>NC_141918.1:29201893-29504924 GCF_057802395.1 Ceratotherium simum simum | reverse complement strand
GAATATGCCACCCTAAAACATGCCACTTTGGCATAAGGATTATTTTGAGTTAAAGGCACTTGAAAAACAGCAGATGGGAGAAGGTTGCTGTGACCTCTCCTTTTTTTCCTAAAAGGAGAAGACAAAACTCCTATGTGAAAGATGCCCTCCCTATACCAGGAGGAAAGAAACATTCTTATCACCTGAGATGGGGAGTGAAGGCTGAGACCTGAGATCTGTACAAACAGATCTTGTAAAATAACCTTTACCTTCTTTTAGTCTCCTGGTACATTATAGTTACTTTTCCACAATTACGACTTTTGTTCAACCTAGTATATAAGTTAGACACTTAGGCCTAACTGCTTTTTGGGTCTTCATTTTCCTGTGAGGGCTCCTATATACATGTAAAAATATTAAATAAAATTTGTATGTTTTTCTCCTGTTCATCTGTCTTATATCAACTTAATTCTCAGGCTGTGAGATAATAGAAAATAGATATTGGTCTCTGCCCCCAGTTTCTGGCACACAGCTCCTAAAACCCTTGTAATTTCCTAAGTGATAAGAGCACTAAAAGCATCTCTTGTTTTAATATGGGTCTTTGACTTTTGTTTCTGACACAGGGGTCTTGAAACCCTTGTAACTTCCTGGGTGATAGGAGTGTCTTTTGTTCTAATGAGGTGACTCTAGGCTCCTTGATGAGAGCTAGTCACCAGAAAGACCAAGTCATAATTAGAAGCTTGGAATTTTCAGCCCCACCTCCCACTCTCTTGAGAAGAGAGAAGGGCTGAAAATGGAGTTAATGATCAATCATGCCTATGTGATAAAGTCTCCATAAAATCCCAGAAGTACTGGGTTTGGAGTGCTTCCAGGTTGGTGAACACATGGAGGTGCTGGGAGAGTGGTGCGCCTAGAGAGGGCGTGGAAGCTCCGTACCCCTTCCCATATACCTTGCCCTATGCATCTCTTCCATCTGGATGTTAATCTTTATCCTTTATCATATCCTTTTATAATAAACCGGTAAACGTAAGTAAACCCTTTTCCTGAGTTCTGTGAGCCGCTCTAGCAAATTAATCAAACCTAAGGACAGAGTCGTTGGAACTTCCAATCTATAGCCGGTTGTCAGAAGCACGGGTGACAACCTGGGCTTGCAACTGGACTGGCATCTGAAGTGTGTGTGGGGGGTGGAGTCTTGTGGGACTGAGTGCTTACCCTGAGAAATCTGATGCTATCTCTGGATAGATAGTGTCAGAATTGAGTTAAATTGTAGGACACGCAGCTGATGCCACAGAGACTTGCTTGTTGTTGTTAGAAGTGAAGCTAGAAGTTACAAGTGTCCTTCCCTTCACAGGAAGGAAAAAATTGAGCTTTTCCATTTAAACAGGCCCAGCTGGAGACTGTAAGAGGGTAGAGGGCAAGTCTTGCCTTCTCTACAGAGGCTTGCTAAATACTTTGTGTTTGTTGAAAAACAATATCCTCTCTCCCCCTCACCCACTCTTTCTGCCAGTTCCTAGGGTTGTCGAAACAGGAATGGGCTATAAAGAGGTGAGGGGATTATACAGGGAGTTTCAAGAGGGACTATGTGAGTATGGATGCCATTCCACGGGTCCTTGGCCCTATCTCTGCTTTGCCTCTGTCTCCTTTGAGATCATTTTTCCTTGTTCTACTTTTCAGAAGCAAAAGAAATTAGATTTCATAATCATTTGACAGGAGGAGAGGAGGTGCAAGAAAACACACGCATCGTTACTTTAAATACTTGTTGTGCCTTCCTGGGCACCTAGCCTCTCTTTCAATTGATGAGTTCTGGATCCCCAAACTGGCTTGATTCTGGAAACTGGGCAAGGCATTCTGACTTTTCATTGGGATGACTGTCTTTACCCTCCATCCTGGATTTCTTTGGTTTTTACAGTTTGAGTAATACCCTTTTTGGCTACTCATGTGTTTTCCCCGAGGAACACTACATTCATGAACCATCTCCATCACTCTAAGTAGGTCAGGCCACTTGGCTGCCACTCCATCCCTACCATTCATTATAATAATTGCATCCACCTGGCTTCTGATGGTTAAGTACTACCACCTGGCCTCTATAGGGGCGTGTCCTATCATGCTCATTGCTATCAGTGAGCCCTGTTCTGTAAAAACAGAACTTCATCCCTGGCTTACAGAGGAGAGCTGTCACTGAATCCTTAGAGCTGTTGGTACCCCTCTCACCAGCACATTCCTTATTGCCTTGGCGGCTCGTGTATTCTCTGGACCCTCCTATGGAGCACAGTCATCTAGCCTTACAAAGTATATCCACTCTAGCATGCCCACTTCTCTGAGCCTTTTACTCCCTCTTCTGCCATCTGCCAGGGCAATTCTGGCATTTCAACCTCACTTAATGTGGATCATTGCTTTTTCCTTGCTTCTTGGGGCCGTCCTAACAGCATGCTTTCTCCATCTCTTGTGGTTCTTGCCAGACAGTTGAATCCTATATTCCAGGATAGTGCTCCCAATAAACACTTCCTTTTCCAAAATAATGCTTTGCCTGCTTTGATGCAACACACTCTGAGTCCTGTCCCATGGGTTCTCTCCCAGCTCCTGCCAGTATCTGCAGGCTAGGTTCTGCAGCTCCTCTGGTACATGGCCCCTTGCCTCTTCAGCTGAGTTATGTTGTACCTTAAGCATAGTGATTGGCCTAGTGGCCATGATACGAAGTTCAGGCAGATCTGAGGGGGCACGTGCTGTTTTGTAGGGGACCGGCCTCTGCATTGTCTTCAAGAAGATGGGAGTACTAGCCCACAATCGGGAGGGATGGGCCTGTTCTGCACGTGCCTCAATCCAGATGTCCCCATCCTATTGTCAGGCTCTTCTTTTTCAACCAGGGCCCTGACCTGGGCATAGCGAACCTACCTCATTTGAGAGATTAACTTTTTTGCAGCTCTGCTACCCTTATGATTAAGTCCTGAGCCTGGTCCTCTGCTTTCTCTGCGCTTCTGCTGCAGAAGAAAAGAGATTCTTTATATGCTACCAAGGAGGCTTTCCGGCTTTCACACTTTTTAAAGTTGGTTAATCACTCTTAGTCTTTTCCCAATGCATCAGTTGAGCTTAGCCACAGCCAACTTTACTATCCTTTTAGTTACTATTTTCCCCATATTGCTCACATGCATTTGCTACCACCAGTGAAAGTTTAACAATTGCACTGTTACCTTGTGCTGTCTGTGCTGCCCCTTCCACTAGCAATGGGGTTCTCTTCACCCCCATCACGGCAGGTGGTCTAGCTCCAAACTTCCATCTTAGCACCTGCTTTCTCAGACCATTTCTGGTATCTCCTGTCGCAGGTTGGGTTCCTAAGACTTGGAGAAGAGGTTGGCAGGCAGGAGGTTTATTAGGAAGTACTCTTGGGAACAATACTGTGGGAGAGAAGAAATCAGAGAAGGAAGATTGGGCAGAGGGAGAATTTGGCCGTGACAAAGGCCTTAGCTGAGTCCATAGGGAGCACCAAACCTGGGCTGGCCCTTGAGAATTGTCCCAAGTTGCAGTGAGGGCCTTTCACCTCCATGTTGAACAGTCATTGAATGGTGGCTGCTCTGGGAAGGGATCTAGATTGACCATGAGTGAGGCAACTCTCAGAAGCTGAAGTAATGCCCAAGTTGGCTGACAGCGGAGGGGCATCTGCTAGCAGCACTTCCAGAGGATGGAGGGGAAATCTTTCCATACAGAAGAGGGAGCGAGGTGGCTCATCACACATCCATGCAGCAAATTTGTAATAATGTAAACAGTAAACCTTGATCTAATCAAAAATTATGCTATACTTGAGAGAAAAAACCTATATGTTTGTGTGTATTTGTGTATGAGGTTGAGGAATGTAAAAGAGAAAATCCTCTTTATACATGCTGGGAAGACAACAGATTAGATCTAAAATTTTGTTTAAAACAATTAAAAAAACTATGAAATAGGCTGCACAGATGTTGTCATTTACTCAGGTATTCCTGTCTTCCCCTTATTGAGGGCGTGGCTTTGACTACCCACCAGGATAATGTTATATTTCTAAAAATTTTTTTCCAAGAATTTTTTAATAATAAAGAAAGGCATTTTGCAGCTAGTTTTTAAAATTTTGTTCTGCAGAACAGAAAGCTAAACCACCAGTTCAGTTCTGGACTGGCAACCTTCGTATCAGTGAAGACAGAAAGAATTAAACAAATCTGATATATTCAGAAGGGATTGCTTGCCTCTTTCTTAACAAAGAATGATAATGGGCAATTTAAAATTGTTTGACGTCTTTCAAATTGCTTTCACATCTTCAGTTCTCCCAGTAATCCTCCAGTGTCAGCAGAGCAGATATATTATCCCCATTCGATGGATGAGGAAATTGAGGCTCAGAGGGTCTGTGTTTTACCAATGAAATCAGTATATAAATACTGGACAATAAATTTAATTAACAATAGATTTACTTTATGTTTCAATTGGTTGTCCTGAATTTTAAAACAACTGCTGATAAAAAGAAATTGTTTCAATGTTAAATTGTATTACGTGGCAGATTTTTTTCTACCCAGGGGTTTTCTAGAGTCGTCTTTGGCAGATAAAGTTGTTCTAGAATAATTTCATCAGGCTTCAAGAACATCATGGCAATACCCAGAAAAACTCACTCTGCCTTTTAAGAGATCTAAATTGTCTGAGCTGTCAAACAGCAAATGGTGGAATTAGGCAATTGCATTCCTACCAGCAAATGAGATATAATTTGTGTTGGAGGTTGTTGGGTGTAAGTTTAGAAATTGTCAAGTGAGACGGAAGTGTGTGGGTAGGCAGAGGAGGCTCCCAAGATGTAGCAGGTTCTTAACAGTGGTAGTCGCACACTGTGCCATATATGCTGGGATACTGGGGAGAATGTTGGAGAAGATCTTAGTTCCACTCTGTGAAGCACTCTTCTATTTAGAATTCTTTGGACCTTGTCATTTAGTCCATTTATATTTCTACATGGAATGACCACAGACTACTTTGGCCCTTCACTTTTGCTGTAATCCAATGTGCCCCCTTTTTAAAGCCTTCTTTAAATAATATAAAATTCCATCTGAATAAGTACCTACTAAGTGCATTGTATCAGGTCCTCATTGCTTACTAAACACTTAAAGCAGAGTGCTGAATTCTAACCTTCTAGACAAGAGTTTACTGCACTGAAGCCTGAAATTACTGCCTATAGCCCTTCTGCAGCTCTTATATAAGAAATGAAAATAAATTTGTGACAGGGGTGGGAGGTAGGGAAGATGCATGTATTTTAATAAATTTTAGGCTTTGGTTTTTATAATAAATTATTTGCTTTATTTTTATATTAGTTAATTCATATATATTGTGCAAAATTCAATGGTACAAAAGTCATCAGTGAAAACAGTCTCTTCTCACCCCTGTCCCAGAGCTACTAGTTTGTGTCTCCAGAGGAAACCAATTCCTTATGACATCTTTCCAGAGATAATCTCTACACGCACAGGCCTATACATAGATTCTGCACAAATGGCAGCTTACTATTATTTCTTACACACATACTCCTTCTGCAATCCATATCAGAACATAATAGTGCTACAAATTTTCTTTCCCAGTGGCTAAATAGCATTAAATTGAATGGATATATCATAGTGTATTTAATCATTAAAGGGCATTCAGAGTGTTTCCAATCTTTTGCTATTATAAGCAATGCTGTAATATAGTTTTCTTTTATGTTCACATCTTTGCTACACTTGGAATTTATTTTGGAGTAAGGAGTGAAGTAGGGATACAAATTTATTTCTTTTCTAGATGGCTACCAAGTCTTAACACGATTTGTTGAATAATTCCTCTTTACTACTGATTTGAAATGTCTCCTTTATCACATGCAAAATTTGTATAGGTGTTGGAGTAAGTTTCTCGAATTTCTATTCTTTTTATTTGTATCTCTGTATTCAAAGTTTTAATTATTATAGCCTTGTAATGTATTTTAACATCTTATAGGACTGTTTCCCCTTATTATTGTTATTATTCTTTTTCAGAATTTTCTTGCCTTTTACTTCTTGTTTATTTTTTCATATGGCCTATGGGAAATAGCTCCAGATTGTCTATTTCATCCCAAATTTCTTTTTTTTTTTTTTAAAGATTTTATTTATTTATTTATTTTCCCCCTAAAGCCCCAGTGGATAGTTGTATGTCATAGCTGCACATCCTTCTAGTTGCTGTATGTGGGACGCGGCCTCAGCATGGCGGGAGAAGCAGTGTGTTGGTGCGTGCCCAGGATCCGAACCCGGGCCGCCAGCAGCGGAGTGCAAGCACTTAACCGTTAAGCCATGGGGCCGGCCCTCATCCCAAATTTCAAGTGACTATTGAGGACTTGAAATATGACTAATGTCACCAATGAGCCAAATTTTAAATTTTATTTAATTTTAATTAAAATTTAAATAGTTACATGTGGCTATTGGCTACTGTGTTGGACAGTGCAGTTCTAACAGATTCTTGCTAGTATATAGAAAGATTATTGATTTCTGAACATTAATTTTGGGCCCAGCCACCTTACTCAATTCTTCTGTTATTTAGAATAATTTTTCAGTTGATCTCTTTAGGTTTTCCAGGTATGCAATTATATAATCTGCAAGTGATAATTTTACCTCTTTCCTTCCAATTAATATAACTTCTATTTATCTTTTAGTTTTATGGAAACAGTGATACATTGACAATTTCATGATATTAATTCACTCAACAAACATTAATTGTCTTCTAAATATTACGTCTTGGAGGATACAAAATAATGACATATTTGTTGCCTTCAAGAATTTGTAGGATGTTGGATGGGACTATCTCATAGAGAAGTACAATGCAGTATAATAAAACTCATGATGGAGATATGCAAAAGTTTTGAGAGGGAAATGGCATAAAAGTGCCTTAAGTGGTGTGTGTGTGTGCGCGTGCGCGTGCAGGCAGGGGGAAGGCTTTTGGAAAGGGAATGCCTGGGCCAAGTTTTAAAGAATCAGTTACAATTAATCAAATGAAAGGTGCCAGAGGACATACGGCTTTCAGACTAAGAAGATAGTAACTTATCTATAAAGTAAATATTTTAGTATTATTTTTCTTTTTGACTTATTAAAAATGTTTATTCTTTAGATATGGTTATAGGCATTTGCTCAAATATCTATACAACATATTGATCAGCGATATTTTGAAACTCCATTTATGTTTGGAAAGTCTGAGGGTTTTCATAAAAACAATGCATGACAAAAATAAAAGTGTTATTTTCGACTAATACTTAAGTTGCCTGCCTATAATTGCGGCAGTACAATTTAGCTGGTAAACTAATTCCAATTCCAAAGTTAATTTTATAGTAGTCCTAGTTTCTTTGCTAGTAATTATTTCATACTGGCAATTCATTAAGCCTCAAAATGTATAATCCTTTCCTAATGCAAGTACTCTCATATCAGGAGGTTTTATGTTCCATACAGAGCCAAAGGGATAAACTTAAATTTCTTTTGAAACTCTTAGCTAAATTGTTTCTTCTAGAAATGTTGAAATTCTAATTAATCATTATCAAGCAAAAAAATAAATAACGTGTATTGAAACTCTGTGATGCACAATGCTACTCCTTTCTCTCTCTCTAATATTATCTGGGTTATGATATAAAGCTCCAGTATTATAAAAGCTCTAGGTCAAGACAGCAACTTGCCAAATGATCAATTTATCAAATTATATATACCCACTTTGTTTATATTAATTGCTTATAGTTTATACCGATTTATATTTTGCTGAGGCCTCAATGGTCAGTGTATTTGGAGAATGGGCACAACATTAATGTTAAGAGTTTTGTAAATGTCCACTAAATAGAAGCATAAAAAGCCATGGAATAGATTGAAAATGGTAAATATGTATCAAATTTGGTGAATTAATCTCACCTTTCTTTATAGTGATCTTTCTGGGCTGTATTGAAGCTTTTGCCCAGTAATGAAAACTGGGCCTTTTTCCTCTGTAAATTGTTACCTATTCAATATAACTAAAAAAATATTCCTTGTATTTTTTTTTTTTTATGGAAATGTTAATTTGCCAGGGATTTCACCCTTTGGACACTGGCACACTTCTGGAGCATTCAACTTCTATATACAAATGGTGAGCTTACCCTAAAATGTAGCTGAAGTTGTTATGCATATGAGAAGAGTGAGTAGAACATAAATGTGAAATTGCTTCAGGCCCAATTTCTTCATGCTCTGCCTGAAACCTTTCCTTTATCTCCCATTTAAGAAAGCAGACCAGTGAATTAAGAGTGGGAAGGACACCGACTG
Organism: Ceratotherium simum simum; assembly: GCF_057802395.1. Lineage (NCBI taxonomy): Eukaryota > Metazoa > Chordata > Mammalia > Perissodactyla > Rhinocerotidae > Ceratotherium > Ceratotherium simum. The sequence continues at coordinate 29,496,681 of NC_141918.1, read as the reverse complement.
GTGTATTGGTTGGGATAGGCTATTATGCTTCATTAACATTCTACCCAAAATTTCAATGGCTTGAAACAACAGAAGTTTTAAAGTTTTATTTCTTGCTCATGTTACTCATCTACTGGATTGACAGAGGAGATCTGCTAAGCTTAGTCACTCAGGGGCTCAGGCTGATAGAGCAGTCACCATTTTGAACATTGCTGGAGAGAAAAGAAATCTCTGGAGAGATTCCATCCAGCAAACTCTGGCTCAGACACATGACACTTCCACTCACAATGCATTGGCTGGAACTAGGCATATGATCCCACCTAACTACAAGAGGGTCTGAGGGGAGAGAACTGGAAATATTTGACAAACAACACTCATGATTACCACCATGGTTGTATTGAAAAATGTGTTGAAAGAGCAGTTTTGGCAAGAGCAGAGATGACCTCAGCAGAAATGGAAACAATGCAAACAGTGCTGGATCACAGTGTTGGCTGTTCTGTGATTATTCACATTTCCCCTCCGTAAAACTGTTTTCCAATTCAATTCAATTCAACTCAGTTCAACTTAATGCAATAAACATTTAATAAATGCCATAGGGCGCAAGATACCTGGTTAAACAAGGGTGGGCAGAAGCAAAACTGTAGGTGTCACTATTTTTTTGAATGCTACACTCCGGCTATTTTGGGGCCTGCCTTAAGAAAAACTAACAAAGCTTTGACAATGAGCCAAAATCAGACCTAACTGTATACAAGAATTTAGACTATAATAATGGTGTGGACAGACACTGAGTTAATTGTTCTTTTTTGTATGTGTGTGTGAGAAAGATTGGCCCTGAGCTAACACCTGTTGCCAATCCTCCTCTTTTTGCTGAGGAAGATTGGCCCTGGGCTAACATCCATGCCCATCTTCCTCTACTTTATATGGGACGCCACCACAGCATGGCTTAACAAGCAGTGCAAAGGTCCACCCCTGGGATCCGAACCTACAAACCCTGGGCTGCCAAAGTGGAGCTCGTGAACTTAACCGCTACGCCACTGGGATGGCATGTTCTTTTTGTTTAAAAAAGTTAGATCCCTTCCTCATACCACTTACTAAAATATATTATAGATAAATTTGACATATGAGACCAAAGGTAAAAGTGACAAAAGCAAAAATAGATAAATTAGATTTCATAAAAATAAAAAACTTTACTGCTTATAAGAAAACCATTAAGAAAGTGAAAAGACAACTCACCACATGGGAGAAAATATTTGCAAATCATGTATCCGATAAGAGGCTTGTATCCAAGTTTTTTTTCAGAAAACCTCTTAAACTCAACAATAAAAAGACAACCCAATTTAAAAATGAGCAAAGGATCTGAATAGAAATTTCTCCAAAAATATATATATAATTGGCCAGTAAGCACATGAAAAGATAATACCATTAGTCATTATAGAAATGCAAATCAAAACCACAAGGAGATACCAGTTCACACCCACTAGGATAACTACAATAAAAAATATAGATAATAACAAGTGTTGGCAACGATGTGGGAAAATTGGAACCCTCATACATTGCTGGTGGGAATGTAAAATGGTACAGTCACTTTAGAAAACAGTTTGGCAATTCCTCAAAAAGTTAAAAATAAGAGTTACCATATGACCCATCAATTCCACACCTAGATATATATTCAAGCAAAATGAAAACTTGTTCACAAAAACACTTGTACCTGAATATTCATAGCAGCATTATTCATTCCAAAAGTGTAAACGATCCAAATGTCCAACAACCGATAAACAAAATGTGATATATCTACACATTAGAATATTATTCTGCCATAAAAAGCACTGCTTCAGCATGTATGAACCTTGAAAACATTATGCTAAGTGAAAGAAGCCAGACACAAATGGTCACATACTGTATGATTCCTTTTATATGAAATGTCCAAAGGAGGCAAATCGATAGAGACAGAAAGTAAATTAGTGGTTGCCAGAGGCTAGGAGGAGAGTGGAATGGAGATTAACTGCTAATGGGTGTGGGGCCTCTTTGTGGGATAATGAAAAAGTTCTGGAATCTAGTGGTGATGGCTGCACAACTGTGTGATACCAATTTTATTAGTAAAATACATATGTCTACATATGTATATACCTATACATACATCTAGAAGGTGAGATAAAAAGTGATGCTTTTCTGTTGTTTCTCCCCTCCTCCACAGAGAACATGCATTACCTTTGTAACTTGAAAAAGAAAACCTCTTAAAATCAGTTTAAATTAACTTCAAAAGCTGAGATCTTGCATTTCTCTAATAATCTTTTAAGTGACCCAACGCAGGTTACATTCATATGAAATTCTAGAATAAGCAAAACTAAATTGTGTTGGGGAAAAAAATCAGAAGAATGGTTTCCTCTGGAGGGATGGGATCAGCGATTGACTAGGAAAGGGCTTGAGGAAATTTTCTGGGGTGACAGAAATTGTAGCAATGGCATATATGTCGATAGAGGTTCAGGTTTCACAGGTTTATGCATTTGTCAAAACTCAGGGAACGTACACTTAAGATTTGTGTGTTTCATTGTATATAAGTTTTACATTAAAAAAAACATAAGCAAACATTGAACTCAAGTTAATGATAGGTATGCTTAAGCATTTAGGGTAAAGAGCACTTTGAGACATATATTTTAAGGGTAGATTAATGGATGAATAGAGATAATATAGAGGGATAGCTATGTGATAAATATAGTACAATGTCAATGATAGAATATAGGTGGTGGGTATGTGGGTGTTCACTGCTTGATATTTGAAAATTTTCATCATAAAACTGGGGGAAGAAGGGAACCAATGTAAAGACTTCACTACCTATCCTTCTGACGCCAAAAACTCCATCTTACTTACTTGCCTCTTCTCCCACTACCTGTCAGGTATTTTTACTTGATTGTGGAATTCATCTTCAGCCCCTACAAATCATTCTTGCTTTCCTTGTTTTTGTTAAGGGTAACATCACTCTTCTAGTTGTGAGCATTTCTCAGGATAAAAATCACATTTCTTTCCCTCCTTTCTCCCACACCCTCTAAGCTCCAAATTCTTCTAATTTTACTTTATAAAATCTCACTTCTTTTCTCATTAGCACCACCTTCATTCTGCACCAATTACCTGCATCCTATTGGCCATTTCCATGGAGAAATAGACTGCTATAGCTAAGAAAATAATTTGTATGTAATTTGATGCTCTAGATCTTTTTTACATGCTTGCTGTAGAATGGTTCTGATAGAATATTGTATTAGAATTCACTTGGTTATTGTTAAGTCTTAAGACTGAATTCTATTTAGCTTGTATGTTAACAACTTGAAACCAGTTTGGAATGATTTAGATGCATACATCCCTATCACAGAAAACAGAAAGATAAGAATTCTTTACCAAGATCGGCCTGTATAGACAACTGGTCCTGCTAAATGAACTATGCTAAAATTGTCAATTTTCATCTTGGCAGATATCTGACACCAATTCTATCATATTATTCTGCCAGTCCATTTTGCAACTAATTTATCTTGGAAGATTCACCAAGGAGTGAAATTGCTTACCATTAGGTGCCCCAAGGGTGGGTACTCCATTAACTTTTTTTTTTCCTGATAGTTATACTAGCTGGCCAACCTTAAAATTTTCCCATGTCAAAATAATTGCAGCTAAGATGTAGTATTTTGGGGCCTCAATTATCTATGTATCTATACGTTGGAATGGAACTGAGTTTTATGAGGAAGAACTCGGCTCTGTCAAAAGCATTTTCCCCGCTGGAATATGGGGTAGCCATATTTTGGAAGGCTTCATTCTTAAAAGAACATGTCAGTCCTGCTCTTCATTTGGTTGGCAGAGCGCAGGGGCCTTTTGAAGATCTCCAGGTCTTTGAACCCTGTGTTAGCCAATTCTTTATCAAAAGCTTATGGAGGTTGCTTTAAAAATATTCAATCCATCAGTTCTTCCAGATATTCTAAACTTTATCCTCAGAGGAAGCCAGATCATCAGGGAGCTATATAACTGGTCTAAGCATAAGTTTTCAGGAAATCGATTTGGCCCAATGCCATTAGTTTACTGTCTATCTATAGTACCTATAAGAAAAGGACTTAAATTCATGATTGTATACATTGATTTACAACTACAAATTATTGAGTGCTTATTCTGTCAGGCATCACGTGAGGCGCTTTCAGTGTATCATTTAAATTGAATCTTCCCAACCATCCCTCGGAGTAATTATTATCTCCATTTTACAGAGCAGGATACTGAAGCTCAGACAGGTTACACAGCTCGTAAATGTCTGTAATAGGATTCAAACCTAGGTTTATCTGATTTTTTAAATGTGGTGGTCTTACCCACCAGGAAAGCTACTGAGAAATTTCTCACTATATGACACCATAGAGCCTTAGGCATCTGTATAAAGACCTGGACAAGCATTTTTACTTTTAATCTTATTCCTGGTTTTATCCTTTTTGTCTACTTGTATCACTTCACTGATTTCCTCAACTATTTACTTTTATACTATAGCAATAATATATTTTTAATAAACTGCCTAAAATCTTTTTGGATTTATATTCCATTGAACTATAAAGAAAAAGAAATTAAAAAGTCCCTCTGAAATCCTATAATAATTACTTTTATTTAATGTTGGCTGGGTTTTTCTCGTGTTATTTGCCTTTATTAAATTTTCAAGTTTATGTCCTAGAGTACACACTGGTTAAGTTATGAAATAACTGAGGAAAACCTTCTATTTTAAACTGTCCTCTGGTGCTTCTAAACACAATGAATAAATTTTACCCTAGGCTTGCACAGCCAATACACATTTAGTCTAGGTATAGACAATCAGATGTTTGAGGAAAGGGAGGGAGATTAAAAGTAGTTAATGAATGAAAAGTTAATAGTAGAAGCTATTGTGAAAATTCCACTAGTTTGCTCCCCTGCTTTCACTGGAACAGGGTGTTAACATAGTTTGCAGAATCCCTGAGGTCTACTCATTGGTGCCCTGTAACCAGATATCTTTTCAATGTCCTTCAGATTCTGTTCTAAAATCCTAAAGGTAGTTCTTGTCTACATTAGGAGGTACAGGTAATTTCTTAATAGGAGTCACCATTCTCTGTCATTTTTAGAGGCTCTTCTTCTGTACCATGCTGTCTTTTCTAGATGGCCCAAGGTCCTCTGTGTTCCTGACAACCTGGTGTCAAATAGCCAAAGAGAACATTCTGCCTCCCTGGTTTCAAGTGATATTCTTGGTAACGCTAAGTGTGGGCCAACATGGAACACTGACTTTCCCACTTGCTCCCTTGGCTCTGTGTGGTGTCAGGGTGCCAAGTCGTGTGACTTCATCACATTTTTTCACTCTAGCAATGCTTTTGTTGTTGACTCTAACTTTTGCTTTGTTTTGCTGCGTCTTAGCGAGGAACTCATCTTATAGCTGTAGCCACCTTCGCCTTTTAGAGGTGCTGTGCTGTAGCAGCTCTGCTGCTAAAAATTTCAGGGTTTAATTAGCTGAGACACAGAAACCATTTCCCATTTAAATTCCCAGACAGTAATTTGGCAAAATGAGATCTACGATATTTAGGGTAAAGATGCAGGAGACAGAAAAACAAATTAGGTCTCATTTCATGCTAGTTGAGTATTATGTGAGAATGGTAAATGTTTCACTTTCTTATTTCCAGATTCAAATCATTAGTGCAGCTTAAGCAGAGATACAGGAATAAGAGAAATTACATAAATATTCTTTGAAAAATTTTTATTTCAAATTCTATACACATAAAAAAAAGACTGCAGTAAAGATTTATTTGCTTGCTTTTTACGTCATACTAGCTCCTTCAACTAAGATGGTTTTCTGTTATAAAGTAACACAATTCTCTCATGAATTTCTTCCTTTTTCAGGGATTCAGAGTCAAAATTTATAATACTAGTGGGCCTGGCACAGAAAGCTTTCATGTCAAGTTTATCAGATTGAGTATCTGGGAGAAGAGGATCTCAGGGAGGAGAGAAAACTATTAATGAAAAGTAACGGGCAGGTTAAATTCCTACCATGCAACATTCCAGGGGTTCTGCAGAAGGTTCTACCTCTTATATTTTTCCCTCACGTACTTCATATTTAGAAAAAAAATTTTTATTAGTAAACAAAGTGAACTTATTAAATACTAATTCAGCTTCCTACGTATATTTACCAACATCATATAAGTACCAAATTAGAACGCCTGATCAACATGAGATGACAATGGTTTTCTGGCAAAGACAAAGAAATCCAATGACGAAACTTTATAGTGGGTAAATATTTGATTTTCATTAGATTTTTTCAAATTTTGAGTACAGATTCCTATTAATGTATTTTTGGGTTCAAGAGGCCCAAATAGAGAGCACGTGTCAATCAAGTCAAGAGGAAAAGGAAACCCTAAGGAACAGAATCTCGGGTAAGGCCATGGGCCTCCTCCCTTTGGCATCCTCAACAAAGTAGCTACAAGTTTTTCATACTGGATATTACTTGTGTATCTTAAAACTTTCTAAAACCATGCTCCACTTCCCACTAAGTTTCAAGTCCAACACGGTCTGTTAGGTTACAACAAATGTTTCTAGGACATCAATGTCCTAGAAACATTTGTGATCAGTAAATAGAAGAATGAACTCAGTGTAACATGGAGTTATTTTGTTTTCTTGGCATGGGGCTCTGGAATAACAGAAGTAAAATTTAATCTTTAGCAGGAAAGGAAATAAAAGTTCTCAGTCACTGCAGCTTTATTTTTAGAGAAATAAAAGGAGTGCCTGCACCTGGGGTCCTCCCCAGAGAGGCATACCCCGGTCTTGCATGACTCTGGGCCCCGGCAGGTGGCACTTCCTCCTATGCTCAGAGCTCCGCTTTCACCTGCTTTGCTCAGAACTCAGAGGCAAATATTCCCATTTGGTTGTTTTTGTGCATTTTTAACATCCCCTGAGGCAGCCCCCACCACATGTTGAGTTGCCCGTCTGCCGGCTGTCCAGGTTACCTCTGGAGGTACCGATTACCGTTTCTGTTAGTGCTTTGGTTACAAAGATGTATACAAGTTGAGAGGTTTATCCTTAAGCTTATTTTTACTGTAGGCTCTGTTCTTTTTAATGAACATTTTTGCAGAATTCATCATTTTTCAGCAACATGTATCTTGTGTTATAGTAGAAATCCTGTACTTTGCACTTCGTGGATGCTTAATGAATGCTGACAGATTATTTATAATAAATTAACTATATCACAAGAATCTTAAAAAGTGATTCCAAGGAACAACTGTGTTGACAATGAACCAAATTATAAGAATTTAGCAAGATCATTTGACTTCTCTAGAATATAAAATCTTTAAAAGTCATTTTAATTTGCGTCATATATTTATCACTACTGTTTTAGAGAAACAGAAGCTAACTTTTCATTTTCAAAGACTGATGAACAATTGTCCATTAGTTCTTGAATTTGAATTACAGGAAACTGTACTTGTTTTTCAAACCATTTGGCAACTGTAAGAAGCTGCTGGTCACAAAATGCACGTCCAATAAACTGCAGTCCTATTGGCAACCCTTGGTGAGAGAGGGCCGTAGGGACACTCACTGCTGGCAATCCTGAGGAAAAGAAAGAAGCCATTAGTTGATTAATTCTCCATCCTAAGAAGCAGAGACCTCTTCCACTTTCCAGTGCTAATAGGTAAAAGACTGGATAAAGTTTATAAAATAAGAAAAATTATATGATATACATGCTTTTGTACCTTCCTTTGTTCACTTAACAATATATCTTGGAAATCACTGTATATCAGTTCACAGAGACCTTCTTCATTCCTTTTTTTATAGCTGCATAGTATTCCTTTATGTGATTTTACCATAATTTATTCAATCATTCTTCTATGGTTGGGCATTTAGGTTGTTTTCAGTATTTAGCTAGTTCATACCATGCCCCAGTGAACCACCTTGTGCACATGTGTTCTGGTACTCTTGAAAGTTGCTCAGATGAAGAGGGATTGCTTCATCAAAGGATAAATGCATATGTAATTAAATATTGCCAAATTCCCCTCCAAAAAAGTTGTACCGTTTTGAACTCCCATCAGCAAAATGAGTGCTTTATTCCTAGAGCCTTGCCAATAGGGGTGTGCTGTTGACCTTTTGAATTTTTGCCAATTTGTTAGTTGAGAAACAGTAGATCAGGGTAGTTTTAATTCTAGGTTTGGGGCAGAGAAAGTACAAGATCCCGGGATATCTTGTTATGCCATAAAAGAAGGAAATTTTCAAAAATTAATGGGGACAGGTCTAAAGCATACATGCAACTTAAAGGCGCTCCTACTGGCTAAATTCGGAACACTTTGAGCATCAAAAATAACAATGACAGTAATTGCTTATAATACACTGATTTTTTTTTTTTTTTTAAAGAAAGCTGTTCTTTAGAAAAGACTGCTAGCTTATACATGTAGAAGAAATGACAGAATTAGAAAAGTCAACATTTTGTAATTCTCTAGGAAATAATTCAGGCAAGGATCATCAATAGATGCTAAAACTGGGTTCAAGATTATTGGGGAACAGGATATTCACATGGTCGCAAAGCATTACCTTGCCAATTGCTCTTAATTGATAAAAGGAAAAATGTACCTTTACAAGGAAAACATCTGGCAGTTACTTCCTTAACCAAGGGAATCAACTTAGTTTCCAAAAGTGGGACAAACTGACATTAACTATTTCCTGATGTGAAGAGTATGATGTGAAGAGTATGTAGTATTTCTGCCAAAAATGTTTAACTCAAACCAATCACGAGGAAGCAATCTGACAAGTCCAGATTATAGATGGGACATCCTCTAGGACAAGTGGACTAGACTCTTCCAATAAGTCAATGTCATTTCAAACAAAAATTTAAAAAGGTGGGGGATTTCTTATCAGAAACTATGCAGGCCAGAAGAAAGTATCTCAATATTTTTCATGTCCTAAAGAAAAGAACTGTCAACCCAGAATCCTGTATCCAGCAAAAATAACCTTTAAAAATGAAAGGAAAATCAAGACATTCTCAGAAAGAAAGCTAAGAGAATTGGTTGCCAGCAGACCTACCCTAAAAGAATGGCTAAAGGAATTTCTCTAAACAGAAAGGATATGATAAAACAAAGAATCTTGATACATCGGGGAGAAATGAACATGAGCAAAAGTATTGGTAAATACAATAGACTTTCCTTCTCCTCTTGAGTCTTCTACATGATGTTTGATGATTGAAACAAAAATTATAACACAGTCTGATGTAGTTTTAAAAAAAATCAGAGAGAACTGGGGGACTGTTCTAGATTTTGAAAAGACATCATAAACAGACGTAATATATCAAGGGAAAAAACAACTTATAAAAGACATTTTTGGTACAATTAGGAAAATTTAAATATGGACTATATTTGGAATATTATTGTATTTATGTTATTTTCTTCGGTGTGATAATGGAATTGTAGTTATGTAGGAAAATGTCTTTATTCTTAGAAGATTCATGCTAAAGTATTTAGGGGTGAAATGTCTTGATGTTGAAACTTTCTTTCAAATGATTTAGCTAAAAACAAAATGTGTGTGTGCGCACGTGTGTGTGTAGAGAAAGAGAGAGAGAAAGAGAAGAAGGAGAAAGCAAAAGAGGCAAAATATAAACAAGGACGAATCCAGGTGCAGGGCATATGGGTATTCACTATACTACTTTTTCAACTTTTCTGTAGGTTTGAAAATTTTCAAAATAAAAGTTAAAAAATATGCTATTAAGTGGATTGATTCTGAATAGGTGTGTGTGTGTGGGGAGTGCATGTATGTACATGCCTATGCACACACACACCACACACACATACACATTCCTAAGCATTCCAGAAGGACAAGCTGTTGCCTTTAGGGAACAATCTAGCTAGAACCTAAGTTGAAGACCAGGTGCCTGCCTAAAAAACTGAAGAAAACCAGAACGTTCTTGAGGGATCCTCACCTGCCATATTTACAGCCTGTGTAAAAATGTCATCCTGGGCACTTCGTGTCCTGTTGTCTTCCTTGATGAACTCCGTGTAGGGTACTGCCTCACTCAAGGTGGTAGGAGTTAGCAAGACATCCACTCCAGAGTTAAACACATTCACAAAATCATTAGCAATCAGTCGTCTCACTTTCTGTGCTTTGACGAAATAATTCTCATAGTTTCTGTGGAAAAAAATAGTTGATATTTTAAGGGCTTTTTGTTATTTCTTTGAATCAATTCTCATATATAAGGACTGTTACAGGATCACTAGATTCTTCACCTTTATGAGCAGGCACCAATAAGATTCCTAACAACACATAAAAATGAATTTTATTCCACTGTGCTGTTATTCTAAAAGTTTGTGTATCTGGAATGTAATCAATCAGAATTCACTACTAGATGCAATTCTGCACATATAATCACAAAATACTAACACTTCCAGGGAGATCATTAAACCAGAACATTCATTTTCAGGTGAGAAAAATCAAGTGCATAGCAATTAAATGACTTTCCAGTGGCTATAAAGATCGGCAGTAGTAGAGGAAGGACTAGAACTTAGGTCTCTAGAGATTCATTCCAATCCTTTTTCTATTATAATGTCTTATTTCAACTATAATATAATGATAACTAATTATTATAAGGACTCTGAGGTTTTGCATAATTCTGACATGCCATCGGAATTAGATACTAGGAAACAGGCTCTGGAAACAGAAACTGGGGAAAGTACACAGTGTTTGCAATTTTGTATTTTATGCATCGGCATAGCCCAGGAATGGAAATGCGAAATTCAAGAAGTAATGCTTACTTTACTGAAAAGAATAAGGAATTAGCCAGACAAAGGAGTGACCATAATAAGTCAATGATGCAAAGAAAACACTCTTTACAGCTTCCTGAAGCTGTTAACGAAGGCTGGCAAAAGCACTAGCAGTACTAAACTTAAGTTTTCTCACCTGTAAAAATGGATATAACAACTCCAGTCTTATGAGGACCAAATACAATGAGATAAAAATGGGAAATCTTTTTTACCCTAAGAGCGCCATAGAAATATCAGCTGTCCTTACTATCATTTGACCACAGGGTCTACAGAGATGAATGCAGGCATCACCCATAATTTACACAACAATGACAGTTAATGGCTTAAATAATGTATTTAACAGCACTTCTAAAATCTGAATTTTATAAAAGAACAAATACTTCTGTTTTCTACTAAATTTCTTCCTACTTTAAATATGGTTCAAAAGTAGAACTACTGCTTCCATCAACAATGGAGTAATAGGGTTGGGATTTACCCGGCCATCTTAAACAACCAGAAAACTAGACAAAAGCAAACAATCATTTTCAGACATTAGATAACAGGCATTCAGGGAGTTCTGAGAGAAGGGAAGCAAACAAGTAAACCCTTTAACTTCCTCAGCTGAATGCCTGGAGGCAGCTTTCAGGCCTCAGTCTGGAAGAGGTTGGGGTGTTCTCAGTAAGTTAAAGAGACAGAGATTGGAAGTTCAGAGAGGCAAAGACGGCTAGAATTTGCAGAGCATACTACTGGGTAGGAGAAAGCAGCACACAGAGAGAGCTCAAGAGATCTGCAGAATGATCCCTCGAGTCTTGGCTGAGTACTGATCAGTGCATGTATGAGAAGAAACTCCCAGGCTGGGGAAAAAAATCACCAAAAAACAGTACGTCGAACAATTCCTAGAGCTCATACAGGGCTAGGAACGGTTTATGTTTCTAACAGCCAAAGTGGAAAGACCTCGTAATACATGGAGCATCTGGCAGAATGTTCAAAGGTATTGCCTAAATACCCTAAAGTAGAGTTAAGTTAGCCCAGACCAAAGGCTAGTTTGGACTCATCCTCACAAAGCTTAAAAGGAATCCTTGAAAGGATCTAACAGATTCTAAGTAACTTAACTGTATCCCAGAACAAAGTCCAACACTGTTTAAAGAAACATAACAAAAATCTAGCAAATGACAATGTAAAATTCACAACGTTCAGGCATGCGAAGAAGCAGAAAATATAACCCATAACTGGGGGAAAAAGCAATCGATATAACCAGATCCAGAAATGACAGAAATGTTGGAATTAGCAGATAAGAACATTAAAACAGCCACTATGTTCCATATGTTCAATAAGGTAGAAGAAAACATAAAATTGTGAAGAAATCGAAGAGATAAGAAAACCTACTTGGAACTTCTAGAGATGAAAAATGCAATATATGAAATAAAAATTACACAGGATGGGACTGACAGCAGATCGACACAGCAGAAGAAAAGATCAACAATTCTGAAGACACTAATGGAAACTATCCAAAATCAAGCACAGAAAGACAACAACAACAAAAAAAGGAGCATCAGTGAGCTGTGGGACAACACCAAGCAGATTAACACACACGTAAATAGAGTGCTAGAAGGAAGGGGGAGGTCAGAAAAAATATTTGACGACATAATGTCCAAAATTTTTCCAAATTTGATTAAAATTATAAACCCACAGATCTAAGAAGCTTAACAGATCCCTAAACAGAAGAAATATGCAGAAAACCACATGAAGGCACATCATAGTCAAATCGCTGAAAACCAACGATAAAGAGAAAACCTTAAAGAGGGAAAAAAAGACATAATATGTATACATTATGAGGAAAAAAAGACATAATATGTATATATTATGAATGGCAACTACCATTCTACGCTGTTCCTATGAGTTTGGTTTTGTTTTTTAGATTCCACATATAAGTGAGGTCATACAGTATGTGTCTTTCTCTTAACTTATTTCACTTAGGCTAATGCCCTCAAGGTCCATCCATATTGTCACAAATGGCAAGATTTCCTTCTTTTTTATGGCTGCTCCATCATATACATATATATATATACACACACACACACACACACCATATTTTCTTTATTCTTTCATCTGTCAATGGACACTTAGGTTGTTTTCATGTCTTGGTTATTGTGAATAATGCTTCAAGATAGTGATTTCATTTCCTTCGGATTTATACAGTCATGTGTTGCATAATGATGTTTTGGGCAATGATGGCATATCCGATGGTGGTTCCATAATATTAGTACTATACAGCCTAGGTGTGTAGTAGGCTATATCATTCAGGTTTCTGTAAGTACACTCTATGATGTTCGCACAACAATGAAATCGCCTAATGACACATTTCTCCATTATTAAGCAACGCACGACTATACCCAGAAGTGGGATTGCTGAATCATATGGTAGTTCTATTTTTAATTTTATGAGGAACCTCCACAGTATTTTTCATAGTGGCTGTTCAAATAATATTTTTGGAAAAAGTAATCCTAACTATTGGCTCCGAGGGGATGCATAAATGAATAAAATGCTTTCTCTCCTTGAGGAAATGTAGAAAAACTCCAGGAAGCTATTCATTACAACAACTACTCTTGCTTTCTCACACTTCTCATGTCCTCTTAGACAGACTTGGTGGTATGGAAGATGAATCCCATTCATAAGATGGTGAATAAATTTATATTTAAGACAATCTAAGTAGGAGTCACCGTAATTTAGAATTCTTTCTCGGAGCAAACAGATATATAATACAAGGGAAAACTCAGTTGATTCACTAAATTTTTCAAGAGACACCAATGTAACTTCCTGCTTAAGGCTCTAATAGCAATAAGGCAACGTGGCAATAATAGGGGACTCGTAACGAGGCTAAAATCCTTCAAGGCTTCCCACTTAGTTTGCACAAATCTATTAGCTAGAGTGTCTATGTTTTTTTTGTTTTTGAATAACCAGGAAGCAAAAGTACCATAAACAGGCCCTTAATTATGATTTCTAATTCATATCATAAGGATTTTGCTTCTTTAGCAAATATCTCAACTTATAAGCCCTGACAGACATGCACTACTTTACTCTTGAGTTTTCAAGAATGGGGAAAATTCCTAAACTAGTTATCTTACTCTTTTAATAAGAAAAAGTTTCCTGAGAGAATTCTTCCTCTCACCACATCATTAAACCCTTCTCGTCTGGTTGCAGCATACATGGCTTCAGTAGACACATCAATGTCACATCTGTGACCTGAAAACAAAAAAGAGATAAACATTTCTTGAAAAGGAAGTAAAGTTTGGGCTGAAAAGCAGGCCTAGATTCACATCTGTGACCAATACTAAAATTTCAGGAGATTGCCCTTAATGGTTCCTTTTCTTTGTCTGCCTTGTGACTGATCAGTCAGGAATCAAGGAGACAGAAGAAAATAACCAAAAGGGAAACTTCATTTGTTCACTCATTCATTCACTCACTCATTCACTCAAATGTTTACTGAGCTCCTACCATGTGCCAGGCACTACATTAGATGGACTAAGAATACAAAGATAAGATACTGTCCCTTCAAGACAGACACAGTCCAGAGAGGTGAACCAAACACACAGAGATATTTATGATGAATACTGTAAGCATAGTGCTAAAGTGACAAAGGTAAAATTATTCACTGATTTACTTCTCTAAATTGTTAACATTATCTCAGGTAATAATGTTTTCTGCTAAGGGTTCACTAATAAGTGAACCTTTCAAATGTTGGAGACGACTACCTTAAAAGTCCAAAACACAGCCATCTTACCGTATTCTAGCCCATCAAATCTTGCCATGTTTGATGCCACTTCTGATGTACACAAGACATGGTAGCAGACAATCGAATAGCTGGTGTGGGGCAGGGACACTTCAATTACTTTGGCCCCCTCAGACTCAAAGAGGTTAGCAGCTTTGGACCAAAGAGACCGTATTTCACTTGACAATTCTGGTGTAAGATATTCCTTATTGGAAAAAGTCAAGATACAGAAATTAGAACATCTGTATAGACAGTTTTATAAAAATTTGTACATCAGGACCTTTGGCAATACATTAGAAAATTTGGTTAAATTGCTGTAGGTAGCTGGAAAGACTGAACTACTTGAAGAGTGTTGATGGCATGACATGCACAGTACTAGATATTATGAGCTGGATATAACATTATTAAAGATTGGAGATCTGGTTGGAGTAACTTATTTGTTAAATGTTCATTACATGTCAGGTACTCTGCTAAATGCTTTTCAAAGGTTCTGGCATTTAATGCTTTTAACAATCCCATGATGTAGATATTATCAACCTTCATTTTATTAACGAAAAATATCAAGACTAGAGAAGTCAAGTAACTTTCCTAATATTACATAGCAGGTAAGTAGAGGATCTAGGATTCTAAAGTAGGTCTGTTTCTAAAACCTGTAAACTTCTAAAACCTTAAAAGAAGGTACAGCTATTACCTTAATGGAAGATTTGAAAGAAAGTAGTATTTCTCTACAGCAGTGGTCTCAACTGGGGGCAATTTTACCCTCTTCCTCTCAACCAGGGGACATCTGAAAATGCCTGCACACATTTTTGGTTTGAGGCTGTGGTGATGGCAGGGGTGCTACCTCTAGGAGAAGAGGCCAGTGATACTGCTAAACATCTTACAATGCATAGGGCAGTCTCCCACAACAAAAAATTATCCAAAACATTATTGCTAAGCTTAAAATTAAAAAAGTTTTTTAAAGGTTGGTAACTTAACATATTTACTTCCATGTATGAATTACTCATTTGCTACTGTAATCACTGAAGTAGTAATATTAATAATGATAGTAAAAACGATATCATTTATTGAGCCTTTACTATGCAAAGTATGGCTCTGTGCTACATCCTTTACATCAGGGATTAGCAAACTATGACCCATCAGTCAGATGAGACTTGCCAGCTGTTTTTGAAAATAAATTTTTATTAGTACACAGCTGTACTCTTGTGTTTACGTATGGTCTATAGCTGCTTTCACACTACAGTGGCAGAGTTAAGTACAGGCACGTGTTGCTTAACGACAGGGATATCTTCTGAGAAATGCATTGTTAGGCGATTTCGTTGTTGTGCGAACATCATAGAGTGTACTTACACAAACCTAGAAGGTATAGCCTGCTACACACCTAGGCTATATGGTACTAATCTTATGGGACTACCGTCGTATATGCAGTCCATCATTGACTGAAATGTCCTTATGTGGTGCATCACTGTAGTTACAATAAAGACCATAAAGCCCAAAATATTTACTAACTAGCCCTTTACAGAAAAAGTTTACAGTCCCCAGCTTAACATGGTTATCTAATTTAAACCTCACCAGTCTCTGAGATCAATACTGTTATTATCTCCATTTTACCAATGAGGAAATTGAGCTTAGAGAGATTAAGTCACATGCTCAGGTCACACAGCTAATAGAAGTGGCAGAGCTGGGATTCAACCCAACCAGTTTGCTTCCCAATTCTGTGCTCTGTATTTGACTTGATGGTATTTCTGTAAAGTAATGAAAGGAAAGAGTTACCTTTGGAATTCCTACACATAGTTTGCTCACATCTGTCAAACTGGAAAGCATAAATGGTTTAACAGGATCTTGTATTGTGGTAGAATCTTTGGGGTCATGCCCAGCCAGTACACCTGTAAGGAAGAATACTTATGAGTGACGTATTGTTTTACAGTGAAATTACAAAGTTTTGAAATGACATGTAATCATATAAATACCCAACACAATTGCTGCATCATCCACACATCTGGTTAAGATTCCTGGCACATCCATCGAATTCACCAAGGGAATGAGACCATGACGAGAAACTAAGCCATAGCTTGGTTTTAAACCGACAAGCCCACAGTGGGCAGCTGGATTTCTGGTCGATCCTCCTGTATCTGATCCTAAAGCCCTGGAATTTAAATAGAATTCTCTTTAGAAGAATGACATATCTCTAATTGTATTTGGAATCTCTTTTTAAATGTATTTTTTTAAACTGTATTTTCCCCTGATTATACAAAAGTAAAACATGCCCGTCTCAAAGAATCCTTCAAGTACAGAAAAGTGTAAAGAGGTAACAAAATATTCCACTACCCTGAGGTAAACACTGTTAACATTTTGGCATATTAACATCATCTTTTTTTTTTCCTGAGGAAGATTCGCCCTGAGCTAACATCTGTTGCCAATCTTCCTCTTTTTGCTTGAGCTAACATCTGTGCCAGTCTTCCTCTATTTCGTATGTGGGTCACCACCACAGCATGGCTGCCAACAAGTGGTGTCGGTCCACGCCTGGAAACTGAACCTGAGCCGCTGAAGCAAATTGCGCTGTACTTAACCACTAGGCAACATGGCCAGCCCCAATGTCGTCTTTTTTTAAATACATTTTTTCTTTCATAGTTTGGGTCATTCTATAATCATAAGTTTCCATCTCTTTTTTTTGCTTATCATGAGCCTTTTCCTATGTGGTTAAAATTACTGAAAATTTAAAACATGCATAATATTCTATCACATAAATGGGCAAT
Organism: Ceratotherium simum simum; assembly: GCF_057802395.1. Classification (NCBI taxonomy): domain Eukaryota; kingdom Metazoa; phylum Chordata; class Mammalia; order Perissodactyla; family Rhinocerotidae; genus Ceratotherium; species Ceratotherium simum. The sequence continues at coordinate 29,479,438 of NC_141918.1, read as the reverse complement.
TCTCAATATTTTAAGGTTCATTCTCCTATCAATATACATACAAATCTTATAGCTTCCTTGAATGACAATTTTACAGCATGCTTTTACAAACTAAACACACCCCTCCCAGAAACTCAGAAACAGCCCTTCTGCTATCCCACTTAGACTCATGGACAGAAATGTACTTTAATTTAGTTAAACATTTATGTTGTTGTCAACTAGGATAATAACTGCATAATAAATGACTTTGTAATAAACACCTTTAAACATAAATCTTTGCCCACGTCTGATTATTTTTCAAGTTAGCTTCCAAGAGGTAGAGCTAATGGGCCAGAGGCTCTGCCCTACTGTAAGTTCTTAACATATATTGTCAAATTACTTGTCAGGAAGGTTACACCAATTTATATTCCCAATTGCAGTGAATCAGATTGTGATTTAGGTTTCATTATCATCACTGAGTGCTAGCAGTTCTTAAAATTTGGTTAATTTGATAACCAAAAACCTTTGTTAATGTGCATCGCTGAATAATTTTTCACATTTATTTGTATTTGCATTACCCAACTGTGAAGTATCTGTTTATTTCTTTGCCCAGTTACCTACAGAGTATATATATATTTTGTGTGTGTGTGTGTGAGGAAGATCAGCCCTGAGCTAACATCCATGACAATCCTCCTCTTTTCGCTGAGGAAGACTGGCCCTGGGATAACATCCGTGCCCATGTTCCTCCACTTTATATGGGACGCCACCACAGCATGGCCTGACAAGCGGTGCATCGATGCGCACCTGGGATCCGAACCCGGGCCGCCAGCAGCAGAGAGTGTGCACTTAACTGCTAAGCCACGGGGCCAGCCCCTGTGTTTTTCTTATTAAAAAAAAAAAACAAAACTAACCTTGAGGACATTATGCAAAGTGAAATACATCAGTCACAAAAGGACAAATATTGCACAATTTCACTTATATGGGGTACCTAGAGTAGTCAGATTCATGGAGACAGAAAGTAGGAGCGACGCTGCCAGGGGCTTGGAGGACAGGCAAATGGGAAGCTGTTGTTTAATGGGTACAGAGATGCAGTTTTACAAATGAAACAAGTTCTGGAGATTGGTTGTACAACAATGTGAATGCACCTAACGCTACTGAACTGTAAACGTAAAAATGGTTAAGAGGGTAAATTTCACATTATATATATATTACCAAAATTAAAAATTAAAAAAAACTTTTAAACCTATTTCAGAAAAAAAGTTTTTTCTGATTTGGAAAGTCTACATGCCTACTGCAAAAATCAAAATATTATATAACTATATAATATACAAAGTGAAATTTCTCTGCCTGCACAATAATCCTGTTACCAATTTTGATACACATTCATCCAGACATTTCCATGCAACCAACACATATACATATGTAATTATTAATTTTAACAGAAATAAGGTCATACTATACATACTGTTCTGCAACTTGTTTTCCACTTAACAGTGTATCTTGGATATCTTTCCATGTCACTACATAGCACTCTAGCTCATTCTTTTTGGTGGCTGCATAATACTCCAAGAATCTTCCTGTTTTTAAAACTATTATAAAAGAAACAAATCAAAAGGGGGAAAACAAAGCAGAACACTTGGTGCTCTGGGACCCATTCAGTCTGCAGCTACTTGGGGTCTGTGCTTCTCCTGACTCCACCCAGAGGGACGCTCTGGGCTGAACAAGGCTCCCGCCAGTCACACGGTCCTTGTGCTCTACAGAAATGCAAATTATATTGCCTGTCTTACCAAGTCCATTTGAGCTGCAAAATCAGATTGTGGCCTTCACAATTTCTAAAAGGATACATTTTCTTTTAGGATTCACTGATGGCTGTGTAAAAGCAAAGCCTACATTTCCATAGGAATTATGTGTCAAAATGCCATCTTCTCAAAGCACATTCAGAAAGATGAACACTAAGTGGGGTGATGAGGATGAAAAAAAGCACCTAATCTTGCAGTCCTAACATGTCAGAACTCTCATTAATATTAATGCAGTGCTATAACATTCCACAGAGATAAAATGAAATGGTTTTACTTGTTAACAAGATTTCAGGGAAACTAAAAAAAAAAACCTGTAGAATCCAAATCTCCATAGCTCTAAAAAATGTAAATAATTTATGGTTGCAATGCCTGTGAAAGAGCTTAGTGGCAGTGGATAATTAAGGAGAGATAAAATATATACAATACTACTAAAGAAACACATTCAATTTAGTTAAATTGAGACCAATAAAATATAGTAACAGCAATATTTACATACTCTTCTTTGGGTGGTTAAGAAATGCTTTACAGATGAGCCTTAAGACATAAAGCATGATGGATGGATTCTTTCCAAATAAATACAAAGGATGACGGTTGAACAAATCAGCTCCCTACAAACTCAAAAATTTTACTTACTGATATACATTTTTAGTTGCGGATTTATGAAAACACTATTTTAAATATGCTATTGATACATATTAGGAACATTTCCTCTTTTTTCTTTCTTTCTTTTTTTTTTTTGCAAAAATCGGATTTAGCTGAAGGATAAACCACAGCTAACAATTTAGTTCAGCAGCCTTCAACTAAAGCCATGGTATGTCAGTCCCGAAATATTTGTACAGTGAGCAGACACCCAAATGAATTATTTAAAAAATGGAATTCAATGAAGTCCATTAATGCTAACTGGTTTATTCTGCAAGATCCATAAAATGCCGTTCCTCCTATGGAGGAAGAGTTTAAATGTTATCTTAAAGTTAAATGTATAAAATACATATAAGTGTACCATAAAACTGAATGTATTTATTAGATATAATTTTGATATACCATCGAGCATGAATAGCTCACAAAAAAGAAATAAAAATACCACGGGATGAACTACTCTATTGTTGGATTTTGCGTATGGTTTATGACTATTTGTATTGGGTTGGGTTTTAAAGTACAGATAGAAAAAAGCATCTTACGCAAAGCATGTGAACGCTGACACGGCCGCCGCACTCCCTCCCGAGCTTCCTCCAGTTATAAGCCAATTTGAATCCTCATTCTCACCGTGGGACTTCTGCTTCCTCTTTTCTCTATATTGTTTTGAGTAACTCCAGGGGTTTTTAACTGGTCCAAATACACCATCCGTGCTTCCAGATCTGAGACGAAGCAGTGAAGCAAGACACCTTAATGAAACTTTCATTTTATGTGAAATTTTCATCTCCTGATTATATTATTTGCTTCTGACACTGTATAATCCACTGTAACTTGAATTGGAAAAGGCAGGAAGCCTGCTCAGATGTAGCTTTCATTAATTAGATGGTTGAGGAGGTGGAGGATGGGAAATAAGAGCATTTGTGGTAGGAAGCAGAAAAAACTAGTCTGCTAAGAAAAGACTTTTTATCCCAATTGATCATCCAATTCAGCTTAATGTGCTTTCCCTTGTAAATTACAGTTTTCCGGTTGAAGAGTGTCACAAACATTCAAACAGTTAACAAGAAGTCTTTTGAAGTAATTCCTCTATTAATCAGAAGTTTTAAGACAAGCATAAGTGGAATGCTAATAACTTAATTTTAAAATTTTGAAATAACTTCTGTAAGTGAGCATAAGTCGGGCCATCTTGTTACACTAAATAGCCCCAGCCCCTTCTCTGTGTGACTACTCGCTGCTCTGCACGTACTCTAAAAAATTCACATGCTCTCCTGATTTATGGCCTCCACTTACGTATGTACTCCCCAATAGCTTGATAAATTAAAAACTTTGTTCTGTGAGTTTCTCTCCAGAAACAGGCTGACCAAAGGCGGGGAACACACCTATAAGGTATCCATCACAGCTGACAGAAGAATGGAACAATGTGATGCCTGGAGCCCAACATCCCTGGAACCCCTCCTTACTGCCCATTTTCCCTATATAACTGCCTCAAGATTCTGTAATCTTTGAAGATGGGTCTTTGAGACATTAGTCACCTGTCTTCCGATTTGCCGGCTAATCTAATTAAACTTCGTTTCTTGATCTCTAACTCATTGTGATTAATTGGCTCAGATCGTGGCAAGAAGAGTGAGCCCACTGCTTGGCATCACTTCAAGCCTATAGATAATTGCAAAAAATAAAAACAGTATGAAAAGAACTTTATACCCCTTACCTAGAATCACCTATTGTTAACATTTTACCCCATTTGTTTTATCATTTGTGTACTCTGTGTGTCTGTTCATATACACACATTTTTCTCCTGAACCACTTAAGGATAAATTATACACATCATGGCTCTTTACCCTAAATACTTTAGCATGTATTCAGTATGCACTTCCTAAGACTAAGGGTATTCCCCTATATAGTCACAGTATAGTTATCCATCTCAGTAAATTTAACATCAATATAATATTTTTATCTAATTTACTGTATGTAATCCAATTTTGTCACCTGCTCCAATAATATCCTTTATAGCATTGTACCCCCTTCCAGAATAGGATCAGGTCTAGAGTCAAGTATTGCATTTAGTTATCATTGTCTCTTTGGCCTCTTTTTTAACTTTTAAAATCATTTACCAGCCAATGGACATTGAATTATTTCCAGTTTTTTGGCAATTATGAATAAAGCCACAATAAATATTATACTGAAAGGCCCTAGCCCGTGCTTTTGTGTAAATATAAGTCTTCATCTCTTGGGTAAATACCTAAGACTGAGATTGTTGGGTCATTTGGTAAGTGTATGTTTAATTTTATAAGAAACTGCCAAACTATTTTCCAAAATGGCTACACCATTTTGCATTCCCTACCAGCACTGTATGAGAAATCCAATCACTCTGCATCCTTGTCAGCACTCGATATTGCCATTTTTTAAGTCATTCTAATAGGTGTGTGTATCTCGTGGTTTTAATTTGCATTTCTTTAATGACTAATCACGTTAAGCATTTTCTTTATGTGCTTATTTGCCAACCATATATCTTTTTTGATGAAATGTCCACTTACATCTTTTACCCATTTTTTTAAAAACTGGGTTGTTTTCTTATTATTGAGTTGGGAAAGGGTCTATATATACTGGATACCAGTTCTTTTTCAGATATACGTTTTGTAAATATTTTCTCCCACTCTGTGGCTTATTTTTTCATTTTTAACCGTGTATTTCAAAGTACAGAAGTTCTTAATTTTAATGAGGTCCAATCCATCAATTTTTTATTTTATGAATTGTACCTTATGTGTCCTAAGAAATCTGCCTAACTCAAGGTCACAAAAATTTTTTCCTATGTTTTCTTCTATAAGTTTTAGGTTTTACTTTCTTTAGCCTCTTTTAATCTGGAACATTTTCATAGCCTTTCTTTGTTTTTTATGATATTGACATTTTAAGAATGTCTCTCATTTCAGATTTGTCTTTTGTTTCCTTGTTACTAGCTTCAGGTTGTACATTCTCGGCTGGAATATTGCATAGGTGATGGTGTGCCCTTCTCAGGGAATCACATCTGGAAGTACCTGATGTCCACTTCACCCTTACTGGTGATGTTCATTTTGATCAGCTGTTAAAGGTGATGTTCTAATAACTTATGTTTGAGTTTATTCCCATGGATTAATTTATTCAATATATATTTATTGATTCCCAAGAGGTGCCACTGTAAATAAGAAGAGTCAAGGACTCTGCCTCTATGAAACATAGACTAAACAAATATTACAAATGTGACAAGTGTTATAAAAGAGGAAATAAAAAGTGGTTTTGGTGAAAGACTGAATGCTTTCCCCCAAGACCAGGAACAAGGCAAGGATATCTGCTCTAATTACCACTTGCGTTGTACTGCATTGTACTGAAGGTCCTAATTGGTACAATAAGGCAAGAAAAAGAAATAGGAAGAAATAAAACTGTCTCTATTTGCAGACTACATGATCATTTACATAAAATATACCAAAGAATCTAAAAAGGCCAACTAGAACTAATAAGTGAGCTTAGTAAGGTCATGGGATACAACGTCAATATAGAAAATTCAATTATATTTCTATATACTAACAATAACAATTAGAAATTTAAAAAATACCATTTTCTATAGCATTAAAAAACATGAAATACTTGGGGATAAATCAAACAAATTATGTGCAAGATTTATATGCAGATAATCATAAAAATATTACTGAGAAAAATTAAACAAAATCTAAGTAAATGGCGAGATATAAACTGTTCATGGATCAGACAACACATGTAAAGATGTTAATTCTCCCCAACTTGAGCTATAAATTCAATATAAGCACAATCAAAATCCCATCAAGCTTCTTTATAGAAATTAGCAAGCCAATTCTAAAACATATGGAAACGCAAAGGACCTAGCATATATAAAATAATTTTGAAAAAGAACAAAGTTGAAGGACTCTCACTACCTAATTTCAAGGCTTACTATAAAGCTACAATAATCAAGATGGCGTGATATTGCAGTCAACAGAGATATGCAGAAAAGAACAGAATCCTGAAATAGACCTACACATTTGTGTCCAACTGATTTTTTAACAAAAGAGCCAAGGTAATTTAATGAGGAAAGGATAATCTTTTTTTACAAATAGTGCCAGAACTACTGGACATACATATGCAAAAAAATGGACCTTGGCATAAACACCATATACAAACAATTAACTCAAATGGATCAAAAGTCTAAATGCAAGAACTAAAACTATAAAACTCCTGGGAGAAAACATAAGAGAAGAATCTTTGTGACTTTGGGTTAGGTAAAGATTTCTTAGAGAAGACACAAAAAGCATGAATCATAAAAGAAAAAAAATGATGAATTGGACTTCATCAAAATTAAGAACTTTCACTCTTTGAAAAGCACGTTCAGAGAATGAAAAGACAAGCCAGAAAATATTGCAAAAATATTGGGAGAAAATATTTGCAAATCACCTATCTGATAATGGACTTGAATCGAGAATATATGAAAGAACTTTTACAACCCAATAAGAGGACAAACAACCCAATAAAAAAGATGGCAAAAGATTTGAATAGATACTTCACCAAAGAAGATATATGGAGGGCAATATAAACACATGATGTTCAACACCATTAGTCTTCAGGGAAATGCAGGCTAAAACCAAAATGAGATATGACTATATACCTATTAGTCAATAGAACCTAGTCTCACAGAGGGACTGAAAAACTGGCATTAGAATCCTCAAGAAATCACCTCACTACTTTTAGGTACCTACATTTAATAAAGTTAAAGACACAGACAAAAGAAATATAAGAGAAGAAAATTTCAATTTTACTTACCCCATAGCAAATTCATCTAAATTTGTTTTTCCCATTAGTAGAGCTCCCTGATCCAACAACTTCTGAACTACGGTAGCGTTATAAGGTGGTACATACCCTGAAAAAAATTCAGTTGTTTTTATTATGGGAGAGAAAACAGTGAACATGTAAATATGCAAGAAACAAGATTTTAAACTGCAATTAAGCAATTCATATTGACATGTGTGAATTATTCCTAATTTGAATAGTAGGTTGTACGTTCTTCTGAAAGTTAGTTTTTTCTACTGCTAACTGCTATGTTTTCCAAAGACAGTCTATATAGTCACTATTTTTATAACCTAAAAACGTAGACTTTAACAGTTAGTACTATAAAATATTGAATGATAGTCAGACATGTATCCAATTCATTTGAAACTAACTGCAAATCATTATTTTGTTCATTGTATTTGACTTTCTCTTCTCAGATGATGCTATACCATAGAGTAATTTTTAATCTATTTCTAGTCAGAAGTAGATCTTTATTCTCAATTAAAATTTCCTTTATCTAGTGTATATTCCACAATTAACAACAGTCCACCTATCAGAGGAACCTGGGGCATATTCCTCATAGAATATTACTTTTGCGTGTAGTATTCTGAATAAGCTTTTTCCATTTCTTTTTCCTCCTAGGATCCAAACATCTTGATAAACATGATTCCTTTTGACCTGCTAAACTGTAAAGAATAAATGAAGCACAGATAAGCAAAGTGATATAAGAGATGAAGGAGTTAGGAAATAAAAGATAACTGGACAGTAGATACTAATGAATCCTCACACTATTCTCAAGAGAGGGGTAATGACAGTCACTTTGTACTTATTCCCATGTTATCAATGAGTGGGAACTAGAGGTCACTTAGTGTGTTTGTGGTGACCAGTTATTGAGTCTTCCTAAATAGGATTGCTAAAACTTCCTAAACAGGATTCACCAATTAAGCTGCCCTATCTCTAAAGAATAATTTCGCATTCTGAAAGAACAACAATAAAAAGGTAAAATTCCATCCTGAGTATTTCCTTTGCAAATATAATTAGTCTGAGAATATCCTGGTGCTTTAGTATCTTATCTTTAATTTAAACTAAAAAATACCTATTTTTATAAAACTATTAATGCTCTGATCAGTTCAACTTTACCTTTCAGCATATTTGATGCACATGTTGTCTCAATGCCAGCTGTGCTAAAGTTGTCTTTTACTGCAACAGGAATTCCATCCAAATCCCCAAGTGAGTGACCTGGGTTAAAAAGCCAAAAAATAAGAGATACATCTAGTTCAAAATATAAAGACACACTAATATAGTTATTATAATAACTACTAGTTTTTGGTAAAGACACTTTCTCGGAAATCAAATTTATGTTAAAAATGATTACAGTTGGACATTATAAAACATCACATATCCATTAGCCTCATTTTTATTATACCTCACAGCAAGTTCTTTAAATAAGGGTATGTTTTACGTTAAAAGCTTCACTTACCAAATGGAAACTGCTACATCTAATTAAGCTCTTTCTCTAGAGATAAAACAATTAAGTATAATTCAAAGTAATTTACCTTGCTTATATCTTTTCTCTGATTCTTCAGCTTGCTTTAGGGCCACCTCTTCTGATACAGTAATGTAAGCATTTAGAAACTTGGTCTTCTTGATAAGAGAGAGACATTTTTGACACAGCTCTGTTGGAGTAATTTGGCCTTGTTTCAGTGCTGCAGAAACCTATAGCATATACAATTCAAAAACCCTTTACTGAGTCTGCAGAAGCTTCACATATTATACTGAGGTGGGCAGATAGAGTGGTAAAGTATAAAATTTTGAAGTGAAGCCTGGATTCAAAACCAAGAGAACCTATCAACTCTACACTTAGCGTAGTGAATGAGGGTAACACATAGATCAACTTGAGGATGGGTTGGAGGACATGCCATTCATTACGCTAGCTGAGTAATTTTCTGTTTCTGAGTCAGACTTCAACAAACAAGAGCCATGGTTTAGGCAAGCCACCCTGTCTAGGAGAAGTAGAGGCCCAGCCTGGGGGAAGCACGGGTTAGGGTGGATTGTGCACAGAGAGCAGCTTAGCTGCACACAGGCAGCCCAGAATGAAAAAAGAGACATCAACTAGACAAGGCATTACAGGACTTTACGGCTCTAAATACAATCTTTATAGCTATTGGACAATTCAAGCAAGAGCCACTACAAATTGAGAGAAATGCTTATAAAATATGGTTTCAAAAGCAAACTAAAAATGAGCCAGCTCTGATGGCCTAGTGGTTCAAGTGCGGCGCTCACCGCTTCTGCGGCCCGGGTTCGCTTCCCGGTCATGGAACCATACCACCCGTCTGTCACTTGCCATGCTGTGGCAGCCGCTCACACAGAAGAACTAGAAGGACTTACAACTAGAATATACAACTATGTACTGGGGCTTTGGGGAGGAAAAAAAGAAGAAGATTGGCAACAGAGGTTAGCGCTCAGGGTGAATCTTTCCCTGTAAAAAAAAAAAAAAAAAAAAGCAACTAAAAACAAAGAAACAAACTTTTTTGAAATCCTGTCTTTAATGCCTTAGGATGGCTAGTAAAGAAACTGTTAAATAAATGCACTACAAGTGACCAGAACCTGTATATTGAAGTAAGTGAAGCCTGAGGTGAAGCTATGACTGTTGAATAATTTCCTTGTTCCTTGTAGGAAGTAATAACAATAAAGACTTACTAATCAGATAAAAGGAATGAACAATAAGAAGTCAAAGATGATACAAAAACTTTGGAGATTATATGGAAAGAGAGTTGGACAAGATGGAGCTCAGAGACAAGAGGGGTGGGGGAAGAAGTAATATTTATTCAGTATTTACCCAGAGCCAGGCACTGTTGCTGTACATGCATTATTACTTCATTTAGCTCTTAAAGACACCACAGAAGTTAGGTATTATTAACCTCATTTTACAGATGAAGAAACTGAAGCTCAGAGGTGAGTGATTTGTCCAAAGTCACACAAGTAGTAGAGGGCAGAGGTAACTTCTTATCATATGCTCCTTCACCATTTCTCTCCACACTAGTGGAAGCTTAGTTTCTCCTCTAAGCTGACTGTATTTTCATGCGTCCTATATCCATCAAACAATGGGAGTTTGCATTTGAGGGGAAAATCTGCACATGATCTGCTCTCAGCTGTTGAATAAATCATCAAAGCAGGCGCATTCTTAGGGCTGAGGGTTTTAAATAAGAAAAGAAGTGGGAATAGGCCATTGAGTGGACCCCTAAGGCTCCCAGACAAGAGGAGAAAAGGACTGCCACAGGGAGGCTGGGGGCGTGGGGGTGATTCAGGGATGAGGAGGGACAGCTGGGCTTGACTTAAGGAGGTAACCTAGTAACAAGAGATATTTCTGTTGAATGGTTTGTATAAAATGTAAACTCTTTAGAAAAAAAGAGCTGGAGAGAAAAAAATGCAGTGTATTCTAATAGTGTAAATACGGAGTGGGAAGTAAGAAGACAGCGGTAGGCCGGGTGGAAGAGTGAGAACTAGCAAAAGGCCAAAGCCAGAGAGACAGAGAGGTATACAGGCAGGCCTATCCCACGACAAAGTTGTAACAATGAGGAAAATTATGTCCGCCCCTTTCTCCCTCAAGTCCCATAATGCCCACTATCCTCAAGCTGCTTTCTGACTTGCCAACTGGTATAAGAATAAAAGGTAAGGAGTCAATGTCATGGTTACAAGGGCAAGAAAGGTGATTGTCTAGAAACACATTTTAAATGGTGCTGATCTTCGTTAGGACCATTTTTAGGAAATCCAAATTTGAGAAAATCAATAAGGGAACTGGAAAAGAGAAATGAAAACAAAGATGCTAATTAGCTAGAATGGACTGAGCATAAGGAGTATGACATATAAATAGTACAGCTCCCCTGGGACAAAACTGAAGATGTCATATCTGAATATAAGATGAAACTCACTATAAAAGTTTTTGCTAAAAAAACAAATTCTCTCTCCCTGGCACTTCTTTTCTCTAATGGAAACTAGGCTTTTCCTGAGGCCACTGCTTCTCCTGCAGCTTTCTCAAGGGATGGCTGTTTTGGCTCTGACCTACCAGGGACCGTAGAGTCCAGTCAGGGAAGGGAGAAGTGCGGGCAGGCGGCCTCCTTGTTCTTCAATGCCTTTCTCTTCCAACTTCTCTCAAAAACCCCAGCTGAGGGGCTGGCCCTGTGGCGTAATGGTTAAGTTTGGCACACTCCAATTCAGCGGCCTGGGTTCGTGGGTTCGGATCCCGGGCGCAGACCTACACCACTCGTCAGGCATGCTATGGCGGGGACCCACATACAAAATAGTGGAAGATTGGCACAGACGTTAGCTCAGGGCTAACCTTCCTCAGCAAAAAAACAAAAGAAACCTCAGCTCATCCCAAGCACAGGCCCTGGCCATTATATGACTCTCCCTGATGTGTTAATCTACAGTCTCCCTGGTACTCCTTTTCATTCACTGAAGATTTTAGCAGCTAGCTCGCTGTTATCTTCTTTACTGTGGCCCCTGCTGCTATTCTTGCTGACTTCAAACTTCAAGTCATGTACACCGACACCTGGCCTCTGAGTTCTTGACCTAATTTCACACAAACTTTTCCTGCACCTCACCACAGTTACCAACTCACACAGTCACGGCCCAGATACATCATTTTACCAGCATCCCTATTTCTCCCAAACCTCAATTCTAATCATCCCAAATCTCCTGTCCCTGAGTTCATTTACTCTACTACCCATATAGTTGGCGAGGAAATGGGGACCTCACTCCTACAACCGCAGGAAACAGCCAAAAATCGACGAGGTTGAAAGAAGACCCCAAGGCTTCAGATGAAACCACAGCCCTGGCTGACACCTCGATTTCAGCCTTGTGAGACTGAGCAGAGAACCCAGCTACTCCAGTCCTGGACTCCTGACCCACAAAACTGTGAGATGATAAGATTGTGGTTTTTTTTTTTTTAAGATTGTGTTATTTTAAGCCAAAAAGTTTATACTAATTTGCTGAGCAGCAATAGAAAAGTAATATACCTTCTTAGAAAAATTAAGAAATCTTCCTCAAGAACCACTCTTCTAAGAAACCAGGGGAAGAGAAAACTGTAAATACATATAATCAAGTAATTTTGTCCCTGTAAAAAAGTTGGTGTTTATAATAGCACTTAGTTCTAGGCATCATCCCAGATACTTTATATTTCATTTAATCTTTACATTCACACTAAGGGTCTGATATTATTATTATTACTTCCATTTTATAGATAAATTACTGAAGGTCCTGCTTGACATCACAGAGCTAGAAAGCAGCAGAGTTGGGAGTCAACCAAGGCTTGATCTTGTTTCCAAAGCCCATGCTCTGGACCACCATACTCTACTATTTCTCTATGCAAGGTGTTACAGCATTTACTCCTCTGTAACAAAGTGGAGAACATTTTATTAACTTTACAGATAGTATCAAAGGTTCACTTAGGAAAAGACCTGCCTTTCAAAAAACATTGTCTTGGGGCCAGCCCCATGGAGTAGTGGTTAAGTTCAACACGCTCTCCTTCAGCAGCCCAGATTCGTGGGTTCGGATCCTGGGCATGGATCTACACTATTCATCAGCCATGCTGTGGCAGTGACCCACATACAAAACAGAGGAAGACTGGCAGAGATGTTAGCTCAGAGTTAATCTTCCTCAAGCAAAAAAAGGAAGATTGGCAACAGATGTTAGCTCAGGGCGAATCTTCCTCAGCAAAAAAATAAAATAGAAGTTGTCTTGATAAATGCTGAAGGCATGGGAGAGCCTTTGAGGGTTGAATGTCCAGTTGACTGGTACTCTCTTTAACACACTCATTTAAAATTTATGCTTTTGTCTCCATTGTTCCAAGAAATAGCAGGTCAAAATCACCAGCAACCTCCACGTTCCTAAATCCAGTAGTCACCGCTCAGTCCAGCAGCATTTGACATAAAGATTACTCTCTCCTTGAAGCACTTCCTCACTTATATTTCAGGACACCAAGCCCTCCTGGTTTTCCTCTTGCCTTACTGGCCATTCTTTCAAGTCTCTTTTGCTGGATCTGCGTCCTATTGCTGACATCTAAATGTTGGACAGTTTTAGGCCTTCTATTTTTACATTCAACTTCCCAGGTGATCTCATCTGGCTCTATAGCTTTATTACCTTCTATACTCTGGCCAATTTATATCCTCATACCTAGCCTCTTTCTTCATCTCCACACTTCTATATCCACCTGCTTAACTGACATCTTCATTTGGCTGTCTAGGAGGTATCTCAAAATTAACATGTCCAGAACAGAAATCTTGATAACCTTCTCCTCACAAACATGCTCCCTTTAGTCTTTCCCATCTCAACAAATGTTATCATTTCCCCAATTGCCCAGGCCCAACACAAGCATCCTCCTTGATTCCTCTCTTTCCTTCAAACTCCATAACCAATCCCTTAGCAAGCCCTAATTTAAAAAGCAATACCCATTTTACATTACCTCTGTTCCCACCACCCTATCCATGCTGCCATCATCTCTTGCCAATATAATAGCCTTCTAACTGGTCTTCCTGCCTCCTCACTTGCTTTCCTACAGACCATAATCCTTAAAAGTAGCCTGAAGGAGCTTTTTAAATTTTAAATCAGATCATGTCCATAGACTCACAACTTTCTGGAGGCTTCCCATCACACTTAGAATAAAATCTGCTCTCCTTATTATGGCTTAAAAGGTTCTTCATGATCTGGCTCCCACTTCTCTCTCTAACCTCATCTCCACTACTCTCCTGCTCATTCACTTCTCTCCAGGCATGCTGGCCGTCTTGCTGTTCCTTGAACCTGGCAGGCTTGCTCTTGCTTCCGAGTCTTTGCACTTGCGGTTCCCTCTGCCTAGAACACTCTTCTCTCAGATCTTCCCAGGACTCACCCTTCATATCCTTCAGGTCTCTATTAAACATCATCCACTCAGTCAGGGAAACTTCCCTGACCACTCTAAAACATTCAGCTCCCCCAACTAGTCCTCCTACTACAGCCTGCTTTATCTTTCTTCATAGCACTTATACTACCTGAAATTATATTATTTACTTAAAAAAAAGAACATTTAATGCCTGCTTCCCCACAAAAATGTAGGTTTCACGAGAGCAGGAGCTTCTGTCTGTCTTCAATACTCAGCCCCAGTGTCTGGGACACAGAGGTCCTCAATATATGTTAGTTGAATGAATGAATAACTGAGTTGTTTAAAATTTGGAATCTATTTTCCCATAGAACAATAATTAAATGTTCTTAGGCTAGACCCCCAAGAAACCTACTGGATATATAACTAAACTTTAGGATTAATACTAGCCTGGTGCTGGCTCCTAGAAACACTGGGATCATGTCACAACAAAGGAAGGTAAACGTCAGACTCCTCCTCCTTCCTGAATGTACTTGGGTAAAATTTAGAAATAGGAGTATCTCCTTTCAGTTTTTCCTCCCAGGGCTCCTCTGTTGCCCTAAGTCTCCCCTTAGATCCCCAAAATTGCCTCAAAACTCCACAGTTTCCAGCCCCTCCCCCTAATTCCCTCCCCAGCAAATCTTCCCTTTCTTCAATTTATTATCTCAACTGGGATGTGATGGAGAGATATTTGAACTATTATAATTTACAGCAATGGATGAATAAATCATTCAACCCTCTCAGGCATCTTTACTTATTTAAAATAGAATGTGTACTAAATTAATCTCTAATTGGTAGAATTTGGGGCATTAGTACAATGATGTAGAAAAAATACAGAGTGGACAGAAGATATATTTGGGCTGGGAAAATAACCATCAATAATGTTTTGCACACAGTAGGCATCAATAATTATTTGTTAAAAGAGTGATTAGGTGAATGTAATCATGCTGAGGCAATCTCCTGTGGGCCCTTGGGTCAGCTCCCCTAAATGTTTTTTCTCCTTTGAGGTAAAAGTTGTTTTAAAAGTTCTCACAATGGCTCACTCAACATCAGAAAGAGGTGGCACAAAAAAGGTAGTGCTGAAGGGGGAAAGGGCAGAAAAAGAAAATATTGTATTTTCATAGGTTGTATTTCATATTAAAACAAGTTTTGGGTGTCTTTTTTTTTTAAGAACAATTTGGATTCTTCACCGACAGAATAGGCCAGATGTAATTTAAGATGGAAAACAAGAATGTATTTTGGGGAAGAACTATCTATTATTCAAAGCCTGTGGATTTAAAGTTCTCATTATAATTTATAGTTTTCTAAAAGGCTGCCAGCTGGGGAAAAAAAAAAAAGACTTTCCAGGTGAAGATACAAAAGGAAGGTGGAAGGCAGGGTACCGCCTCAACCTTACTCAGCAGAATCACATGGCGCCCGGGTTAAACCATATACTCTGGGCCTTAACACACAGAGCTGCCTGCGTGGGACACAGCTGTAGTTTTAACAAGGGCCGGAAGTGATTCCTGTAACAGCGGGCCTGCAGACAGTTGTAAAGGTTGCGAGATCCGGGCCAGAAAGCAAGGAGACTTGACTTAAAGCCCCAACATCAAGGATAAAGCAAGAGAACAGATTCCAGACATAATTACAAAATAGACTTAACAGGACCTAGTGATTTATTGTCTGTGAAAGATGAGGAAGAATCTAAGGGCAACGAGGATAACAGTTGTGCCATTAGAAAGGGAATATTAAGAATTCAGAAATCAGGATTTTAAGATGGAGGTTGAGAGGTAAGAGGTGGTCCTGTCACAATAATGAAGTCAACTTCGGTTCAATTGAGTCTGAGGTGCTTATGGGACATTTGGAAGAGATGTCCAGAGATGTCCAGAAGGCATTCACAAAAATGATGTCCAGGAAATAGAGACACCGTTAAGGGAATCATTGGTATCTTAGCGATCGTGGAGAAGAGAATGAATATATCAAGGGGGGGGGGGGACGCCAAAAATTACTCGTTTGGATTTTGCCAAGTACAGATTTTCGGGGCCCCTTGGCGAGAACTGCATCAAATGGGTGTCGGGGACAGAAGAGACTGAAGTGGACCAGCAGACCCCACTCTGACCCAAGCCTGAGCAAACGTCTAATTGAGAGAAGCCGGTCTACACTTCCACCCCACAGCTCCGCGGTGCAGAAGTCTACCCAGCTGATGTCTTAACTCCAGAACGCGTATGGAGAATACAGCCTAAGGACCCAAAGGTTCGAATCCCCACTCAGTCCCAGCGAAGGAGGCGGCGAGGCTGACCAAGACGCGCGTTCAGGCCCGGGGACTCCTCGTCCACGGACTCCGCGAATCTTTCTGACCTCCCTGGGCCCTCAGCAGCCAATTCCACTCACTTCTCGGAGGGTCCGGCCCAGCATGGTCCTCGTGCCCAGCCTGCCACCACAGAGGCCAGGTGACAAGGAGGAAAAAGAAAGGTCAACAGCCGCTGCCTGTACTACACGGGCGCAGCCATCTTTGATCGTCACGGAACCTTTCAGCACCGAGTACTTAGATTGGTCGAATTGCAGCCCGAGGAAATGATCTTTGCACGCGATTGGTTGGAGCCGCAAAGCGCGTCCCGCGGGTCAAGAGAGCGGGTGGCAAGGAGACTCCGGGCTAGGGTCGCGGCGGGAATGTGGAAGCGTTTGGTCCTCCGTGGCGTCCGGATCGCGAGTGGAGTCGACTTGTCCCGCTGACTGCTCCCGGGACAGGGCAGGGTTCTAGGGGTTTTGTTTTTGTTTTCGCTTTTAGAGGGAGGGGGTGGAAGGGAGGAGGAGAATGCACAGAATACTGACTGGGAAGTTAATTGGAGCATTTCAGATGCGAATAGCGGAATAATTCCGTATTCTTCATTCAGTTGCTCCATTAGGCTAACTTCATTTCTGAATTCTCAGTTTTGAAATCGGCCACTGTATTTGGCAGAATTTGGCCGAATTCAGGGGTGAGAGTTTGATCCAAGCTGAGTGCATTTTAATTAGGGCTCTCAATTCAACCACTGTTTACAATGGAATTTCTGAAGATCTGTATACTTAGAAGAAATGCATATACTGCGGTTTGCTTCTGGAGAAGCCAAGTTGTACAAAAACCGTTAATTAGAAGGATTAGTACTACCTCTCGAAGGAACTCTGTCATGCCGGCTTGGGTCATAGATAAATATGGGAATAATGAAGTGCTTCGATTTACTCAGAACATGATGATACCTATAATACACTATCCAAATGAAGTCATTATCAAAGTTCACGCTGCGAGTGTAAATCCTATAGATGTTAATATGAGAAGTAAGTTTTCAAGACATACCTCATTACCACCCCCCCCACCCCGGTTTCTAAGATATTTTCATCAGGGATCAGTTTTAAAAGATCAGTTGTTATTTGACTATAGTTCTCTGGTTAACACAAAGGAATTGTTTAGGTTTTTGACAGTATCTTAGCAGATGTTATTTGAATTTTTTGAAATTGTAATGTCCATGGTATACTTTAATCTTGTGCAAAATATAAGTTTGAGTTGCTTCCATGCTTCCTTAAAATGTAAATTGGGACTTGAGAGTTTTGTACCCAGCTAACTTTCTAGTATACTCTCCTGGGAACTTTGTGATATTCTGAGGTCCATCACAGGTGTTAGAGGTGGGTATGGTTATGTTTTCACATCAGTTCAGAATTTGCATTTTTATAATAATTCTTTGCTCTCCCACTACTCACAGCTTTCTTTATTGGTCCAGTAGACTAAGCAGCAGAACAGGATGCTGGGATATGGACACAGTGCTTTCCTCATTTCTACTGTTGCTTTCTGCCCTGGGCAGTTAAAATACACTTTCCTGTTATGTTCCATCCTAGATGAGAATAATGTTATCATCTTAATTTCTGCTGGGGGATTTTGACAAAACTTGGAGAGCACAGTATTCCTTGAATACTATATGCTATGTAATCGTTATAGTCCTGAAAAGATTGATTACTACTTGTGAATTATCTTAACTTTGGAAAAGAGCACCAAAAATATTGCTTATGGGAACTTATCCATGTCTTTTGAAAAAAATCAAAAAACATCTTTTGGGATGATTGGTCAATTAACCTCAGTCTTCTGAGTAAGCTACCATATGCGTTTAATTTAACCATGGGTCTGTGTTTTGAAGGCCTTGTGTGTAAACCTACATCTCTACTTCATCAGATTGCCTCCATAATAATCATCATATGTGAACTATGCATGATGAATTAAATTGCTCTGTTCGTATACATATCCAATTACAAAATTAAGATTAATGATAGAACAAATCATTTTGTGGAATTTATAGAGAAGTATGAAAGTGTTGAAATTTTGACTTCATTTCTTCCTCTTTTTTTGCAGTTGTGTTATAGATTAGGATAGCAATTCTCAAATTTTTTGGTCTTAAGATCTTTTTATACTCTTAATAGTTATTGGGCTTTTGTTTATGTGAGTTATAGTTATCAATATTTACCTTATTAGAAATTAGAATAGAAATTTTAGAATATTTATTAATTCCTGTAAAGATACAGTAAACTCCTTTTGTGTTAACATTACAAAGTTCAATCAGGATAAAAATATAAAATGATGTAAAAATAATAACTGAGAGACAGCTACATTTGTGAAGCACTGAAATAGGTAATAGTTGATAGAGCATAGGGTCTACTTTCAGAGTGCTTACAGTGAAAAATAACTATTTTCCAAAAGAAGCAAAAAAAAAATTAGAAGAGTAGCATTGTTTTACACTTTTGTGTATCTCTTTGTTTTCTGGTTTAATAAGACAGCTGGATTTTCTTATGTATTTCTTTTTTCCTTTTTTTTCCCTACCCAAAGCCCCAGTGCATGGTTGTATATCCTAGTTGTAAGTCCTTCTAGTTCTTTTATGTGAGCTGCCGCCACAGCATGGTAACTGACAGATGGGTGGTATGGTTCCACAAGCGGGAAGTGAACCCCGGCTGCCAAAGCGGTGAGAGTGCCGAACTTGAACCACTAGACTCTCAAGGCTGGCTCATCGTATGTATTTCTGTATTCAGTCTGTTGCAATGTGTTATTGAAGGAAATGAAGAAAAGCCAGCCTCGCGTAGTTAGTTAGAAAATAAAGGACCTCTTAGACTCTTCAAAAAGATCTTGGGGATGTAAAAACTTGGAGAACTGCTGGATTAGGGAAATAAAGTCTAGTTTTGCTGTCTTTAGGTCTTTTATCTCCAATTTTTAATGCTGCTATTTTTAGTGAATATATCTAGGCCTGTGCTGCCCAGTGTAGTAGCCACTAGGCACATGTGGCTGCTGAGCAATAGAAATGTGACTAGTCTGAACTGAGATGTGCAGTTAGTGTAAAATACATCCTGGATTTCAAAGTCTTAGTAAGAAAAAAAGAATGTAAAGTGTCTGAATAATTATATATTGATTACATACTGACTTGCTAACATTTTGGATATATTAAGTAAAATATTAATATTAATTTTACTTGTTTCTTTTTACTTTTTTAGTGGCTACTGTAAAATTTTAAATTACATATGTGGCTTGCATAATATTTCTATTGGACAATGCCGATCTAGACAATGTGAGGAATAACTATTACACATTTCTTTGTGGGAAGGGGTTTGGGGAAAGACTTTGACTGTTAAAGTGTCTATAGCTAGAAAGCTCTATTAAGAATGGATTGAAATGACTTTATTATGATTGCCTCACGAAATCCACATGTGTATTCTTTTTGTTTGCTTTGAAGTAATAATTGCTACTACTAGTTGGGCATGTTGTTTTACTTTATTCCATTTACACGGGGCATGAAGACAATTTAGTTTTTATAGGATATGTCTTGAAGTGGTGGGTTTATACCCGGTGATCAGTATATCTTTTCATCTCCTTTGATTATAAGCCCTTTGAAGGTAGATGCCATGCTCTGTCAACTACTACCTATTTCAGTGCTTCACATAAGTAGTTGTCAATCAGTCATTATTTTTGTCATTTTATATTTTCATTCTAACTTAAGATTAAAAACTAAAATTAGCGGTATTTTATCCATGAATAATTTTTACATTTTGTCTTCATTTAGATCTGTTAACATTTCATTTCTTTGAATGCACATGCACAGTTTGTATTGTGTACATTTTAATTTTAGTTGAATGGCTAGATCTGGACTTTCTTGGCTGCTGTTTGATAATATAATATTGTAACATGTTTTACTTTTATATAGTATTCTTGAGACATCTTAGTTTTTTATGACTTGACTGGGTAATATTATTTGCAAATTGTCCTCTTTATTTCCTGCTCATGGATTCTTTTTTGAGAAAGTGTGGTTGTTGTTGCAGAAGATAGCTGAAATGGTAGCTTGGGGAAATAAAATAATGTATAGAAGATTCTAAACTGTAGAAGCAGTTATTTCTCTTGACAAGAAAGGAAGGACATGTCTACTTTATTTTGAAAGATGAAGGCAGGCTGTTTTTCTGGGGATGGCCACTGTTGTTGGACATAAAATCATAAATCGTATAAATGGCTAAAGAAATGAATAACCTTAAGGTAGAAAAAAAAATACAGCCAATGGCATCATGCCAACAAAGCTAGGTTTCTTGAGATAGGCTTCAAGTCTTTGATGATAGATTTAGGATTTTCCAAATCATTCCAACTCTCTGAACCAGTCAAACTGGCCACCTCTAACAATGGGATGAAGCTGCTAAGGGTTTCCATTCATTTGTGTCACCAAGTAGATTCTCAGTTACTAACTACCAGCTGCATTCTGGATCTGGGGCTGGTTTAGCTAGTACCAGTGAGCCAGGGCTACTCGGTTGATGTATTAGCATATCAAGGTGACCAAGAAAATTGTTTAAACAGCCTTGCCCTGCAGGCTGTGTACCTCAGAGAGTCCTAAGGCCTTTTTGCAGCTCTCAAAGAGCAGCTGAAACTTGACATGGCTTAATGCCCACTTCTTTTGCTCAAACCACATAGGAATTTCAATGAATAATTATTTCATTGCGTTTTAGTGGTGGAAAAGGAATGTAAGACAGGAAAAGTACAACATATGACTTTTGTGAGTGTTACATGTGAAGTTCTTTTTCCTCTGATAAGGTGTGCTCTAACCAGCAAGATGGCAAATGTGTAATATTGGCATGGTGGTCATCAGCTTAGATTTTCTGGGACTATCTTAATTTCAAACACTTTCTCCCATGTGTCTTGATTTTTTATTAGAAAAACAACTTCTGCAAGCTACCCACCTGTCAGCATCTCTCCCTGTTTCCTCTACCTTCCCTCCTGCTATATGGATTGACTGTCATAGCTCCCATCTAAGGCCAACCCTCCACTTGAGTTCTAGATTCCATCACCTCGCACCTACTTAGGAGCATTGTTTCAGCAATTCTTTCCTGCATCTTCAGTCTTCTCCTTTCTGCTGGATCATTCCCATTAGCTTACACACTTGCCCTTATTTCTCCCCTCTTGAAGAGGGGAAAAACACTCAAAAATCCCCTCTCCATCTCAGTTGCTCCCCTCCAGCCACTGTGCCATTTCTCTCCTCCCCTTTATAGCAAAACTATTTGAAAGAGTTGAATGTTTTCACTTCCCATTCTCTCTGTCACCCCATGCCACAGTGAGTGTTCCTGTCAAGGTCACCAAAGACCTCCATGTTGTTGGGTCCAGTCTTTTGTTTTGGGTTTGTTTTTGTTTTGTTTTGTTTTAAAAGACTATTGGCAGCTTTTGACCTTATTTGAAAAACTGTCTTCCCTGTCAACAGCATTTGATTTCTTTAAACAACCCTCTTCACTTGACTTTCTGGACACCTCTTCACTGGCCAAGCCTTCTCAGGCTCCTCTGCTGGTTTCTCCTCATCCTTAAGATCTAATGTTGTACTGTGCTTAAGAGTAGGTGGGGGCAAAGAGGAGACTTACAGAGTGGTTTAGAGATTCTGAAGCATAAATTGTGCTACATGACACTGGAAAGGTAAGCAGGGTGCTTATCTTGAAGAGCCTGACATAGCAGAAATGTTCTCCTCAGAAAGATGTCAAGCAGAAGAGACCATAACAGATACTTTTGTGTCTTAGAAAATCCATTTTATATGTTGAAGCTGTGTAATAAACTGTTTTGGATTATTGTGGATACAGTAGCCAATTTATTTGAACCAGAATATTATGATCAGAAGAATATTTTCAGCTCCACTTAGCTGATATTTCTGTAAATATTCTTTAAAATAAAAGGATAGGTTAAGTCAGGTTAATTGCTTTGTTATACAGATTGGAACAGATGCAGCCAAGTGGTTCTTTTCCACTCAAGAATCTGTGCACTTAATCCAAAGATGTTCTAGAAACATTTTTTGGGAAGTGGGGACCATTTCTCATAGACCAGTGTCAATGTCAAACACCAGATCCATCCCTTATTTATTTGTTTATTAATTTCAGACAGCTTTAATGTTTATCTTCACCAGACTTGGCAGCAAACAACTTTGTTGTATAAAAAGTTCATGAGTGAATAAATTAATAAAGAAACCATCTTCAAAGAACAAAGTGGAACTGTATTAAAAAACATACTAAAAGTCCTGGAGACAGGTTCAAAATTGGAATTTCAAAAACATTTTGAACACTAGTAGCTTTAGTTTAACAAGTGATTATAACTTTCTGAGTAATTTTCTTGGAAAGAAACAACACACTGTTTTTATGCTTTCCTGTGTAATGGTAAAAATTTATAAGGTTGATTACTTTATAATCTATGTCTTAAGGACCTAGTATTGTACCTGACCTATAACGCTATAGTAGTTTTTAAATCATCCCATTCTTTTGGAGGAAACAGGTAACGTGTATTTTATAGGTGGCTATGGAGCTACGGCTTTAAATATGAAACGTGATCCTTTACATATTAAAATCAAAGGAGAAGAGTTTCCCCTGACTCTGGGTCGGGATGTCTCTGGTGTGGTGATGGAATGTGGACTTGATGTGAAGTACTTCAAGCCTGGAGATGAGGTGAGTTATGGACTGCCTCTATTCCTTTTCTGAATATGCAAATTTCATTCTTTTGGAAATATATTCCATATCGATTCCAAGATACCTATTTTCTTCTTTTCAACAAATATACTGAGCTTTGGCTGGAATCCTCATTTTCTTGGTTCTGTTGTTCTTGGTTCTGTTTCTTGGTTTTGTCAAAATAGCATGACTGTACTTGAGCTTTAAAATCTAGTGCTTAAGAATTGCGAGACTTTAAAATATGTGTGATCAGGACTTTTTAATTTTTCCTTGAAAGAGTCTTTAAATGACAATTTCTACCTTATGGGTTAGATGGTTTTAAAATAGCTAAAGTTTGGTATAATCACCTGTCACTTGTCACTTTGAACTTTTATACCAAAAAATTAAAGTGAGCCTATAATAATAGCTAACACTGTTCTAGTTGCTTTTCGTAAGATAACTCATTTAATCCCTAAGAAGTAAGTGAAGTTAGGTTCAGTTTACAGATGAGGAAGCCAGGCTATAAGGAGGTCCCGCAGCTGATAAGTGGTAGAGCCAGGATTCAAGCCCCAAGGGACTGTGCTCTTTCTGGTACTCTAAGCAGTCAGTAAATACAGCAGGATTCACTGGCATCTGCTTCCATTGTGGTTTGACTTGATAAATCCAGAATCATACTAAGTAGTACGTTTATATCACATGAAAATAACTCTTTTGCTTGGTGTATTGCTGACTCGTGCTTTTTTCACAGAGAAAGAGGTGTGTATTGGGGAACACCCTCATGTTTGGCTTTGGTTAAAAATGATCTGTTTGTAATGAAACTGTGTGTGTGTGTTTCAGGTCTGGGCTGCAGTTCCTCCCTGGAAACAAGGCACTCTCTCCGAGTTTGTTGTAGTCAGCGGGAATGAGGTAAGTTACCAGTTCTGTGCTGAAATGCCATCAGAAAGTATAAACAAAGACTGGCAAATCTCTCTTCAATAATTGGTTGTTTTTCAGATAGGGTTCATGTTTTATGGGTAATTTTGAAAGAGCTAAGATAGAGAATAGGAATTTTTGAAAGATTAAAAAAGTATTTGCTGTCATTTGATAACTCTGCCTGCCAAAGCGTTTATCTTTGTCTTGTGGAGCGGGGATTTGGGGTGAGATCTGGAAACCCTGATGTGTTTCTTGGTTTTACCCAGTATGAATAGTTGGAACCAAATACACCAAATGGATTGTACTGATTAATTGTAAACAGAAGCATGAAGTATGAAGCTGTTTCAAATAACTTTAAAAACAGGAGTCTAATTAAATACAGTCAGGAGGCCTGACAATTTGAATAGAGAGGAAGGGGTTAACATTGAGGAAATTGGCTACAGAAGGAGGGCAGGAAGGGAAAAAAGGGTTTTACTGAGATTAGAAAAAGTCTGGAAAGATTGCCTTCCAGTAAATGGGAGTAAAGGAAACAGCTGATCTCAAAAACAAATTAGAATGTGTTTATGAGGGCTCAAGGTTTGTTTGGATTTATTTCTGGGTATAGTCAGGACTAATGGAATTATTGAATGTGGTCTTTTTATGAGGAATTAAGGGCTATATCTGATAATGTGGCCTATAAAGCATTACTGAACCTCTGTGAGGCAGGTTGAGTCATTTGGAGAATATCCCTTTGGGATAATCTTGGAGTAAGGTATGCAGTAAGCACTGAAACTAGCAGATTGTTATAGACTGAAAATAGGTGGATTCCTATGTAGGTAAATGTACTTAATTGTGTTCATAGGTTTGCAAGTCATTGCTTATTTTTGACTGTTGTCTTTAAATCTAGGTCTCTCACAAGCCCAAATCACTCACTCATACTCAAGCTGCCTCTTTGCCGTATGTGGCTCTCACAGCCTGGTCTGCCATAAATAAGGTCGGCGGCCTGAATGACAAGAATTGCACAGGAAGACGGTAAGTATCATTGGTGGCATCTAAAACACCCTTCTTTCCTTCCATAAGGTCTTTGTAGATTTGTCAGAAGCATTAAAACTAGGATCATTTATATGAGCAGAGTTGTGCTGACGTTTAAAACAATTTCCAAAGAACTTTCATGTCAGTGTGCACTTTCTTAATCTCATTCTGTTGATTCTTAGCCCAATCAAATGGGAATTTTAAAATTGAAATGTGTAGATGGACTTTAGGAGTCTGAACCTTCTAAAATAATGCAGAATTTTGTGTGTGAATCTCTGGGAAATAGATCCATAGCTTTTATCAGATTCCTGAAAAGGTTAAGAATCACCCCGTACAGTTTCTAGAGAATGATGTCAAAGGGCAGGTGTGCTTTTCCTTCCTCCACTAGGAGTTGCTCTCATACTTTCAGATTTCTATGAAAACCAGATATAAAGGGACTGCAAAACACTGTTGAATATTTTTTTTTTTTTTTTGTGAGGAGGCCCAGCCCTGAGCTAACAACCAATGCCAATCCTCCTCTTTTTCGCTTAGGAAGACTGTCCCTGGGCTAACATCCATGCCCATCTTCCTCTACTCTATATGGGACACCGCCACAGCATGGCTTAACAAGCGGTGCGTCGGTGCGTGCCTGGGATCCAAACTGGCAAACCCCGGGCTGTGGCAGCAGAGCGCACGGACTTAACTGCTTGCACCACCGGGCCGGCCCCACAATGTTGAATATTCTTGAGTTGTCTTAGGCTCAGTGCTTGATATCCTTTGGATCAATTCTGGTCCTTCAAGGCCTCAAATGTATGTTTGTTTGAGTCTGCAACAACACAATGCGTAAAAATGTCTTAGATGTACTTGAGCTCATATCCAGATTCTGCTGCTTTCTAGTTGGGTGGCCCACTCAGTCACTTCTCTATTGTGAGTTTTGTTTTAAGCGTTAAATGAGGTAACACACATAAAACTAGTGGCACTGATTGTGGCACATGCATGGCACTCAGTAAATGGTGGCTACTATTACTGGCCATGCATGAGATTATATTCTTTATATTTTAGCAAGTTGGCATCATAGAGAAAACGGATGATTTTATATTTTGGTGAGAAAGCTGGGTACTAAGAACCATTTAATGGTTGTGATGAAGGAGAGAGCTATAGGTCAAATTTTAATAAATTAAAATAACTTAGTTTTTTGATTGCTAAGGATTCGGCAGGTAAAATAAAGCCTGTGTCATTTTATACTCCTATTGTTAATGAAACATTGTACTTTACATTTAATGTGTTGGATTATAGAATCGAATTTAATGAAAGCTTAATAGCTGTATTTCTGAAAGCATTGTGAAGGCTGCTCATCTAATGAAGTGCTACCCTTTATCGTAAAATTCAAGGCAAATATTTATTCTAAAGGTCAACCCTGTTTATTTTTTAAGCTTTTGGGGCTTCTCTTTCTTGAAGATGCCATTTTGGTCAAACACTTTGTTTAAATTAAATTAGTTCGACTACATAGATTTTTATAATGGTTCGTTTTAGTTAATAACCTTGCAAAAATCTTATTCAAGATTTTTAGACATTTATTATTGTAGGCTCTGCAATGACATTGATCTTTGTTTTGTTTTTCTGTGAAGACATTAGACTCTCTATGCCTGCATGACCGTATTGCACTGTGGTTAGAGAGCTCTCATTCCTTTTGCCAGTTCTGGGCTCTCCAGGCCTTTTTTTTTTAGGATTGTGTAGAAAACAATTTAGAAGCAGATTTAGCTGTCTCTTCTCAGTACACAGGGGTGTGCCCCGGTTAATTGTTGGCTGCGTGGGTAATTCTTTGGTACTGTGTAATCTTCTGTTGAAGCAATAATGGCTTGGAACTGGGAAAGAAGAGCCCTGGTCTTACTCTCTACTCTGCTATGAACTAATGAGGTGACCACATGCATGCTATTTATGGTCTCTTTGCAGTTTCCTCTGAGGTTCTGAGTGTAGGACAGTGTGGGTTGTTAGGAGACCTTTGAGAAATGGAAAGTTTGATACCTTATAAAGGTGATTTATATATTTTATTGAGTTGGATCTGTTCGTTGATTCAGCCACATGTTACCCACACTGGAATGCAGTCCATTGTAAGGAGCCTCACCAGCTCACATCATGGGCTTCTGCCACGTTCCCCAGTGCGTGGTGACCTGTAGGATTCCTTTGTTCTGAGTGGCAGTGAGAACTTGGCTCCTGGTGCTCTGGGAAATCTCATTTTACTGAAATGACTGCACTTGGGTGTAATAATGGCCTAACTCTCCAACTACTTATTGTGAGAATCACAGGAGAGATATGAGCACCTTAAAATACTGTAAAAAGACTTTCACATGAGGAAATTACCATTATGGTGGGATTTTATATACATAAACTCAGAGGTTCCAGGGTCCAAAGTGGCTTTTTTCAGTTTGACTGTTTATTGTGATTGGTGGAGCATATTTTGGCTTCTCTAAGCAATAATTATTCTTTTTCTGTTAGCCGTTGGCATTAAGGCACTCTTTAGTCTGCACGAAGCAAGTCAGCGTTTGTTATCAAGGACTAACAGTCTGTTTTTCTAACCAGTTAATTAAAAAAAAACAAAACTAACAATGACAAAAACACCCATCAGCACCTTGGAAGATTTTGCAGGATTTCTTTATAACAAATAACTTTTTGAAATTAAGACAAAGCTTTCTAAAGGTTTGGTGATGTTTGCTTTTTCCTTCTTTGTTATATAATTATATTTCTGCAACAACTGAGCATTAGTGAACCAAGGGGATACTTTAATATTGATGTCATATAATGTCATTTTTGCCCACACTTCGGTATCACTAGAAAATGTCACATGAAATCATTTTCTTGTCATCAGCTGATCCATAGTTTCTTCATGATTTATTCAGTAGGAACACATAGATAACCTAGGGCTCTCAAGATGAATAGAAATTTTTTAAAAAGTGATTACACCAGATTTTTTAAAGAACAGTTCAATCTGATGGTTATATTTATTGGTAGTGTCATGGTGCAACTCGAATGTTTCATGCTTTGCCTGAAATTCATCTCTTGCTGGGAAAGTTGTACTTCCCTCTGTTTGACAGAAGTATTAGAAAGTGTTAGAAGTTGAACCATTCCTCCTCCACAAAATAAATTTCACTTTTAAATTGTGTATACTTGAAACTCAATGCGATGAATTTAGAAATGCTTTTCACTGTTTCTTTTTTGAGATTAGGCTTTATGACAGTAAAATTTTGTCATGTAAATGGAAATTAGGTGTCTGATTAATTCTGTTTATAGAATTAGATGGGCTCAAACTTACAAACGGTGGATTCCGCTTCTCCCCCCCACTATGCTTATATCAGTAATTATAATAGCTTCCTTCTTTCAGATTCCTTCACCTGCCTGTTCTTCACCCCACCACCCATGAGTTTCTCCCCTCTCTCCACTTCCACTGCCCCTGTGGACTTTGGGTTTTCATTTGCAATTGACTAGGTGGTATGGTTAGAGGGGTGAGGGGAAGGAGAAAGAAACCCCTGCAGTGTACTTGCTTGAAGAAATCCTGGGGCTGGGAAGAAGAGGAGAGGGAGCGGGAGGCTCTAGCCTGGCCAGCCTGATGCAAATGAACCCTGCCTCTACTCCTGGGCCTGTTTTCCAAGGAGCTCCAGGAGGGCTCAGTTAAAGGACTTAGAGAAACTTTTCCCTGGCAATTTGTGTTTTACCAATTAGTTTTCTAGGTGACCAGGGTAACTGTCTTGTGAAGTTTAGAGGTTATTTACTCTTCAGTGCACTGTGATCTAGCTTCCAGCCTCGCCATTCAACTGCAGCTGTTCTCATGGAGTCATAGCTGACTGAGTTGCCAACCCAATGATACTTTTCAGTTCTTATGATTTGACATCTCTGAGGTATCTGGTACAGTTCACCACTTCCTTAATACTCACTTTTTCCATGGTTTCAGGGACACTAGATGCTTTAGATTTTTTGCCTTTTGGACCAGTTGTTGTCATTTTTAAAGGCTCCCCTTCTTCCTGCAGCCCTCTGTAACTGTTTTCCCAGTGTTCCACTCCATCATTCACTCTTCTCTGTCTCCCAGGGGTATCCCATCTACTCCCAGCTTCTATTTGTGTTTTGGTAACTTGCAGATCTCTGTTACTAACCCCAACCTCTCTACTGAGTTCCAGTTAGATGTCCCTTTTGTATCTGAAACTCAACTTGTGCAAAACAAGATTTACTGACTACCACCCTGACTCTTCCTCTATATTCTGAATGTCAGTTAACTCTGATTTACCTTAAGCCAAAACCTGGTATTTTCCCCAAACCCTGCTCCCTCCCCTTCCGCTGTACAACTTATTATTGTTCATATTATGTAAAATTTAGGATTATTGTCAAGTTTGGAAAAGTGTCTTCCAAGTTTCTTTAATACATGAACTGTAAGATTTCAAGGCATTTCAAGTTTTCTCATGCAGTGAATAAGCCTAAAATGCTTTTGCATTTTAGTTGGCAAGCCTCATTAACTAGTTTGTTGTTGATATCTTCCCTGTAGTGGTGTCAAATAACAAAAACAATACAATTTAGTAACCAGTTTGACGTCCTTTATTTAAGGGAAAACAGTCCATGGGTTGGGAGAGTGCAGTGCCTCACAAGCAGTGGAGCGCTCTCCCTGAGGGACTTAGGGCAAGAGCAAGTTTTGTAGGGCGTTAGAAAAGGCAACATGGAAACAGGACGCGATTGGCTAGGAGGTCAGTGATTTCCTTACAAGACTGGCAGGTCCTATTTTCCAGGGTAAGGTAAGCTACCTACAGCTTAGTTGGAGGATTGTGATTGGTGTTAGGTTTCCTTGACAAGGAGGCATTTCCAGTAAGTGCAGGCTGACTTAGGTTTATATTTGTAACGTGGGCCAGGCCGCTGGGACAGCCTCCATTTTGTGGGTCCTAATATACAAATTAAGTTTATCAGTGGTGTATTGTAAGTTTTTACATGTCTTTTAATTGGAAGAATTTTCTTTAGGCTAGCTTCTGGTTCTGTACATCTCAAACCTTGTTTAACCACATTTCTTCTTCACTACTCACATAATCCAGCTAGGTACCATGATACTCGGTCTTATCATAATTAAATTTCATTGGGCCGGCCCTGTGGCTTAGCAGTTAGGTGCACGCGCTCTGCTGCTGGCGGCCCAGGTTCGGATCCCGGGCGCACACCGACGCACTGCTTCTCCGTCCATGCTGAGGCCGCGTCCCACATACAGCAACTAGAAGGATGTGCAGCTATGACATACAACTATCTACTGGGGCTTTGGGGGAAAAATAAATAAAATTATAAAACATAATTAAATTTCATGATGCCTTCTTGTGTTGACTTAGTGGGAAGTAGGAATATTCCTGGAAGGCTTTCTTAAAACAGGACATCTGTAATAACTTAACTCTACTCAGAAATTACTATGAACCACATCAGTATTTCCCAGTAAACTCAAAGCAAATGTATTTCAAAACAACTTCCCTTCAGCCAAATGTATTGTCACCTGACAAGAGGGGACACATGATGGAGGGAGTGTAGGAGTGGAAAGAGACAGCCATTTTAACTGATTGTGGTTGGTAGGGGAGGAAAAATCATTTCCCCTCTACCCTTCTGAGTTCTCTGCTGAGGTCCCTGTAATAAAATACAGATTAACAAGAGAAAAACAAACAAAAGTTTATTAACACGTATACCCTATGTATACATGGGAGATACCTGGGGGGGAAATGAGTAACTCAAAGAGATTGCTTAGAATTCAGGCTAAAATACCATCTTCAGCTAAAGACGAAAGAGAGAAGCCTGCCGGGAAGGCCAGTTGTGGAGAGGTTACCAGGAAAAGCAAGAGTAAAGATTGTTATGCAGATTTAAGTGGTGCCTTTTCCACTGATGAGAGTCTAAAGTTATCTCCAGGGAATAACTTTTGTCTTTCCTGGTAGAGAGTGGAGGAAGGATACCTTTGTAAATTTATGTCCTGCTTTTAGGCAAATAGGGGGAGTGCAGAGAGCTTTCTTGTATCCACTTCTTCTCAATACCCTTCCGCTCAAAATAATCCTTATGCCAAAGTGGTATATTTTGGGGTGGCATAGTCTGCTACCCTTCATTAGCATTTCTTACTTTTGCAAATTTTCCAAAAACATATGTCCACGCAAATATATTGCTGGGGCTCCTCTCAGGGCCCTGTGTAAGTGAAGGGCCTGAAGCTTAAGCTTCATTGGCTCTGTACAGGAGGAAAAATATCTTTTTCCTATGCTCTTCTAAGTGCTTGACTGGAACCCCTGAAACAAAAGACAGATTAACAAGAGAAAAGTACACAAATTTATTTATTACAAGTTTTACGCAATATGGGAGCCTTCATAAGGAAATGAAGACCCCAAGATGTGGTTAAACCTGAGCGTTTTTTTGCTGTGATTGGTGAAGAGTGGTGAGTCGTGAAAATATATGAGAGGACAAAGGGTATGAGCTAAGTATAATAAAGTGGGGAACCTTAGCAAGGCCTGTGCATTCTGATTCCTCTCTGTGACCCTCCATCTTGGAATTAAGGATGCTTCTTTCCTCCAGGTATAGGGAGGGCACCTCTCACACGATGGTCTTATGACCAGCTTCAGGGAAGAAGGTCAGAGTTCTTCCTGCACATGCCGTTTCTCAAATCCTTCAGCTTAAGATATTCAAAATGCCAAGGTGCCATATTTTGGGGTAGCGTGTCCTGAACCCCATCAGCTCCATGGTAAATCCTCGTCTGACCATGCTACTTCTATCTCTCATCCATCCTATTGTTTCCATCATAAAGGATCCTTCCCTCAGTCATCCTTCCTTCCCTCTGTTCTGCAGCGTATTGAAGGAAGCAGTGACCCCACAGAACCATTGTTATACTGTGTATGACGTTCTTGGTCGATTATGGGTTAACTAAACCTTTTTCAGTGGCTACCCTGGCACCTTGCTGAGATGTATAAATAGCTTTGTTTTCATGGGAAAATGTGTTAAAGTTCCAAACACCTAATTCACACATGAACTCGCCTGTCAATGGGGGAATGTCTATAAGAATTACAGAGACTTAGAAGAAGGGGACACACAGATCCAGGCTGTCTTGTTCATGTTTGGTTGATTTGTTTTGTAGCTCTATTCCACTTACAGTCATGTGTTGCTTAACAATGAGGATATGTTCTGAGAAATGTGTCATTAGGTGGTTTCATTATTGTGTGAACATCATAGAGTGTACTTACCAAACCTAGATGGTATAGCCTACTCACCTAGGCTATATGGTACTAATCTTATGGGACCACTGTCGTATATGTGGTCCATCATTGACCGAAACATCCTTATGTGGCACATGACTGTATTCAGATTAAGTTTCTCACTCACTTTAGGGAGTAAACTTAACATATTGTGATATACTTTGCTATCCTTCAGTCATTATTTTTCCCCAGATTTAAAAGTAGTGTATGAAACTGAAAACTGAGATTATACATTTTCAGCAGCGTCCTTATTTTTTAAAGACCGTTTGTTTCTACTGATGGAAGATTTAGCCGCATTTAAATCATCTTTGTTTCTGAGCCATTAGGACTTAATAAAGGGCATTTTACTCTTGTGATGTGGCTTTTTTCTCCACGAGTATGTGGTCTGGGGGGGACCATGGAGGTCATATACTTCTCTGTTAGAAAGATGGAGAAACTAAGTATAAGTTTAAATTAGATTGAAAATGCCAATTCTTTCTTTTTCATTGAATCCTAGAGTACACGTCTGTGATCATCATTTCACAAGTGATGAATCTGAGGCCTAGAGATTCAGTTAGTGAGAGAGTTGGGACTAGAAGCCAGGTCTCTAGATTCCCAGCCTTGGCATTCAGAGACTTCTGAGGCTAAGCCAGAATATAGAAATTTGAAAGACGATTCCCTACTTCTGGATCTCCTGCTGTTTTGTAGTAGTTTCATCTGTTTTTTATCTGTAAGGCAGTTAGCATGTTGATGCCTTGCCTCGTAAGATTGTAATACTGAGAAACGTGATTGTAGAGGGCTTAGGTGCCCAAATGCTAAATAAAAAGTGACCCAGTCATGGAAAAGAAGCCAACATTGCTTTAGTACCTTAACATGTGTTTAGGGAGAATTCAGAGATTGATGAGAAATGATAGAGGAAATTAGATTTTAGGGTTTAAGGATGCATAAGCAGTGTAATAATTATTCATACTTCCCCTCATATTTTTATATCTGTCACAGTGCAATTCCCACTGACTTCAAAAGAAGCTCTGTATGTGGACTTAGGAAGTAAGAGAGGAATGTGGCTAAAAATCGTGGCAATTTTGAATTAGAGTGCTTTTTGCAAATAGAGCATTTCCTGGGCACTTGCTCCATATAAGCCAATAAACAATACAGCACACTTTTCTTCAGTATAACACACAGGCTTCTACTTCAACGAGGTTTGAATATCTAGTGTGACCGTTATAGGAAGCTGGGTAGAAAGTATTCCCGCTGTGTAGCACTTAACTGAAGGGCCGCGGGGGTAGCAACAGCAGTATTTTCCTTTGTATTATAAGGACTTTGAAGAACACAACAAGAACAGTCAGTTCAGCCGTGGGACTTCAAACCATAGAGGACCAACCGATTTATTGCTGGCTCGAAATTCATTTTGCTTGCTGTCCCTTTTTGGGACTTTCTGTGTTCGAAGAGAAGTACGGTTCCTGGCTGAACCTGCACAAAACAGAGTTTGCAGGACCAGAGAACGATGTGTCCCCAGGGCTTCTTGACCAGCTGACCAGCAGTGTGTAGCCCATCATTGGGCCAGCTCCTCACCTGTTTTGCACTTGGGGGCGCCATCAAGTGGCAACATCAGGAACTGAAGCTGCTATTGCAGAACCACTCCCTCTTCTGTCAAGCTCTGCTGTGAAACACATTTTCGCTTTTTCATTTGGAGGAATGAGGCTGCTTTGGCTCGAGTTATGGGGAAGCGATGAACTGACAATAACGAGGTCAGAGTTGCGTCTGGCAGTTGGATCCTTAAGCAGCCCTTATATTTGGTATCCTCTTAATCCAGGATTCTCAGAGAATTAGAAAATAGTTTCAAGCTTTTCTTTACTAGAAGAAACTTTAATTCAGTCTTTCAAATAGCAGGCAATTCCCTCATTTGGGATAGTAGCAATTATTGCCTTAATTGTGGGATATGGTGCTGATTTAGATGATTTTTAAAGTCAAGAAACATTGATCAGGCATGTGCTGCATCCAGGGTAGTATGCCCAGTGCTGGGCGTAATATGAGGTCTCTGTCCTTGAAGCCTTGCAGAATAGCCTGGGAAGCAAGCATACGAATGAAGGTTAACAATGCGACAAATGAGGAATGCATGGCATGGACATCACTTCGGGGCTGTCTCAAGGGTGTAGAGCAGGAAAACTGGGACTTGAGCCTTCAAGGGAAGGGAGACCTTAGCAGCTGGTGAAGGAATTTGAGAGTCTGAGGAATGGGCCAACGTGCGTGGGACTTGGGGGTGAGAGTGAGGGGACCTCAGTGGCTGAGGTGGAGAGTTCAGGAAATAGTGAGAGGAAGCCAGAGTTGAGATAAAGAGTAGATTATGACGGACTTAAATGAGAGTTTGAGTTAGTTACATTTCTATAAGAATGGGCCAAAGTAAGAGGGTAGAATATTCCATGGATGAATTAATTTTTGGATGTATCTGTGAGGCAGTTTTAATTCTTTTTTCCCCATTTAGGAAGTACCAAAGCTGTTAAATGTGTGAATTGAAGGATTTTGGAGGAGTTGATCTTTAAAGTTTCTTCTGTTCTTCACAGTTTATAATTCTGTGAAATTTAAAAGTAACTCGTCTAGAAGGAACGTAATTTATAAGGAGACTTGTTTTAATTACATTTAATGTTATTAATTTCAAAGAGAACTTGTTGGCTCAGAAATTTTACTAGAAACTTAAGATCTAAAGGCTGACACCCAGCCTCCTGTGATTTGGGTAAGAGAAAAAAGTGAAATGAAACTAGGGTTAAGATTGTGGACAGGATGCATGTTCCAGGATCTGGTGTACTTGCCAGAAATAGGTCACAAAATTCTCTGCACTCTGTAGCAGCCGAGTCAAAGAGGGACCCACAACCAGCAGATACGCAGTTTGCAGTGACAGATAAATAGCACAGCTACTCCCACCACGTAGTCTTCAGAAAAATGTTTTTCTGTGGGCACTCATAAAGAGAATTCTCATGAAGACTTCTCAGCAGTATCTCCTTAGCTAATGTGGTATCAAATATCAAGCAGTCCCTTTTTATAATGTCCCTCAGCCTAGATCAGTAGCATAACACCAAAGTGCAATTTAGTACAAACAATTTTCTGAGGACCTGAAACTCTGCAGTCCGAGGAAGGCAGTTTGCTGGAGCTCTAGCTTAATTCAAGAATAAAATGTAAGAGTATGTAAAGCAGTGATTTTTGTCTAGTGATTCTCTTTTGGGTCCACACTTCTTTGGGAAATTGATGATAGGTCTGGATCCCTCTCCTCCCTGATGCACAATGTGCATAATCACACCAAATTTTGCATGTTCTTTCAGTTAATGCACAATTTCGGAGAGTTCATCCCCCCACCCGCACACATCCATAAACTCCAGGCTGCTCACCTCGGTCTGGAGTGTCAGGAGGACCACCAGTGAGCAAACCCGGCAAAAACCTGGAGCATGAGGATGTTTGTGCCGATGGGTCTGCTTTACCCAGAAGCCAAATCGATTATAAGATTGATTTCCGTTTATGAAACTGAGGAGCTTGACGGGGGGACATGTCTGAACAAAAGATGGTTTATCCCACTTTGTCTGGAATGTGGTTAGGAATGTGATTTTTCTTAGAGAGCAACTGAATCTACTCGAACACACTAAAAAAAATCCCAGAGCTCCCTCTCATAGAGAAAGCTGTGGTAACTTTAGCCTAGAAAAATTGTAATGCAGATGTTACCAAGAACCATCTGAGCTACTTTTAAAAATACAAATTATTGGTATTTTTAGTATTTGGTATTCTTGGCAAAGGGTTCATAGAATGTCTTACTTTAAGCATTTATAGCTTCTTGATGAACCTAAGATAAAAATCCTTGTGTAATAGAATCTTGGGATGGTGAATGACTTTATTTGCTTTTGGGATTCTGTTTGAGCCAGTTACATGTTGAAAACATCTTGCTTGTTTATCCAGTTATATTGGCTTAACATTTTCATTGATTGTAGTTTCTTTTGCATTGTAGTGTTTTAATCTTGGGCGCTTCAGGAGGAGTTGGTACTTTTGCTATACAGGTAAGACAATTTCTTTATCTTGTGAATAGGAAGATTATTATCTTCATGAATTTATAAATTCACATTA
Source organism: Ceratotherium simum simum (assembly GCF_057802395.1). Lineage (NCBI taxonomy): Eukaryota > Metazoa > Chordata > Mammalia > Perissodactyla > Rhinocerotidae > Ceratotherium > Ceratotherium simum. The sequence continues at coordinate 29,443,214 of NC_141918.1, read as the reverse complement.
TAAATTATTTTTTCTTAAAAGCTGAGAGAAAGCTAGGTTCAATAAATTCACTATGATTTCAGCTTGCTCTTGGAAGGAAATTTTCTAAGGTAGAAAGAAGCGTTAACCTTTTCAGTGGTTTGATATATGGGTTAGTTTGTGGATGTCTTGTGTAACAAATGTAGGAAAGCTTTTAGGGAGGAAGACCATGGGCAGTGCAGGTAGATGGAAGTTTGCAATTTGATAGAAATTGATAAGCTGATTCTAAAATGTGTATAGAAATGCAATAGCCAAAATACTGTAAAGATGGCAGTACTTCCCCAAAGTGATCTACAGAGTCAATGCAATCCTATCAAAATGACAGCTGCCTTTTTTAGCGTAAATGGACAAGCTGATCCTAAAATGCATGTGGAATTGCAAGGGACCCCAAATTGCCAATCTTGAAAAAGGACAAAATTGGAGGACTCGGAATTCTCGATTTTAAAAGTTACTACAAAGCTACGGTAATCAAAACAGTGTGCTACTGGGATAAGGATAGACATATAGATCAATGGAATAGAATTGAGCATCCAGAAATAAACCCATACATCTACGGTCAATTGATTTTTGACTAGGGTGGCAAGACCATTAAATAGGGAAAAGAATAGTCTTTTCAATGAATGGTGCTGGGACAACTAGATAGCCACGTGCAAAAGAGTGAAGTTGGACCCCTACCTCACATCGTATATGAAAACTAACTCAAACTGGGTCAAAGATCTAACTGTAAGAACTAAAACCATAAAACTCTTAGAAGAAAGCATAGGAGTAAATCTTCGTGACCTTGGATTTGGCAACAGATTCTTAGATATGACATCAAAAGCACAAGCAACAACAACAAAAAAATAGATAAATTGGACCTTATGAAAATTAAAAACTTTTGTGCATCAAAGGAAGTTATCAAGAAAATGTAAAAGTAAATATCAAGTAACAGGACAACACACAGAATGCAAGGAAATATGTGCAAATCATTTATCTAATAAGAGTATAATATCCAGAATATGAAAAGAATTATTAAACTCAACAACAGAAAGACAAACAACCTAATTTAAAAATTAGCAAAGGACTTGAATAGACATTTCTTCAAAGAAGATATACAAATGGCCAATAAGCCCATGGGCAGATGTTCAACATCATTAGTCATTAGGGAAATGCAAATCAAAACCACAATGATCGGGCCGGCCCTGTGGCTTGGTGGTTAAGTGCGTGCGCTCTGCTGCCGGCGGCCCGGGTTCGGATCCCGGGTGCGCACCGAGGCACCACTCCTCCAGCCATGCTGAGGCCGCGTCCCACATACAGCAACTAGAAGGATGTGCAGCTATGACAGACAACTATGTACTGGGGCTTTGGGGGAAAAATAAATAAATAAAATCTTTAAAAAAAAAAAAAAAAAACCACAATGATATATCATTTTACATCTACTAGGATGGGTATAAAAAAAAAAACAGAAAATGGAAACTAACAATGTTGGCAAGGATTAGAGAAATTGAAACCCTTGTATATTGCTAGTGGGAATGTGAAATGGTGTAGCTACTGTGGAAAACAGTTTGGCACTTCCTTAAAATGTTAAACGTAGAATTACCATATGATTCAGCAATTCCGTTCTTAGATATATACCCAAGAGAAATGAAAACACATGTTCGAACAAAAATTTGTACACAGATGTGCCTAACAGTGTCAATTATTCATAATAGCCAGAAAGCAGAAGCAACCTTAATGTCTATCAACTGATGAATGGATAAACAACTGATGTATATTCACACAATGGAATACTATTCAGCCATGAAAAAGAATGACGTTCTGATGCATGGTACAACACGGATAAACCTTCAAAACATTATGCTTGGGCCGGCCCTGTGGCTTAGCGGTTAAGTGCACACGCTCCGTTACTGGCGGCCTGGGGTCGGATCCCAGGTGCGCACCGACGCAACACTTCTCTGGCCATGCTGCAGCCACGTCCCACATACAGCAACTAGAAGGATGTGCAGCTATGACATACAACTATCTACTGGGGCTTTGGGGGAAAAAAAAAAGAGGAAGAGGATTGGCAATAGATGTTAGCTGAGAGCCGGTCTTCCTCAGCAAAAAGAGGAGGATTAGCATGGATGTTAGCTCAGGGCTGATCTTCCTCACAAAAAATAAATAAATTAATCAATTAAAACATTATGCTAAGTGAAAGAAGGCAGACACAAAAGGTCACATTTTATGTGATTCCATTTATGTCATGTCCAGAAGAGGCAAATCCATAGAGACAGAAAACAGATTAGTGGTTGCTGGGGCCTAGGGGAAGGAGGGAATGGAGAATGACAGCTTAATGGGCATGGGTTGATTTTTGGGGTGAGGAAAATGTTCTGGAATTAGTGATAATGGTTGCACATTGTGAATGTACTAAAAGTTACTGAATCGTACACTTTAAAATTATTAAAATGGTGAATTTTATGTTACATGAATTTTACCTCAAACAAAGCAAACAGTGCCCCGAGCCTACAGGAACAGGATGGCACCTAGTGGCCGCTCCCGTGGTGGTTGAATGTTTAACTGGCTGGCTCCTTGGTGGGGGGGCTTGATTAACTCTCTCTCAATATGAAGGGAGATCCCCTTTCCCCAATATGAGGCTAGTGAGCACACACAGAGGCTCTGCCACATCGATTTCCAGGAGGGAGAATTTGGGTGCAATGCTCCACCCCAGACCCTGCCTCAGACCTTTTGAGGACTCAGACAGTGCTGGAGTTTCCCATTCATCTGCTCACTGAATTGGGGGAGGGGAGAGGACTCCTAGGAGATGTGCACCTTGACTTCTTTTTAATTCACCATTAGATACTGAATGTGTGTGTCCCTCCAAAATTCATATGTTGAGGTCCTAATGCCCAATGTGATGGTATTAGGGAGTGGGGCCTTTGGGAGGTGAAATGAGATTAATGGCCTTATAAAGAGGCCCAGCAGAGCTCTCTAGTCCTTCTACCATGTGAAGACAGAGACAGAAGGCGCTGGCTATAAACCAGGAAGAGGGCTGTCAATAAATGGCGACTGTGCTGGCACCTCGATCTCGGACTTCCAGCCTTCAGAACTGTGAGAGACATTATTTCTGTTGTTTATAAGCCACCCAGTCTGTGGTATTTTGTTATAGCAACCTGAACAGACTAAGACAAATACCCAGGGCCTAGTCCAGAGACTGTCAGTAAATGTGAGTTAATGAATAAGTAAATGGAAGAAAGGAAAAGAAAGGAAAAGAGAGAAGGAGAGTGGGAGGAAAAGAGAAAGATCATACCCTGCTGGTTAGAGTCTAACCTGATACCACCACTTAGGAAAATCATTTGGTACCATCTACTAAATCTGAATATAAATTGCAACCCAACAGTTCCACTCTTACGAATATACCCTGTAGATAGATATACACACATGTTCACCAAAAGATATGTAGTAGAATTACAGATATTATCCCCCAACTGGAAACAACTCAGATGTCCATCAGCAGTAAAATGGATAAGTAAATTGTGGTATATTCTTACATTGGAATATTATATAGTCATGAAAACAATTTATAGTTGCACACAATGAGGTAGATGAATCTCACAAGCAGAGTGCTAGTGAAAGAAGTCAGATATAAAAGAATATGACCTATGTGAATCTAAGACATTCCAGAACAGGTGAAACTAAACAATAGTGTTTAAGGATGCCTACCTAGATAGTAAAACTCTTAAGAAACAAAACAGAAAAGGTCATATAAAAGTCCTGATAGTGGTTATTACTTCTGAAGGAGTGAGGGGGTTTTGACTGGGTGGGGGCAGGTGAGGAGGCTCAGGGGCATGGGTAGTATTTTAGTTCTTAAACTTGAGTGATGCTTATAATAGTATTTGCTTATAATAGTAATAATTTATTAAGTTGTACATTTATATTCTGTGCACTTTCTGTGTATGTTATATTTCACAACAAAAATGTTTTAATAAAATTAAAAAATTGAGTAATAGAAAAGTATCAAGGTTAAATCCCATACAAAGTTATAAGAATAAAGAGTAGAATAACGTAACTACAGACAATGAAAATACGTCAGAAAACATGCACACAAAACAGATCAAAATGTAACCTACAATTTCAAAACAAGTTTAAAAAACATTAAAAATATGATACAAGACATGAAAGAACAAAATTGGAACTGGAAAAACTCAGAAAAAAAGTAAAAATAGGTGAAAAATATCCTTTAGCAATGAAGATTAAACTGGAAGGAACTCAATAGCAAGTAAACACACCACCACAATGCTGCCCTAATAGAACATCTACACTGGAAAAATTTTCAATTATGAAAGAAAGAAAGAGACACAAACAGATTCAAGAGAAAGTGTCCAATATTGAAGACAGGTCAGAAGGTTGGTATATGGAGAACAGGAGTCTCTGAAGAGGAAGACCAAAACGAGGGAATAGAACAAATACTAAAATCTATAATTCAAGAAACTTCCTTACTTCCCTGAAATTAAATGATTTGAAACTACATATTAAATGATCACAGCACTTATCTAACTAAGAATATGGAGCCAGAATGAGCAATATCAAGGAAAACTAGTAAAATTACTGGCCTTTAAAGAAAAAGAAAAAAAAAAAAATCCTTGGGACATCTAAAATAACAAAATAAAACAAAACACATGACTTAGAAGTAAAATTAGATTATCATCAGACTTTTTGACAGCAGCTTTAATGCCGGGGGAAAAATGGAGTAACCTATTTAAGACACTTGAGAAAGAATATGCTAAGAATTTTATATACAGCAAAACTGGCCTTCATGTATAGAGGGCACACATGAACAGTTAATAACATGCAAGAACTTGGGGAACATGTTCTTCTGATCCCTTTCTGAGAAATCTGCTAGAGAATGAGCTTCTGACAGCTAAAATGACTAGAGAGACATTGAATTAAGGACTGGTGGTAAATGTTAAATGTAAAGTTATCTGTAGAACTAAAACTAAATGAGGGCTTAGAAATGAGTGTAGTGTGTGTAGCCATATGCTCTGAGAAGGTAAATATAGTACAACTATTTTTAAAAAGAGGGGGAAAATAGGGAGAGCATATGTTAAAATTATTTTAATGCTTTCAATAATTATATTGGTAGTGATATTAGTATTATTATTCAGAGACTGTTATGTATATAATATATAGTAGCACAAATGAGTATGTATGGCATATTTTAATTCTGTCATCCCGTGTCTTTGACAACCAGGATCTTAGGTGTGGAAGAAAAGACAAAGATGTAACAGAAAAGAGGTTAAGTAAAAGCTTTGTAGTCTTGAATTTGAATTAGAGGTATCAGTATGAACTCAAGAGGTACTTTGTGTATGTGTGTATGTAAAGCTATCTCTTGTAATATCATTGCTCACTAAAAGAATGCAGGGCTTCTTGGAGAAATGGCAGATTCCAGATCTAGGGCACAAAATATACAAGAATGAGCCTGGAATATATTAGATAGCAAGGAAACTATCAAAGCCTAGTTGAGTCATGTCAAAAAGACTCAGGAGCCAACTTGAAGAAACTCCCAAAGATGTGAAAATTTGAGCTTCAGTAATAATAATGATAATTAAAATGGATTGAAACTCCTCAAATATATATATATATATTTATTAATTTTGAATTTTTTTTATTGAGATCATATTGACTTTTAACATTGTGTAAATTTCAGGTATACATTACTATATTTCAGTTTCTGTATAGACTGCATCATGTTCACCACCAATAGTCTAGTTTTTATCTGTCACCATACACATGTGCCCCTTTACCCCTTTCACCCTCCCCCACCCGCTTTTCCTCTGGTAACCACTAATCTGTTCTCTTTACCTATGTGTTTATCTTCCACATATGAGTGAAGTCATATGGTATTTGTCTTTCTCTGTCTGACTTATTTTGCTTAGCATAGTACCCTCAAGGTCCATCCATGTTGTTGTGAATGGGATGGTTTTGTCTTTTGTTATGGCTGAGTATGGCTTCTTTTATGGCTTCCACATCTTGGCTATTGTGAATAATACTGCAGTGAACATAGGGGTGCATAAATCTTTTTGTATTATTGATTTCATGTTCTTTAGATAAATACCCAGTAGTGGAATAGCTGGATCATATGGTATTTCTATTTTTAATTTTTTGAGAAATCTCCATACTGTTTTCCATAGTGGCTGCACCAGTTTGCATTCCCACCAGCAGTGTACGAAACCCTTCAAATGTATGAAAATCTGTGAGTTTGTGATGATATATTTTTTTAAAAGAGGTCCCTTCTGCAATCAGAAATTCCAGACTGGGAAACTGCAGATCGAATGGCCTGGATTCTTTCACAGATAAATAACAAGAAAGTGAAGGGAGGGAAGAAGAGTCTATAGTAGTTTAAAAAGAGACTTAAAAGACGTATTTTAAAAATGCACGAGACTAAACTATAGTGTCTAGGGAATGCATATTTGGGTGATAAAACAATTTTTTTTTTTTTTTGCTGAGATAGACTCGCCCTCAGCTAACATCTGTTACTAATCTTCCTCTATTTTGTATATGAGTTGCCGCCACAGCCTGGCTGCCGACGAGTGGTGTAGGTCTGTGCCCAGGAACTGAACCCAGGCCGCCAAAGTGGAGTGTGCTGAACTTAACCACTAGGCCATGGGGCTGGCCCCAAAATGATTTTTTTTAAATGCAGGGGGGTGGTTAGTATAGATGTCAGGATAACGATGACTTCTGGGACAGGACAGGTGGAGGAGCTTTTGGAATGGCTGCCAGCTTCCTCTCAGTGGTTATCTGCCTTATAGATGTTTTTTATACTTGTGTTTTATTTTACATAGTTGCTTTTGCTAAAGCTGTTTTTAAAACCTTTTAGTAGCGTTCAAAGATACTAGATGGTTCTAAATGGGAAAGGAAAAACTGGAAATTTGGAAAAAAATTCATTGAACTGTTTCAACATGTGACAAAGTCTTCCTCAGGATTTAATACTGTTTAAAGAAAATACATATTAAATGTAGGTGCTGAGAACACTATTTCCTTTTTTCTCAACGGTTCCTTTTTAATATAGATATTGGATATTTATCTTGGATTATAGTCTTCACATATTTGAATTGAGGTTGGGACTTGCTGTTGAAAGCAATGTGTTATACTCAAGTATCTCTGTTTGGAGCCCATAAACATAATAAATTGTGTATGATGCCACTCCTAAATGTTTTAATTCCTCTCAGATCTCCAGGGTGTATAAACCCTTAGTCAATATTACTTTTTAAAAGTGAGAAATTAGATAAGATCATGAATGGTTTTAAAATCCTTTATTTTTTGTATTTAACAGATATTTATTTGGCACCTATGTGTGCCACAGAGTGAGGATTCGCCAGTGAACGAAGCGAACCCAGATCTTTTATATTCTAGTGAGCCCTTGCAGCCTATACTGAGGAAGTGCAGGAGATTGATACCCAGGACAGGCTTGAGAAAACAGCTGATCTGTTATGACCTATAACTGTCCACACGAAAATTTCTTGGGGAACTTCAAGTAACTATTCTCAAATTAGGCTGATAATAGCCCCCTTTTAATTCTATGCAATTGTCATTATAGAAAAGAATTACAGCAATCTTGGAGCAGGCTGCTTTCAGGATACTTAATCCTGAATAATGTTAGAATTTAGTTCTTTTTGTTTAAGTCTAGTTATTCCTCATCATTTTAAAATATAAGGCACCTGCATTTTAAATCCTGGAAACCATTTAGGCCTTTTTACACCAAAGGAGAGGACCTGATCCATGTTTTGAAAATAAAATGTCTGTATTTTCTTCCCTATCTTTTTTAAGAGCACCTTTTCATTTATTACCTAATACCTGTTAGCTGGTTGCTTTGATACAGCTATTTTTTTTTTTTTCCCCCCCAAAGCCCCAGTAGATAGTTGTATGTCATAGTTGCACATCCTTCCAGTTGCTGTATGTGGGACGTGGCCTCAGCATGGCCGGAGAAGCAGCGCGTCTGTGCGCGCCTGGGATCCAAACCCGGGCTGCCAGCAGCGGAGCGCGCACACTTAACCGCCAAGCCACGGGGCCGGCCCTGATACAGCTATTTGACTCAAGACTGTATTAATGCTTATTCAAGATGCAAATGAAGAGATGTTGCATTTTTATGTTCTGGAGTCATTTTAAATAGTCATTTTCCGAGGACATATTTGTTTTTTTTTTTTTTCGCTATTTACCCTTGTCATCATTGAAAGCACTAAACTTGAGGCATCCACTCCTGTCTTTTCTAATGCTGGTGAGGCGTGGAGCCCTTTCCAGAGTAGACTGGTTATAACTTCATGACAACAAGGTGACTAGGTATCTCTTCCAGGGAAAATGAGATCTATGTCTTGGAATTTTCTTAGTAAACAAAGGTTTAATCACTTTTTCTAGTCTCTGACAGATGGCTCCCTGGAGTTCCTGCTAAGACAAGGCACTTAGAGTTCTCTAGAGATTAGGCTGATATAGGTACACATGGTGCCAACTATTTTAAAAAAAATGCAGTCACTTTTTCCACTTTCCCTCTCCTTTTTTTTTTGGCAGGTAATGAAAGCATGGGATGCTCATGTGACAGCGGTTTGCTCTCAGGATGCCAGTGAACTTGTAAGGAAGCTTGGGGCAGATGATGTAATTGATTACAAATCTGGAACTGTGGAAGAGCGGTTGAAATCTTTAACACCGTATGTATTCCAGCAGCATCCCCGTGGGGAAGTGGGAACGAGGACAGTTGATAATGCAAGCCTGAGATGGTGTGGCGGCCTCACAGTCTGGTTGGAACCTTAGGGAAGAGTCTGTGAGCACATGCCATGTCATTAGAAGTCATTTAAATTGGTTTCTGTTTTACTTCCAGATGTTAATACAGCACAGTCATATAATGGGATATGGACTGAGGAAAATATTTTCCTTACATGGTCTTTTGCTGATTTTTAAGTTAACTTACTTTTATTGCCTCTTCGTAAGAGGTGTGAAGGCAAAATTGGAAGTGTGTTTTCTTCAGTGGCATCTGTCACCACAGGAAGAACATAGAGCCGTGCATGAAAATACATGCTTAGCACCGAACATGCTTTCAGTGTTTGGGCTTAATAAGGAGCTTCAGAGACACACAGGCAGTATAATATTGGTAATGGGAGCTTGTGGATGTTCTCAGTGCATCTGAATGCCAGGCCGTGGTTTGGCCTAACGTACCAAACAGGAGCAGGCTCCGGAATTCTCTCAGGCCCTGTTGATCCTGACTATGTTTGGGCCGACAGAGTGGGGGTGCTGATTAATCTGGTCTTCATCTAGCCAAGACACAGCTGAAGTGGAGAGCGCAACTGAGGAGTATTTGGAAAGCTGTTCTACTTTTTCAAAGGTTTTTCCTTTTTTTAAATTAGTTTTCAGGAGCTAGTTATTCTTGCCCACTTTGAGTAGAAATATATTTTCACGGGGTAAAAAAAAAGAGGAAGTGCATATTTTTTAGTACATATGTACCGATAAACATTTGTCTTTCCCCCCCAAAAAAAGAGGAAAAAAAAAAAGAAGCCCCTATCTGACACTGCCTAACCTTTCTCAGCCAGCATCCCCAGCTCCCAGCAGGAGTATAGCTGTGAAGCCAGGGGCAGCCAGCCGACTCAGTATTCCTTCAACTATTTATGGTGCATCAATGCTGCTGGGCAGTGTTCTAAACACAGGATGCAGATACAGTGGTAAACAGGACAGATTCCCCCTTTCATGGGCTTATGTTCTAGTTGGGAGGTTTCAGTGTAAGCACTCTCAAGAACACTGATGCAGGGAAAGGGGACAACAAATGATCGGGAGGAGGCTGTTTTAGACGGGGTGGTATAAGAATGCCACAGGGGCATTTGAACAGAGGCTTCTGAGAGCAAGCCAGGAGAATGGAATTTTTTTTGGGGGGGTCTTCAGTCTTGCTGTCTCCCTCCACCAGGAACAGTATAATAACATGTAGTAGGTGCTCAATAAATACTTGTTCAATGAATTATTGAGTGAATCTAGGAGAAGAGCACTGTTCCAGGGGAGTTAACAGCAAATATAAAGCCCCTGTGGCAGGAATAGGCTTGGCATGTTTGAGGGATGACACTGTCCCTTGCAGAGATCTTGTCAGCTACCCTCCTGCATGTGTGTCCGGGCCTAGGCCTCTCTGGGCCTCCAAGATCTGGCTTCTAGATAGTGGTAGTTTCGGTTGATCTCATCTCTTCTGCTGCTTCTAGGAATAGCAGCCTGAGACTGAGGCCCAGGCCAACCCATTCCCCTCTACCTACCTTAAGCTTTATACATGTCTGGAATTTGTCACCAGAGAACAGAGAATCTAACAGATGGAAGGCTGGAGCACACTCAGTCTAGCTCCCAAATCTACACTAGACTTTGCCCTTCTGCGTCTCTGGTGACTGGTCTTCTCCTTTCGCTTGTTGTTGTCCAGTGAGGGGTGGGGAGGGAACCGCCCTCGCCTACAGGTGCAGGCTATTACTTATTTTTTTTTTTTTTTGACAGCTTTAGTTAAGATTGATCTTTATAACTTCTGCCTGGAGTTTGGCCTCTGACTCCACCTAGAATAAATTTGTTCCTCCTTCCAAATAGTAACTTTTTAGATTTGAATCTTAGAATTTTATAGCAGGAAAGGGCTTTGAAATCCTTCAGTCCAACTCTATCACATTATAGTTGAGAAAAATGGGGCAGAGGATTTATGAGTTTTTGCATGCTCAAGATTATGCCGCTTAATCATTAGTGGGAGAGCTGGGTCTACACCTGGTCTCCAGACTTCTTTTTGAGGCAGTTCCTGTTCTGTAATACCAGGCTGTCCTTAAGTTTTATTTAAATTAAGTATCATTATGTTTATTAAAAATTTGGAAATGAAGTAGAAGCTTAAAAGTAGAAACTTAAACTCATAAAAAGAATTTTCTTCTTTTTTTTCTAATGAGAAGAATAGTCATCTAGTAAGGTCGTTCTCCTGCACTTATATCCTTCCATTTTTATTTGCTCTTCTTTAGTTTAGTCCCATGAAAGACTCAAGATCCACAGAGTTGCCCAAAGCTGGTTTTAGAAGCTTGGATGTTTGACTTCATCCAGATGAATTTAGACGGGGAACAGGATTTACCAAAAAGGAATTCATCTATTAATTTGCTTAATTTATAAGCATGCATTCTCTAAATAGATCTTTGTTTTCAAAAGTATTTAAAAGCTTTATTGGGTTTTATCCCCTTTAAGTAAAATGTAGCGCTTATAGCAGTTTTAGATTAGATTTAAGGAGTTGAGTATCTGTCAGTTCCTGTGGATTCCATTATGACTGGATTTTGGGGGCATGTTAGAGCAGAATTGAGGACTGAGAGCAGGCTGTTGATTTCTTTATGCATTGTCCTGATGCTGTGCCTGAAACCAAAAAATAGAAGAAAATTTTGGAAGGCGAAGAGGATGCTTCTGCAAGCAGTGAGAGGGACTGTGGAGGGAATAAAAGCAAATCATTCTTGTGGGTGAAAACCTTACATACTTTTCAAGTATTCGTGTGCACTAAAAAATACTTTGACTTACATTGGGTGGATGGCTTCGCAGTTTTCTATAAAGATTGAGTCAGGGTTTCTCAACCTTGGCAACCTTAGTTGCTCAACTATTGACGTTTTGGGCTGAATAATTTTTTATTATTCAGGGGGGGCTGTTCTGTGCATTGTAGGATGTTTATCGTCATCCCTGGCCTCTTGATGCCAGAAGTGCCTTCTCACCACCTCCCCCAATTGCAACAACTAAAAATGTCTCTAGACATTGCCTAATATGTCCCCTGGGGGCCAAAATCACCTTTGGTGGAGAAGCACATTCTTAAAGTTTTAGAAAATGATCAGATTTTATGACAAAAAAAAGTAGTTACATTTGACTTACCTTGGAGAAAAGCCAGAGATCCAGTGCCCTTTTCTCCTTTGTCAAAAAAACCACCCCTCTGCTGGATGCAGTGGTGCAGCGCAGTTTGTCAGCTGTCTCTGAAATAAACCCTATAGCCAACTGGCAATGGGAGTGATGGGGGATTGGAGCCCTGGGTAAAGACTGACGAGGATGTTTTGATTTGATTCTTTCTCTCCAGGTTTGATTTTATCCTTGATAATGTTGGTGGATCCACCGAATCGTGGGCTCCAAATTTTCTCAAGAAATGGTCAGGAGCCACATATGTGACATTGGTGACTCCTTTCCTCCTGAACATGGACCGATTGGGCATAGCAGACGGCATGTTGCAGACAGGTGTCACCGTGGGCTCTAAGACGTTAAAGGTAGGGAGGAGGGTCTTGGCTGGTGAGAGCAAGCAGGCACCTCATGCTTCTGGAAGTTGATTTCCACCTAGCCAGTTTCGTTTCTCTTGGAGGCAGCATAGCACAGAGGCTGCAAGCGTGGGCTCTGAAGTCACACACTGACGGGGTTCAAATTCTGGCCTCCACTTAGTCGCTTTGTGACACCATGTAAGTTACTTAATGTCTCTAAGTCCCGATGTCTTTACCTGTAAAATGAGACTAATAGTGTATCTACCTTACTGCATGTTGTAAGGAGTAAATGAGATAATCCATGTGAAGAACTTGGCACAGTGCCTGATGTTACCCTCTGATACACCTTCTGCTTCCTTCTTGCCTATACCTGACGGCCCTCTCCCTGTTTTGCCAGTCTCAACACATACAGGCTCTCATATAGAAAGGTGGAAACTCGACTAAAACAAGTGTACAGCTGGCTCTTTTCATGGTAGTGGCATTGGGATGTGCCAGTGATCCCCACACTGGGGCTGTCAGACCTTTAGGAGTCTGTGGGCATTTTCTGAATTTCAGAAACCTGAGGAAAATTATGTTCTTACTTCAGTGAGGCTACAAAGACTAATAGAACCATTATGCCTTTTCTGGAATTGTATCAACTTGTCCTAACACTGCACATTCCATGTGAATCAGAGACTCTAGCTATTGGTGGCATTCTGGGAGTTTCTGCAGTAGAAGTTTCCTCAGTGGTGCAATAGTTGTGAGTAGCTGTGTCGAGCCAGCAAACACTAATCCATATTTGTGAGATGACTGGCTTGATAATTGTCTTTAGCTTCTTCTTTATTCTAGAAGTTAATTTGGGACCTTTTTGGAGGTGAAATTTAGGAATTTGGCCTCTCGAATTCTGTGTGCTAACTCAATACTTAGAAGCAGTCAAGAAGAGCTATGATGGAGGAGGACTACTCTATTCTTAGGAACTGTGTGTGGGTAACAGATGAACAAACCGGGCACTGTACTCGGGGTTCTTTATCTTCACTCAATTCAGACGGCAGCCAGAAACAGTGTCCACAGGGCGCTTTGTGGCGGAGAAAGGAATCTTAGCTGTCCTTTGTCTCTTCTCTCCCTTTTCTCAAAACCCAGGCTTTCTAAGTGCTTTAAAATATAAGTTTAAGTTTTCTGTAAGATTTCACAGTTTGTACTCCAGTGAGACCTCTTACAAGTTCACCTTCAGAGCTGTCCTCCGAGAGTGAAACAGGCCTAACTATCTTCATTTTCTCTTTCCCCCTCCTTGAAAGATGATAGTGGTAATCTCATGTGAAAACCTTTTAAGTAGTTTCTGATGTCCTTCTGAGACTGTGCACAGTTAAAGCCTCATTGTAATGCTCCAGACTCTCCTGCCTGCTTTGGTTCACTCTCTCTCCTGCAATGGCCTGGAAAAAATACACAGACCCTTAGAGCAGAATGTAAGAATTCTGCTGTTGCAGAGCAAAAGTTTCACTTTACAGGGCACCCTGCTGTAAAGAATTATAGACGTGGCAGTTATGAACATTGCTGTTCCTTCTTTAAAACCCTAAAGGGGGGCCAGCCGGGTGGCGCAGCGGTTAAGTTCACGCGATCCGCTTTGGTGGCCTGGGCTTTGCCGGTTCGGATCCTGGGCATAGACCTATTTACCGCTCATCAGGCCGTGCTGAGGTGACGTGCCATATAGAAGAGCTACAACTCTACAACTATGATACACAAGTATGTACTGGGGCTTTGGAGAGAAAAAAGAAAAAGAAAAAAAAGAGGAAGATTGGTAACAGATGTTAGGGCAGGGCCAATCTTCCTTAAAAAAAAAAAAAAAAACCTAAACAATTACCAGAATGTTTTAATTGTAGTCTGTAAGGCCAGATCTTAGGGAAAAGTACATGAACAGGAGTTCTGTGATTGTAACTAACTGGGCCCCCTGTAAGCTTGGGACAATCTCAGTGCTTCTGGTATCTAGGTACATAGGCCTTGAAACAGTATTTTTTTCTTTCCTTTTCTTTTTTAAGTTAGTTGCCTAGGCCAGTGTTTCCCATCCTCTTTCACGTTATGACACACATAGAAAATGATAGTATTTGAATAGTATTGAGGCTGCTCTGGGCCAAGAGCAGACTCCCTGGGGACTTCTGCCAGCCCAGGCTCTGCCTCACCACCCAAGGGCTGAGGGGAATCAATGTCTGGTCACATCTATTCTAGGGTAAGCTTAGCTCTATTTGCATCTGTGGTCCTGGGATAATTATTAATGGTGACTCCTTTAACTCTCACAGTTTTCCAGGTTAGACAATAAACTATAGGGTGACTCAGCCAAACCAGTAAGCCATTCCTGGCACACCCCCAGCAAAGCTCTGCCTAGACAACAGCCTGGTTTTGTCTTTCTTTCTACAATCTTAAATTCTGATTTGGTATTGCCCCAGTCTTTCCTCAATAAGCTTTACTTTCAGCACTAGATAAATATTTATTGAATACTCTGTGCATATCAGATACTTTACATACATTCTCATGTAATCCTTCCAACAACCCTGTGGTGCTAAGTGGTGGTATCATCATTCTACCTGGTTTTCAGCCAGGAAACAGGCTGAAAGAGGTAGCTTGACCTAAATAACACAACCATGAAGTGCGTGTGCCTGAGCTAGAGTAGCTGGGGAGGTGCATTGCACTTGCCAGCTTCATGCCATGGTGGTAGCTTGTTTTCATGCCAAAGGATCGTGAGACAGAGGGTGATCTCGGTGGAAAGAAGTCCAAGTTCACCCAGCAGTCATGGGCAGGTTCAGGGATGGTGCTAGCTGACCCTGTGCCACCTATGGGTATCTCCCATCTGATGAAGTATAGTTGGGCAGGTCATTGAGGTGTCATGGAGACCCTCAGCTCACTTGTTACTTTGATAATGGCCTACTCTACATCTGACATAAAGAATAACAATTAAGAGTGGGTATGGCAGGAAAATGGTCATGAGCCCTCTTGGTGTAGGATTTTTGCTTATCTTCGTCCGGGGACATTTTGTCCCATAATAGATTAGGTGGCTTGGGGCTTGCTGTAACTGTAGGGGAAGACCCAGCCATGATGCATGAGGAACTTGACACTTTGTTTTGCTTTTAAAGCTGTCTTATTCCTCTCAGAGCCACAAAAAAACTCATGATTGGATTTCTTGTCTAAGATCATATTTTGGTGCCTTATTGCCCCTAAGGCATTTTTGAATTAGGTAAAAAGCTTTTTTCTAGTGCCTCTGGGCTTTATTCAAACCTTAATAGAGAAAGGCTAGAGGTCTCAGCCCCTAATTTCTCCTAGAGAAGAAATTGAGCATGTAAGATGATTTAGACTATCATTTTAAGGAGAGCTTTCCTGTGCTTACTTGCTTGTCAGGCACGACTTGGTGAAGAAGCCTGAGTTCACGTGGATATATCTTTGTTCATTCATTTATTTGTTAAACATTTGTGGAGCATCAGCTATCTGTCACTGTGCTAAGGTGCTGGGCGTACAGCTCCTGGTGTCAGCATGAAATGGGAAATTGGTTTGTCTGTCTTAGTCAGCCTGAAAATACTTTTCCCTAAATTTGCATTTAGTAGCATTTCATCCCTTCCTATATTTGACATGTTTTGTTTTCTTTTTAGCATTTCTGGCAAGGAGTCCATTATCGCTGGGCCTTTTTCATGGCCAGTGGTCCATATCTGGATGACATTGCACAACTGGTGGATGCAGGAAAGGTACGCGTAGCCCGTTATATTGCTAGAGTGTCCCTTGTAATCTCGGTGACCTACTGATCAAGCATAGTCATTGGGAACTCTCCAGAGGTAGACTCGACCAATATGCATGCTGCCTTACACGGCCAAGTTTAAGTACTGTGTTTTTGGTTCTTTCTCAATGAGAATCAGAGACATAGACTGCTACATTTGAAAAAGAGCTTCTACCATCTAGTCCAACTCCCTTGGTTTATAGATGAAGAGGCAGACCCAGAGAGGTTATATGATTTTCCCAAAGACACTTGGTTAGATGGTAGCAGAGCTAGGACCTACAGCTAGGCTGCTAACATTTTGGTAATGGTCGTGAAAAGAAGGTACCACAAAGGCAGTCTCTGCACAAAGAGTGGGATATACTTGTGAGTTTACAATAGAACTGCTTCTGGAGCTTCTTCAGTCCAGGGTTGAGGCTGCTCTGGAGGTAAGCAGATTTCCAGATAAGCAGGGAGAATAAACACCGTGGAATCTAAACCCTGGAACTAGGCTAGGAGTCAGGTCCCCAGGTCTCTTGTTCCCAGGCTACTGTAATAGAATCAACGGCAAATAATGATATGTCTGAGAGGGTCAGTGGGCAGGACATGGGTGAGGATTGATGGAGATTTTGGTGGAGACAGCTGGCTGGTGTTCTTGACTACTCGTGTCTGGCCTGCAGTGGACTTTGTGGGTAAGAGATTGCTGCTTATAGTCTCGTCATGCCTTTTTGGGTGTGAAAAGACCTTTCAGGGCTGCTGAGCATCGAAAGGCTCCTCAGCTGCTGCTGCACGCTTGTTGGGTTCTTACGTGGATGGTCTTAACGGCCCTGACCTTCTGTCTCTGGAAGAATAACCCGGAAGGCAAACTCCCATTCTGGGGCTGATATTTATGATTTTATTGAGAGGTTATGTGGAATTATAGGATAGAGAACCTTATACACTCTAGAGGCTTGCCTGAGGTCATGGATAAAATGATTCTCATTTTATAGATGAGGAAACTGGCTCAAAGAGATGAAGGGACACGCTCAAGTTTGCAGAAGTGGGACCGGAACTCACGCTTCCTGACTCCTGCGCTTTTCCGTCTCCACCACTCAGCTGCATTCTCAGTGCTTGAAGTTGATCTGGGACTTTAGCTTAAGTTGTCTTGTCCTTGTCGTTATAATGGGCAGGGAAAGGGGCTGGAGCAGGGCCTGCATTACACCACATAATCCATGCTAAGCCATTTGCAAAGAGCCCCTTGAGGTGGGCTTTCTTCTGCTGGCACCTGCCCCTTGCTGACCTGTTTCATCTTTCCATTTCAGTTTTGGAAAGGAATGTTTTTAGGAAGTACTGGCTGCTTTTTGTGCATTTAGTTTTTTAAATCTATTACAGCCAAAGAACTTATGATAGAAAATGGCCTGATTCTGTTCTCAGATTTTTTGGTTCCAGTTTTGTGTGCCGTTTCTCAAACTTCTAAGTCTTGATGTGTACTAGATAGACAGAGGCTCAGCCTTATTGTGATGTACGTGCCTCTTTGTAGGGTTCTTCCCACATCCCACAGGGATGCTTATTTTATTTCTAGGAAGAGGGAAATGAACTGTCATCAAATAATTTGGCCCATAGTTCTACATAGAGCTTTATATGGTTGGAGCCCCATCATTAGAGAGGTCCCTGTCCTCCAAAAGTACCCCACACGATTGTGCTTGTCCTGATACCTGCTCCAGGCTGTCCACATGCTTACCATCGCTCTTTTGTATTCAAAATATTGTGATTCTCTTTCTCTCTACCTGGAAATTACTATTTATGCAACAGAGAAGAGAGGAGACTTGTGTATATGTACCTATTAAATTTGGCAGGTAACTGATAGAATGGCTAAAAGAGAACATGATAGAAATAAAGATGCCCTTGAAGTATCCTTGAACAAGGGTGAGTGAGAAAATGTTCCTTTGGCCTTTGATTCTCCTCTCTTCTGACCAGGGTTATTTGGCCTTGGGAGTCACTTCTGCCAGTGAAGGGCTCTGGGACTGTGGAAGTTGATATGTGACACTGGATGCCAGGATGAAGTCAGCTGTCTTGTCACGCGTCCTGCTTCTTTGTGGGTGTGCGAGGTCATTGACTTGTCTGCGCTGGGAAACTGGAAAAGATAACAGAACACATCTATTTACATTTTGTATGGTTAGTAAAGATTGTTAAAACTGAATGAGAACATTGAAATTCTTCCAAGCTTTGACTGAGTATTTAATGAATCTAATTAGCAGATATCTGATAGAGGAACTGTAGTTGTTTTTTGACAGTGTGAAGCGATGAACCAAAAGAGCCTACTCTTTTGAAATACTGTAAGTTTTTGAATAGATAATACATTTACAAGGTTCAGAATCCAAAAGGTAGGAAAAGTAGTTTCACAAAATCTTCCTTTGACTCCTGTCACTCAGTCACTGAGATTCTCTTAGTCAGACACCAATTCTAATCTGCATAAGGTTCTCTTAGTCAGAAACCAATGTTACCAGTGTCTTGGGTATTCCAAAGATGGTCTGTGTATCAATAGGGTGATACAAAGAATGACTTATAATTAGCACATTGTGTCATGGACTGCTACTGAAATTGTGCCTTGTGCTTATAGTTTATTGGCATTTTTCTCCTAAGCACAATCAACATTTCCTGTTTTTATACTATGCAGCAAACTTTTTTTGGTGGGGAGTGGGAGACCCATAGCAAAAAGTATATTCAGGCCAGACATACATCATCGATTAGCATACTCAAAGATTAGAAATAGGAAACCCTAGCACATATCTGGTTTACTGTCCTCACCTTCCCCAACCCCCCATCCTGTCATTGTGTCACATTTGAAGAGACAGAGGCCCTAAGGGATTAAATGATGTGTTCAAGGTTACACAGCTAGGCAGGGCCCAGGTCTCTCGACCTCTAGGACAGTTCCTTCCACCACCCTTTGCTGCCTTTAAGATTCAGGCAGTAATAGTTATAAAATAAATCCCTCACCCAACCTTCATTGTTTTCTGCTTGTTTAAGTAGTCATCCAGACATTAGATAGGTGGAGTTTGAATTCTATCTACAAAATCCTCTTGTATTTCTCAGTATCTTTCAGGTTTGAGAGGAGGTGGTGAGGCAGATCCTTTAGACCCTAGTCAGCTACTGATAAGAATGACTGTGCTTTGAGGGAAAATATTTATACATATTTGGTTTATATGCATGTACTAGTTTCTTCTTGCTGCTGTTAAAAAATTACCATAAACGTAGTGGCTTAAAACAACACAAACTTATTATCTGATAGTTCTGGAGGTCAGAAGTCCAAAATGGGTGGGCAGGGCTGCGTTCCTTCTGGAGGCAGGCTGTAGGGGAGAATCTGTTTCCTTGCCTCTAGAGGCTGCCTGTATTCCTTGGCTCGTGGCCTTGCATCACTTTGACATCTGCTTCCGTCATCACATCTCCCTCTCTGACTAACTCTCCTTCCTCCCTCTTCTAACAACCCTTGTGATTACATTGAGCCCACCCAGACAATCCCCCTGTCTCAAGATCCTGAACTTAATCACAAAGCCCTTTTTTGCAAAGCAAGTTATCGTACTCACAGGTTTTGGGGATTAGGATGTGGACATCTTTGGGGGCCATTATTCTGCCTAGCACAATGCATAAAATATATCAAAAATATGAAAGAAACTTGAAATACTGGTTGCCCATGAGGAGGGGAACTAGATGGCTGGTGATCAAGTCTGGGAGGGAGGTTTTTCTTTGTACTCTTTCATCTTTTTGAGTATGTTTATTTGCACACATATACTCTTCTTGTAATTATTAAAGCCCTTTATATCATGTACTTAATGTCCACAGGTCTATTCAAGATCCTAGGTGACCAGCCAAACTTCTTGGTTGAGCAATGATATAGATATCTTAGTTTATTTCTTTATTTTAGCCAGCGTCAGAATAGTTCCTATCTAATTTATTTGAGTTTAATTCAAAATGTTTACTGAGAGTTGACTAGCACTCTGCTTTATCCAGTAACTTGTGGAGAGATGTGTTGGCCATTCTGAGTTACCTTCTGAGCAGCGCTGTCTGTTAGAACTTTCTGCAGTGATGGAAATGTTCTCTGTCTGCACTGTCTAATATGGTAGCCACTAGTCACATTGGCTATTGAACCCTTGAAATGTGGCTAGTGCAACTGAGGGACTGAATTTTTCATTTTATTTATTTTTGATTAATTTAAGTTCAAATAGTCGCATGTGGCTAGAGGTAACCATTTTGGACTGTGTGGCTTTAGTGAAAAATGTAGTAAGTTCTGAGGCAGGAGATTTCCCAGATCCCTCTTGAGATGGCAAGGCCCTAGGTTAGCAATGAGCTACATTCCAAAACTTTAAGCTCCTTATTTGCAACTGGATTTTCCTTTCATAGAAAGAATATGATGACTGGGGATTGAATCCCTAGGACCACTGCCAAATATGGCAGGTACCTCCTGGATCTCATGGCCTTGATGCTACTGAAGTTTTTCTGATGCTACTGAAGTTGTTTCTGTGGGGAAATGTAGGCTGTTTCTCCTCTCACCTTCTGGCTGGAAGGAGTGCCTTTTTTCAGGGGGACCTAGGTTCAAGTCCTGGATGCTTTCCAAAATGGGCACATTTACTCCCCTGTCCCCACCCGCCATCTCACCATCTATCTTCCAGCTTTGAGTTTTCCCTCTGGGGGCAGGAAGTTCCAGAAATAGCAAATCTGAGCAAAGCTCACTTGTTCCTTTTGTCATCTTTATGTCTCCTTAATTGAAGTCCCTTCTCCCCCTTTACCTTGACCCTGGAAATATTGAACTTATCGCAGAGGTCAGGGCATACCTGTCCAAGAGGTAGTGCCGGAACTGTGGTCCTGCTGCCCCTGCCCTGGGTCCCTGGTGCCTGTCCACAGGTGTGTGCGCTAGGACTCATGCCAGAGCCCTTAGGTCCCCCTTGGTGTCTGTCTTCTGTTCCATCTCTCCTCACACACCCCACCCTCTGAGGTCTGTGGGTTTCTGTGCCCAGTGGAGGCAGAGGCCGAGGGTCTGGGGAAGAGGTGGACAGACTGTGACTCGACCTCCTCTCCCCAAACTGCACTCCGGCAATGTAGTAATGAAGTCAGCAGTCCTGGACCCGGACCTTGGCTCCTCTGCCGGCAGCTCTGACCTTGTGCTTAGCACTTAACCACTTGCACTCCAGTTTCCTAATCTATCAACAGGCTCGCTCAGCTGTTTGGATCCCTTTTAAGCTCTGCTGTTCTATGATTCTCCCTGGGAAAGTGGGAATTGAGGGAAAACCTCTCTGCCTACTGCCAGGCCTGCCTGGATGATGTCCTTTCTCCACCAGCTCCCCTGTGCTCTTGTGGTGAGAGAGTTTTCTTTACTCCTCTCCTCAAGGGGCAGAGAGGGTTTCTGCCTCAGAGGCAAGGAGGCTTGCCCAGCGGCTGGGAAGTGTCAGTGTTCCACAGGCACAACAGGAGGTTGAGGTTCCCGTTGGCCCTATGTTCTCATAGAAGGGATGTCAGGCAACAGGTGCCAAACCCTGGGGCCTGGCTTTCTATAGCCTTTTTTCAGGAAGGTCACGCACAATCAGGAGACCCCAAATTTGGGTCCCAGACTGGAATGAGTGCTGCTGCCATGGGCCTCCCAGTCAGCTGCGAGCCCCGTGTGTAGCGGGAAGTGTGGTGTTGAGCCCACCTGCTTTATAACAGGGCTCCCTGTGCTGGGTGGACTCCAGCCGTGTCATCACATAAATGTCCCCACCTCACTGTGAGTAACCTCTCTTTCCCCTCTCTGAGTTTTTGCCCTGATCCCTTTGTCCATAACAAACAAGCATTCAAGTCTGATGTGAAGCTGTGCCTCATTATCCAGTTAATCTCTGTTTGCTGTCACATATTCAGCCAATAGTGGCATTTGCCTGCCTGTTAATCAAAAGCCTTTTTTTTCATTGTCACTTATGGGAAGAGCTGAATGACTTATTATGCCACAGTCAGCCTTCTGGCTTATTCTCCACAATAGGCCTGATCAGCCAGATTAAAGTGGCAGTCACTGCAGGCTGCCTGTGTCATCAGTTCAGGAGCCGTGTCTCCGGTTAGAGTTCCACAGTGAACGCAGCTGGATGAGCCGAGCGGTTCGTTCTGGAGTTGAGCAGGTGGATTCACGGTTCCTTTGTGAGCTCTGGTAACACCGCTGCTTGTTGCTTTTGTTACCAGTATCCAGTGCTCAGTGACGAGTTGAGGTTATCGCCTCCTTTCTTTCTTGATTTGTCTCTCGGGTGTGTACCTGCTCTGCATTAGTGCCTAGCAGACACTAGAGGGCAGACAGTCAGTCTTTGTGGAATGAATGAATATGTATATGATATGAGTCAGGGACCCTAAGAAGAGAGCAAAAGGCTGCAGGAATTCCCACCTCTAGTGTGCAGAAAACTCAGCTAGGAAGCTTATTTAAAATGCATGTCTCCACCCCACGCCTAGAGATTCTGATTTAGTTGTTCTAACAGGAGGTCAAGGACTCTGCAGTTTAAGCATGTATTCAGGTGATTCCTTTTCAGGTAATCAGTGTCCAGAAAACAACGTCCCAGGGGCTTTAAGGAGAGGGGTGTGTTGAGGAGGTTTCAGGTGGGGCATGCAGGGAGCAACTTGAATGTGTTCCATTCTTTTAGCAGCGAAGGCAGATGTGTTTCATCTATCAAGCCAGCTCAGATCTGTTCCTAGTGGCTGTGGTGTTGAGGAAGATTCTGAGGTCATGCTCAGCTTGCTGGGGAGGACCACACTTACTAATCAGTGATGTCCTCCACAGGTGCAGATGGGAGTGGTGGCACATGTACCACACATCTGCCATCTTGGTGGCCTGGACACAGGGCTTGGAGATCGGATCCTCAGCTGCCAGTCCCTTAGCATGAGGCAGGCCGGCCAAGATGCAGGCTGTGATAGATCATTATAATCCTTGGCTACCTTTCCTCCCCCTTAAGAGTTAGGAGTAGGTGTAGAAAGCAGCAGGATAGGTGAAAGGCTCAGTGCATAGTGGTGAGAGCACAGAGTCTGGCACAAGATGGAACCCTGCCCTGCCACTTAGCAGCTGAATGACGTTGGGCAACTTATTTAACTGGGTGCATTATTTTCTTCACCTCTAAAGTGGGAATGATAGTACCTGCCTCATAAAAGGTGGTTATAGGATGAAATGAGGTAAAATACACAGAGCACTTAGAAGAGTGCCTGTCACATAGTGAGGGCAATATGTGCGAGCTGTGATTTTTGTTATGAGCTTATTGTGATTTGTGGGTACAGAAGAATTTTCCACTCTTTAGAGAAGAGAACTTTTGGAGTCTGAGATGCTCTTCTGGTGGTTGGGCTGTGAAATTCACACAAGAGGAAGGTACATCAGATGCATCTGATACCACAAGAACACTTACTTCTTCTTGTAAAAGGAAAGGGGTCGTAAAACATAGGCGTTAGCTTCTGCTTTCTGACAGCTTATCCCTGTCTGTAGAGCAATGGGAGGCAGACCACTGAAATACACAGTGGGCAATTACCCAGTGGGCTTTTGCTTGAAGTTTTCAAAAGTAAGATTCTGGTTGGGTTCTGGTGTGGGGAGAGAGGGCGCTGACTGGGCCCTAGTTTCACAAGGAGGTTGCTGGCAGTACTAATGAACAGGACGGTACAAAGAACCAGCAGCGTTCAAGCATCTGTGAGCTGGCTGAGATGGCTTTCCTGTGAATTCTAACCAGTTGCTCCGCTGTTGAGCAGAGCCTCGCAGGGCAGCTCCGGCCTGGGACAAGTTCTTCTGAAGCCCAGGGACCCCACGCAAGACTGGCTTCCCAGTTGTCTTACTGGTTTTCACCTAAGCAACATTTAGTGAGCTCTTGCCGTGTACCCAGCACTGTGCTGGGTGTTGTGGGGCATACAAAAGAGGTGGCCTCTGCCGCAGTACTCTAAGCTCTGGTTCAGTAGATATGCCAGACATTTAACAAATTAAAAGAAAAACTCTATCCTTACTCTGTGCGCTGCCTGCGAGGGGGCCACGGGGATGCGTACAGCAAGAACCTTGGGCCGCCCTCTTTGGTATTTACCATACACAACAGGTGGCTGAGACGTGTACTCAGCTGTAACAAGCAGTCTGTGAAGAGGCCTCACAGGTCCCGTGGCAGTTCAATGAGAGAAGACACTGCAGATGGCGGTCAGGAAGGGTAGTGTGAGACCTGGGCTGGAAGGGCGGTAGAATTCCCAGAGGAGAGGCACAAACATCCTGTGTTCAGATAATGACAAGTAGACCATTTTGGTAAAGCCTGGAGTCTGCATGAGGGCTGAGGTTAGGGTGGTAGTGGCTTTTGAATGCCAGGCTTGGGAGCTCCTGAAGGTTCTGAGTCGGAGAGTGACATAACCACATAGAGCAGCGGTGAGACTGAGCGATGGTTGAGTTAGGCTGCCTTACAGAGAGGGGATGCAGAGGCAGGCAGGATGGGGCAGCAGTCGTGGCCCGGCGGTGAGCTCCTAACCTAGGTGCACGAGAGAGACCCCAGAGACTGGTCTTGAGGGACATTGTGAAGAAACTAATTGTGGACCTTATCTGCCTGGAAAGATGTATGTTTTCTCATCCACCAGTCAACTTCTTGTGTTTTACAGATTCAGCCAGTTATTGAAAAAACCTTCCCTTTTTCTCAAGTTCCCGAAGCCTTCCTGAAGGTGGAAAGAGGACACGCACGAGGAAAGACCGTAATTAATGTCGTTTAAATAAATCTTCAGTTTGGTGATTATTGGCTTTCTTATTTTGTGAGTGCCTGTGGGCTCAAACTTTTTTCTAGCCATCCCTTTCCAGATGAGACTGTAATTCCAGAAGTTTGAAAGAGCAAACACCTTTTTGCCAGTATTTCCCATCTTCTGAACTGAGCACAGAGATTGATTTTATAGCCACACCACACCCTCTGGGCATCCCCCTGCCCGCCCACAGTGCTTTCTGCTGTAACCGCCCCCAGCACACCCCTGCATTCCTGTTTGCCGAGAGGTCCTCTGGGCCGAGCACAAGGGGTACACAAGTAAGAGGATACAGAAATAGCCGCACCTTGACTTGTCTGTACAGTGAAAATTGCCTATTGTTTTCAAGCTGTTCTTTCACACTGGATTTGCACATTGTAGTGGCACCTTCTGTTCAAGCTCCAACTCTATTTCATGATCTTAATGTTTGTGAGACTAACACTTTCGGCATATGGACGGATGGCAGCATGGAGAACTTACTTAAGGCTAGTTCCTTCTTAGATTGATCAGTGAGCACTTTTCTAATTGGCCAGGGTTTCCTTTGATTTTCATTCCTTTGCGGTAATGTCGTTGTAACAGCCCTCCAAGTTCTGAATCTCTCAGGGTCATCTATAAAAGCCTGGCTAGTGATGTGGTTGTTTACTCTCAGAAAATGGAAGGTGATGCTCAAGATTCTACCTTTTTAAAACCCTTACATTTTGCATGAGGGCTAGGCATCGTTTAACAATTGAAACATGCTTCTCTGAGGACCTGTCCTTGGAAGTTACAACCATTCCACTGGGGCCCCAAGTCCTCCCGTTTCTGACCTTAAATGCCTGCATTTAGGTATCTCGCCAATAAGCCCGTTGCAGCTTTTGAGTCTCTATCTAGTCTGTGCCTTCATTCATTTAAGGTAAGTTTTTATTTCCTGTCGTACTCATCCTCATTACTGCACCTGAGATACTAGCTTTTAGCTGTTGATGGAGACCTGTTTGAGTAACTTCCTACTTGGTTTACTCCTGTTAGACACTCATTTGGTAGTGTGTTGGATGAGGGCTTTTCTCTAGAATTGCTGGTTTCACCAGTACAAATTTGTCTGGAAAGAAACTATGTTTTTCCAGTTGTAAATAGAGCCACTTTGACTTCCATCTGAACCATCTCAGCTCGTTTCCCTGGAGGGCTCCCAGGTGGTGGTGAGGGGCAAAACTCTTGAGGGAGGACCTCACTTACCTCATGTCCACTCGGAGAAGTAGAGCACGCCGTCACCACTGAGTCTGGAAAGAGCGTAGTCAGTAAACCTTCCTAGCAGCCCTGAAACCCTCGTCCTAATCAGTCAGACATTTGTTTCTCATCTGCCAGCTGACTCTCTTTGAAGTGTGATGAGGGCTACTGAATGGACGCAATCAGATTTCATCACTACAGTTAACCAGAAACAAGTTTATTCAAGAGATAAAATTCAACACAGGGTATTGTAGAATGTCTTACCCCACCCTACTGTAATGATCTGTACAGAGGCCTAAAATCAGAGCTATACATCTAAGAATAAGACAGCCATGTTGGCTGCTGTGGGACATGTGCAAACGTTATTGTAAAACTGAAGCTAAGCTTCTCTGATGACCGTAATTGCCTACCACAGACTCCAGAGAGGATCAGCATTTTTGGAGGTGGAAACACACGAACAGAAAAAAGGGAAACAAGATTTGTTCTTCCTGTGACGAGAGCACCAGTATTCAGTGACGAGGACAACGAAATGAGGACAAAAAGAGAAAGAGTGTCTTCAAGGCGTGTTTAGCAGTTTTGTTCAAAACTAGAAGGCACTGTTTGTTTGAACAGCACCATGTGGGCCAGTGTATTGTCAGCAGTTAAACATTTTCAACTTGCATTGACATGCTTCCTGCATTTCAGGGTTTTCAGAGTTCTAAGATTTGACCAATAAGCATTGCTTAAGGCCTCCTTTCCTTCCCTTTCTGGAGAGACTTGCCGGTCATCCCCTTGAGCCTTCCACCCCTGTCATTTCTGCTATTTAATAGAAATAAGTGACACAGGGGCTTCAACACCCTGAGACCTGAGGCTGTCCCACCAGCAGTCATGGAGCACAGGCTGTGGAACATTCCAGGGAAGGTAGCCCCAGGCAGGCCTTTCGATAGGAGGGCAGGAAATTAGGCTAAAAGACCTGAGTTTAGCAAAGGATTGCATAACATTGCTTCAGAACTAGTTGTAGATGAGGGAGGATGGCCTAATATGTTAAGCCATGGTAGTACTCTTCCAGTAGCATCTGGAAGCAAAGCAGTCAACACTCATTTGTGACATTCTAGGGCAGCCCACAGGTAAGTTAAAATAATCCAAATCCTGCTAATAAATGTTAGCAGACATGGACATGAAATCTTGTAAATTTACTGATTTTTAATATTAAGCAGAAAGAAAATAGTGTTTTGTGTATACTTAGTTCCTTACAATATGTCTGCATATATAAGGCTTTCCCCACTTTGCTATACAGCATAATTCCTGAAAACAGAAGGTCAGGGACCAAAATCTCAGGCCTAATCAGTCATTTCTTCGCAGATGCTAAACAGTCTTCCATACAAACTCAAAACTTTTATCCTGCCCTTTAAAGGGGAAGGGATTGTAGGTCCACGAAGTTGGCAAATTTGTTCCTCTTCTCTCCTGTCACTATCTTTGGAAATAATTTAAAATGTACAGTCTTAAAGTCTTGATAGAACATTTTTTAAAAAACACCCAAAAGCTGCAAGTGAGGCAACTTGTTTAAGCAGCTACTGAAAGGAAATGAAAGGCAGGAAATGAGAGAAGGACAAATTATTGGTTTAAAACTATTACAGTCTTTGGAGAAGATGAGACAGTGGTCTCCATCACAGCAGTGTGATTCTAGAGGGAATTCAGAGTTGCTGAAGGAGCACATCCACGTTCCTCTCGGCTCTGCCATCAGCAGTCCTTGTGTTTTTTGTAAGGTAGCTGGAAAACCTGCATTCTTCCTTCAGGGCTATAGGACCATGGCTTCCCACACTTGTGTAAACTTCTCTCTGCTGACAGTGTTGAGAATGATGTGATTTTGGTCATACTGTGCACCTCCTGAAAGACAGAAAAGGAACATAATAAAGGACATTGCCCCCGTGAAGGGACTCGAGCAGCCGCGGTTCATCACAGCCCCAGCATAACAAAAGTCAGCAAGGGGTGAAAGTCTGCACCTCGAGGAACCACAGCAGGGAGGAGAGCCTGGAAAGTCACCTGAGGGCCGAGCGGGTCAATCTGCAGTGGGTGAGTGTGTTACAGTCCCCTCGTAGGGCACCAGCAACCCACACAGGATGTCCTGCCCACTGGGGCTCCTTTTCCTACTCAGGTCTTAAAAGCTGGTCCACAGTCACTTTAAGATGTCTCAAATTGGGGGTAATAGGGAAGAATCGAGAGTAGGGAAAAGGAGCAAAGAGATTATGAAATACAATCAGTCTTGGGATCATGGATTTGATACGAGCAAGGAGGAAGCAGGTGGGCCCGATAGTAGTGGAATGGTTGTCTGATGGAACAGGTTTGCATGAACGATGAAAAATGGCTGTATTAGGTCAAAGGAGAGGTTTGAATGACACCCAGAAGTATGCACAGGGCAGCACTCCCACTACTGGGTACACACAGGCTCTGGTGTATAAAAATACACAGCATTTAAGATGCTGAGTTCCACTGTACTGTAATAGTATGGTCTCCATAAACTCCCTTCCACCAGAATGTGTGTAAGAATATGTTCCAAGGGTGCCTACTAGATGGTTCAGATACCTTAGTGTTAAAAACAGCCTCATGGCCTCTTCTGTCAATAGAGAAATATCATTAACAAAAGAAAGGGTCATCTGATTTTTTTTCCAGTGTGGAATAAACATCCTTTCAGATATGTTACCTTGTTTTAGCATAAGTCTCTGCACCAAGGTTCTGTCACCAAGGACTCTATCCAAATAAGAATCTGTTCATCTAGATGCAGTATGACTGATATTGAAATCCTACTGTAACCTCAGGCCAAGAATTAAACATTCTTATTCTCTTTTAAAGCATTTTAAAAATAGCCAAAAGGTCTGAAAACTACACAATAGATCTTGGTAGTTGGGGAGGGGAATCATCTTATATGCCTCTTACAAGAAATCGAGTTATCATCATCGATAATCTAGAGCCTCCACACAGCTAGGTATAGCATAGAACAAGGGCAAGGTGCCTTGGGCTTTTTATGTGCAAGTCTGCAATGGAAAAAAAGTTATCATCACCAGCCAACCCCACTGTCTCCACCGAGACACACACACTATGCTCCATCAAGATTTCAGGAAGTATTACCTTAAGATCACAATGTTTTTTTCATTCTTCAGGATTATAGTATCTTAACGTACTTTTTGTGTATATTACATCATAATTCTAATTAGAATCATGAAGACTAGACAGTTCTTGAGAAACAATCTGATTCATTCTTCTGCTTTTGGGGAGAATTATGATGTTTTGAAAGTGAGCATGAATCAGCTTCTACTGTTGTCATAATGTATGTATGTGGTCTAGAATAATACATGAACTTCTACCACCATAACTCACTCCCCAAACATCGAGAGAAAGGTTAGAAGAAACACACTTGGTCTAATAAATCTTATGGCAATAGTAGTAGTAACAAATGGTTCGACAGTCATAGCTAATGAAAATCAGTCTCCTATTAAGTGCACCAAAGAGAAGTATTTATATTTCCCTTGCGCAGTATGTGGGATGTGTGGTCCTACACTGGCATGTCCACAAGATGGCACCATTCTCCTACGTTCTGAGACATTTAAATTCAGTTTAACAAGACATTAAGTGACTATTGCAGCTGCCATACTAGATCTACCGCAAGTTCACAAACACAAAGAACATCATCCTTACTCAAGAGGCATCAGACTCATTGATCATGCTTTTAGGAAGGGACCTTGGAGCCTTAAAGTGAAGCCCTAAGGAGGACCCTTCTAGGGTCCCAAAGTTCTTGTCAGTCAAGACTAAACTAGGTATTCTTACTCCTGGTCAGCTGCCAATGTAGCAAGTGGGAAAAAAATCCTATATGTTTGGAGCTTCTAGAATGTAAGCTCTCTGAAGCCAAGGTAATATCTTTTTGTTTCACTTTGGTACACCCAGTGTCTAGCACAGAGCCTGCCACATAGTGGGTACCCAATAAATACATGTTGAAAGAATAAAAGAAATGCTCTAAGAGTTAGCTCATGAAGAACACAGCAATCTTAACCCTGGACACAGGAAGCTGATCACATTTGTAAGAAACATGATTCCATGTTTTCCAAAAAATTCACAGTGTTTCCAATTTAGTCACATTTCTTTGGCTTCTCTGGAGGTTTTGAAACTCTATCTTGCATTGACTGAGGAGCTCCAGTTCAACAAGTTGATCAAAATAAGAATAATGAAAGGTCTGGGGCCGGCCCTGTGGTGTAGTGGTTAAGTTCGGGTGCTCTGCTTTGGCGGCCCGGGTTCGTGGGTTTGGGTCACAGGCATGGACCTATACCACTCATCAGCCATGCTGAGGCAGTGACCCACATATTAAGTGGAGGAAGACTGACACAAATGTTAGCCCCAGGCTAATCTTCCTTAGCAAAAAAAAAAAAAAAAAGAGTAAAGAAAGGTCTGGGTCAGTGATTCCTAACCAGTTTGAACCTCATCTGTAAAATGGGTATTTTACCTGTCTACATAATGACACATCTTTTGTACCAAATATAATGTGAAGGAGGTATACTTATTACTATTCATTTCCAGAATGTTGCATTTATTTTCTTATATCCAAGTGTCCTGCTTGCATTTTATTTCATGTGTGATTTTTGGTTTCCATCCAGCCCATGGTTATATTCCTTAGCTTGTTCTCCCTCAGTGTAGTGCTCTGCCTTAGCCTCATTAAACCTAATTAGTTTGCCTCTGAGCGCCTTTCCAGCTCCTCAGGTTCTTTGTGAATTCTAATCCCATTGTTAAGTGGGTTGGCCCCTCTACCCACCTGGAGCTCATCCAGAAGTGACAACACTTCTGCTCCTCAGGCAGTCACCAAAGCCCCTGATGAAAACATTCAGGCTTATTCTCCATTATCCAGAAAAGTTATTGTAAACCAGGTTGCAGCTGTTTCTTTACCGCTATATCTTAATTTTCAATGACCGCTTTGGCCTAGATCCCTGATTAAAGTAAAATTGAGCCAACTTTCTAGACATGAGTATGGAGTATGTGGTGTAGTATGGTTACATTATAACCATTTCACTAAATTGACAAACATAATCATGTTGGCTTTCCTGATAGGAAATAGAAAGTCTCCATTAATAATTTAAAGCAAAATTACCATATATGACATGAATAAAACACACTGTCTTCATTTGCCCGTCAGTAACAAGAGTTCACTGAATTCCCGTGTCTATGTTAGAGGGTCAGTTTTCTGTTTTGTTTTATGTTGTTTTTAAATTATCATCAATGCTTCTTCTCGTGTGGTCCTCAGACCAGCAGCATGGGCAACACCTGAGAACTTAGAAATGCATATTCTCGGGCCCCACCCCAGACCTACTGAATCAGAAACTGAGGGTGACAAGCTCTCTGGGAGATTCTGATGCAGATCAAGTTTGGGAACCACTGGCCTAAATTTTTGTTCTTCCTCAAGCACCACCAGTTCTCTCTGGATTAACTTCATTGAACAAATGTTCAGTTGAAATCCTCTTGGCTGTGTTATTTTAATTTCTAGATCTTAGATCTTTTCAATGAAAGGTTACATGCATATACATGAGAATCATCAACTCTACTGAGTAAGCAAGATCATAGCCTTTTAACTTGTGATTTTTAGTCTAGCATTGTTATAATAAAGCAAATGGTTTGAAATTAGCCCATATCCAGGTTCTGCCTCAGCAGCTATAGGTGTGAGATTGTGGCCAAACTGATTAACCCCTCTGAGCTTGTTTCTGGGGCTGAAAAATGGGGCAGGGGAGGAAGGGGGGAAGAGATAACACAGGCCTCTTAGGGCTGCTGTGAAGACCACATGAGATAATGTAGGGAGAGTGTTCAGCACAGTGGCTGCCACATAGTAAGGGATCTCTTACTACTCATAATAGTACACTCAGCATGTTTAAAAGTAAAGAATAGATTTTTAGTTAACTAAAAAAAGACACAATGAAGAAAATAAAGGAAATGATCCTTACCTTTGATATCTAAAACTAAATTTGGCTTCAACCTGCTGTAAATCCTGCCATCTGACTTGATGCTCCAGAACTGACTGTCGACATTCTGGTCGAGGGCCAGGCCCAGTTTAGAGCCAGAGGTTACTAGGCTCCCCACAATCGTCAGGCAGCAGTCCTCTGCTATCTGCTTGGTGGGAAAGATAAGCATCTTAGAGATGGATACACATGCAAGTATCATTGTAAGCCGTTTCCTGTTTCAATCGATTTTTAAAGTTATCTTAGTTCCTAGCTTCCTTTACCCCCCATAAGGCATTTCAGCTTTTAGCCAGGTAACTGGGATCAAACCACAAGTATTATGCCCTTTATTTCCTATGATGTGAGTGAAGGAACGTTCGCAATTCTCATCCCTTGTAAGAGACTTCTGCTGTTTGTGAGACTCGGTCTTGCTAGTAAGGGAAGTCTTAGAACATTAAAAGTGCCCATCATGCTATTTTTCCCTCTCAGAAATGACCATGATCTGAGGCTGGTCTGTAGCTGAATCTCCCCTTGACATAATCCACCTCTGCTCGGCCTGACCCTTCTGGGATATGACTGCACCTCTGATTTTGAAGGCTGTTGTAGCACTGAAGTGGGTAAAAAGGGCATTTTTATCATTTTAAAACTTGAAATACCATTTATTAGTTTCTCTTGTCTTTCCTTCATGAGAAATGTCTAAAGTTTTCTAAAAAGGCATGTAATTCAACTATAAAAGAGAGAAAGAAGAAAATACAAATGCGGTAGAGTATGTTTTAATGCAAAAATTTTATGGGTCTTCTCTGAAGTGAATCCACCCCTAACGTATAAACAATCTATGGTAGTCGTATGTTCATGAGATACTAACACATCACTATAGACGATGCTTATGAAAAGTGTACTATTCTATATTGAGTTCAAAGGATTGTGATCATCTGGGACACTCTGCTTTTTCTCATGGACCTACTGAATTCAAAGTTGTTAAAATAATGTCACTGAAATGTTTGTTAGAAATAATTGCTGAAAGGCACCGTTTTCATGTGTTAAGATCATTCAAAGGCAGAAGTTGGCCTCTATATTACAGCTACTTCTGTTTGTCATGCTGTGTCTTCTATGCACTGTGTCTTCTATGCATGTCTAGACACTACTTCTGTTTACTGGAAGGATGATTCTCCCTCAAGCACAAGAG
Organism: Ceratotherium simum simum; assembly: GCF_057802395.1. Lineage (NCBI taxonomy): Eukaryota > Metazoa > Chordata > Mammalia > Perissodactyla > Rhinocerotidae > Ceratotherium > Ceratotherium simum. The sequence continues at coordinate 29,410,229 of NC_141918.1, read as the reverse complement.
CCCCGATTAACCAGTTGTGCTCCCTTTCACAAGGCTGTATTCCTTCTGCTGACTCATGGGGCACCAAGTTTAAAACAAAATCAGGAGCAGTCAAGCCCATAAAATCAAGGAGTTAAAAAGAATATCTACAATAGAAGCGTGAGCTTCTCTCATAAAGTCTCACTACATTCAGCTTTCAAGTGTTTATTATGGCAGATGTGATGCGAGAGGGAGCCGGGCCATTTTCCATTTTACGAGGTGTGACAATTAGGAAGCGGACTGTGTGGTTACACAGTGGGTATCTCTTCATCCTTCATCCTACTCTGGGGGGTCCTCCAAAATGGAAACAAACAGAGTGATTTGTTGATAGTGCTGGAGCTTATTTCTATAACAAGCAGATTAAGAAAAAAGGGGACAGCAGCACAGATACTTTTTCTGTTACTATATAAAAGTATAGATATAAATATCTTGGATCAGTGTCAGCTTTACCTCCCACATTAAGTTCCTCGACTGTTTCTATCAGAGCTAAGAAATATTCATGAAAAACCTTTAATTTCTGAAAGTGCTCCAGGAATTGTGAAATAGCATCTACTTGAAAAAGGATGCTATTACTGACCCTTGTCTGATCCTCAAAACTCACCCTGCATCTGATGCATCCTTCTTGATAAATCCAAATCTGATCATCGGCACCAACATCCTCCATAACCTGTACTCTCAGGAGCTTCAGATCCTCTAAGTTTCCATTGGTTGACATGAATAACCCCGTTGCTTTGTTTCGAAGTCTGAAATAAATTCGTTTCTAGAAGACAAAAGCCCCAGCAGTAGTCATACACAAGTTGTACTGTTAGAAGCACTGAAAGAGCATCAACAGCAGGGGCAGAATCCAAGGTGAGGTGGATCAGGGATAATTACTACACCAAGAGTCTCAGAGGCTTTAGGATTTTTTCAATAGAAGAGTTGGACAAAATTTCAAAGAAGTGCCTGGGGCAGGGAGCTGCCTCTGGACAACCCAGGACTTGGGACGTGCCATGTTTTGATGTCGGGTGTGACAGCATTTCTGAAAGCAGTCACAACCTCTTAGCACCAGAAACAGAGTCCCAAGTCAGAAATTGGGGGGGTGAGGGGGGGAGCAGAAGAGGCCAGTTTCAAACTTATAATTGCAACTAGAAATTTGAATTACCTTTACAAAAAAAAAGAAAATTTCAGAAAACAGTCTGTTCAAAGCATGGAGAGCAAAAATACCTGAGGGAAAGGTCGTAGAGAACCTATTTGGTGACAGCCACTGAATTCATACCAATTAGGTACTTCTGCTGGTGACAGGAGGAACTGCCGCCCCCGGTAATTGCCGTATTCGTAAGTAACCCATCTGGAAAAAACGCAGGTAGCCACAGTAAGTGGCGATAGCTATTTGACAATGGGCCCCAGTTATATTTATTTTTAGAATACTTCCAATTTTCAGACTGAGCTTTATATTTTAAATATACATTGGAGAAACTACCTTATTTTCTCAAACACTTAAAGCATCCATTTCATGACAAATAGCAAAATCTTGGCACATGAGTATTTGTGCCAAAAATATCCATTCTTGAAGAGAAATAGGTCACTTTTTCCTCCAGTAAGGCCAAGAAAGAGAGAGAGTCTTTTGGCAGGACAGCCCAGTACTTCCTGTGAGCTTTTCATAAAACATTTTCAGTTGTAATAATGGATCTTTTATTTAAATAGTTAATATTTGTAAAGTTCTTAGTGTGTGGCACATGGTAAGTGCTATTATATAAGGGGAAATTAAATAAAAGTAAATAACTCAATAAATTTTTGTTTAAAACAAGAGTAATCTTCCTCAATCCAGAAAACTGCTGAAGATAACTTAGGTCCTTTCCACCCAGAGATGTTGGTACCCACACCTGAGGAGGTATGGCTTCCAGCAGACTAGTACAAAGGCAACCCCACAACGCTCCTCTCTGGTTGATGTGTTACATCAAGGAAGAACGTTCTCTAATCCTGGAACTCCAGAATGTTATCATCTTAGCCATTTTATCATAAAAACAAAATATTAATTAAAACCTGTTGAAAAAAAATCACCCGTAATTCTACCACTCTAATATTCCATAATTGTTTTTTAAATAGCTCTAGTCCCCTCCAACATTTGATGCATACAGATAGACTATGCCTATTGTTTTTGTGAGTGAAAGGAGAATACTTTCTTAAAAACATATTTTTTACATTGATAATCCTTACTCACTTCTACATCTTAATTTCAAAATTATTCAAAGTTGAGAAAACTCTTCTCATGTTGAACTTTAATCATTTTGCACAGCATCTGCTAGTCACTCCTAGCCAACCCTTACTCCAGAATGAAAGGAGTTGGTCTTTCAAAGGGATAAGAAAAATCAGCTCTCTCTTACTTACCAAAAATGAGTGTTCACTCTGAGCGCTGGTGTGCAAAGCATTCCCCTAGGAACTGTGAGAAGTGTTCAAGTCCTTACCTTAAGCAGTAAACTAAAAATCTGGATGAAAGATGCCTCACACATGGCTTTTCCCAATGGGAAAAGTGTACTATGAAGGTGCATAATTATTAACCCTTATGGAAAATAAACCCTTATGTCAGTTTGTTTAAGGTACGGTAGGAGAGAAAGAAATATGATCAAACTTAGTTATTGAATAAACAAGTAGTAACTCACTCACATGCCACCGATCACCTGCACAGAGCGGATCTTCGGGTTGAATCCCAGGGATCGGAGATTAACTGTTTCTGCATTAAGTTCAATCTTTTTCCCTTTGAAGTCTTCTCTTTCGAAAAGAATAATTGTTGGTTCAGAAAATTCCTGTTTAGGAGCAAAAACAATGTTCTGTTATTCATCTTTGTTAATAATTCGAACCTTATGTGGAAGTCATCTTGTTACAAGGACAAAACACTAGATCCGGCCAGACTGAACCTGTTCATAAACTCCCTTTCCCAGGAAGTCTGGGTGTTTATATTCTCCAAAGCTAAAGAGAGGAAGAACGGAGCAGCAGGAAGTGTTTCCATTACATAGAAAGGCAGGTAAATGTAAATAGTGTTATAAAGCAGGGGAAAAAATATCCCAGCCACAAAGAAATAGTCTTATATGCCTGGAATATGAACACTTCTTTTTTTTTTTTTTAAGATTTTATTTATTTATTTTTTTCCCCCCCAAAGCCCCAGGAGATAGTTGTATATCATAGCTGCACATCCTTCTAGTTGATATATGTGGGACGCGGCCTCAGCATGGCCGGAGAAGCGGTGCGTCAGTGTGCGCTCGGGATCCGAACCTGGGCAGCCAGCAGTGGAGTGCGCGCACTTAACCGCTAAGCCACGGGGCCGGCCCTGAACACTTCTAATGGAATTTATTTTCAACTTTGCCATTTTCTATTGGGATAAGGAGGGGCTAGAAAGCCAGGGACATAAATGGCGAGGGTCAGAGGGCTGGGGCAGTCTTGGGTGTCTAGTGGTCCAGTGGTAATTGCCTAATCAAGGAACCCTCCCCTTGTATGCATTTTCAAATGTCTTTTGTTGTTGTTTTAACTGTCAATAAGATAATGATTCTGTGTACTCATTCTCCCAAACTTTCCTGTAGGAATTGGTAGGAGGAGAGAAAAAAAAACAGGATGGAAGCCCCATGTTCAAAGTGTCATTCATTTTAAAGAGGACGATAGCACAAAAGTCCACTAATTTTCAGAAAAATGAAAAGTTGGCAGCTTATGTTTTTAAATTACAGACACTTGTGACCCTAGACTAAGCTCTAATGATGATAACCCTAAGATCATACATGATACATCAAAAATTCCCTTCCTGCTTAAAGTTTTGTGGCACAGGTGCGGCACTTTACTGCTTCACTTAGGTGGATGTGCCCTGACGTGCAGACAGATTTTGTCGGCTAGGAAACAGAGCAGCTGAGTGTGTAGAGGTGGCTTGGGTGGTGCAGGGATTAGGTTATATAAAACGAGAAGGAAAGAAGACAAACATTGTAGTAGGGTTACAACTCTGCACTTTCACTGCACTTTTCTCTGAGATGGCAGGCCAAAAATGTTCCAAACGCTCAAATTTAGTGCCAACCAACAATTTTGAAGTATTAAATCGCAATTAAGATGTATGTTCTTAATATGGGTAAAATGTCCGTTTCATCATAATCAAAACTTAAAAGGGGGCCGACCTGGTGGCGCAAGTGGTTGAGTGCCTGCGCTCCGCTGTGGCGACCCAGGGTTCGCCGGTTCGGATCCTGGGTGCGCACTGACACACCGCTTGTCAGGCCATGGTGTGGTGGCGTCCCATATAAAGTGGAGGAAGATGGGCATGGATGTTAGACCAGGGCCAGTCTTCCTCAGCAAAAAGAGGAGGATTGGCAGATAGCTCAGGGCCGATCTTCCTCACACACACAAAAAAAACTTAAAAGGACATCATCTGTAAGTGTCAGAAGTGATGTGAGCACATATGTATGCCAAGTTCTGGTTGAAGGAAGGCATTTAAAAACTATCTGAAGTGTTTTGGTTTTTCATTTTTTTTTTGTTTTTCAAATAGATAGTTGTAGGTAGCTTTTAGAAGTCCAGGCAGGTTAAATATCAAACTCTTAGATATTTCATTACTTGTAAGCTAATGAGTCTTACCACGTCATCCCACGTTTCACTGCTGCTATTTTCACATCTCAAGAATGGTCAACCTTTTGGTTATTTGGACAGACAGGAAGGGATGAGAAAAAGCCAACTCACATATGCTCTTTCCACAAAGGTAGAAAGAAAACTAAGTTTTCTAACCAAACTAAGAAAACTAAAATCACCAATTACATTTGTTTAAAGCTTTTTAGGAGAGATCAGCTACCAAAAACTAACAGAAATTTCTAAAACTACAGACCCACCCAGACTGGAACATCTGAACATTATCTTGCAGTTTTGTTCTATTGAATATTGCTTTGACTACATCAAAATTAAAGATTTCTCTTCAAAAAGGGCGTTCTAATCTGTATTAGCACATACATGATAAACTGGGAGAAGTCATTTGATTGCAGGTCTCTAAAACAACAGAGTAAAAGATTTAAAAACTATAAGGAATTTCTGCAAATCAATAACAACAACAAAAGATACAGGAAACTAAATAAAGAGCTGGGCAAAGGATATAAATAGGCAGTTCCCTGACAGAAAACCCAAATGACTCATAAGTATTGAGATACCAACCTTGCTAATAGTGAAACACAAATTAACACAACAGTGAGAATCCTTCCTACCCAATTCCTTCAAATTGACGAATGTTAGAAAGTCAGAGAGTACTCAGTAATGGCAATGAGGTGGAAAACAGGAACCCACATGCACCGCCAGCAAGGGTCTAAAGTGGTGGGATTGGGCAGTACTTAGTGAAATTGCATGATCATGCACATGAAATCCAGCAAATCCACTCTTTAATAGATATCCCCAAGAGACTCCCACATAGGTCCATAGGGATACACATATGAGGATTAAATAAGTAAACTATGGTGATGGGATACCTGTACCAGTTAGAATCAATAAACTAGATGTACATACAGCATAATGGACAGCTCTTAAACATTTTTAATGCAAGTATTGAGTCATGTTTATAACACAATGAGAACTATAGCATAATACTGTATATAAATTAAAAGCCTAGGGGCCGGGCCCGGTGGTGTAGTGGCTAAGTTCGTGCACTCCACTTCGGCGGCCCATGGTTCACGGGTTCGGATCTCAGGCGCAGACCTATGCACCACTCATCAAGCCATGCTGTGGCGGCATCCCACATCCAAAAAATAGAGACACAGGTGTTAGCTCAGGGACCATCTTCCTCAAGCAAAAAGAGGAAGATTGGCAACAGATGTTAGCTCAGGGCCAATCTTCCTCACACACAAAGAAGTGGCCTTTAAATTAAAAGCCTATATTAGCAGTTAAGTGCACGCGCTCCGCTACTGGCGGCCTGGGTTCAGATCCTGGGCGTGCACCGACACACCGCTTCTCCGGCCATGCTGAGGCCGCGTCCCACATACAGCAACTAGAAGGCTGTGCAACTATGACATACACCTATCTACTGGGGCTTTGGGGAAAAAAAAAAAAGGAGGAGGATTGGCAATAGATGTTAGCTCAGAGCCGGCCTTCCTTAGCAAAAAGAGGAGGATTAGCATGGATGTTAACTCAGGGCTTATCTTCCTCACAAAAAAATAAATTAATTAATTAATTAAAAGCCTATATACAGATTTTTTTTAAAAAACACACGTTTTATAAGAATATCCAATCTGTATCCCATACACATTAGAATGGGTACCTGTAAAGGAGAGAGGAATGGTAATGGGGAACAGGTATGAAATGGAAAAGAACAAGACAGGAGAGGGACCCTGAACGAACCCACGATTGTATGCCATGGTTGACTCAACAGTCTGCACCTGAGGTCTGAGAAAACAGCAAACAGACAGTTTATATGTTAAAGATCTAAAAAGAGACCAAAAAGTTACAGGATGGAAAGTTCTACTGCAACTGTTTTTTCTGCCTCTGACTTTTAAGCCCTGAGTAAGTCTACCTGCTGGTCTCCTTGTTCTGCCCATCAGCCATGTGAACCCTACATCTCTGCAACGCCACATTCATGCTGACATACTTACAACATCTATAAAACGAAGAGACTTGAAAGTTGCTCCAGGCAGGCATCCCATTGCAGAGAGACAAGGATAGTGGCCTTCTTCCAACACGTACTGATTACCAGAGAAGTTTTCTCCATCATATGCAACCCAGCTACAGGAGGAAAAACCACACACACGTACAATATGTAATTTGAGTATTCCTATTCAAGAAGTCTGGTTTTTAGAGGTAGCCTGCTATAAAATAATCACCATGCTGTGGTGAACAGTGTTCTTTCTTCAAAAATATCTGGACATATTTACTGCATTCCATCTTGTGGCAAATTAATACTCATAATAAGTCAGTTGTTAACTTTGCATTTGAGAAATAAAACTTCTTCCTCCATGAAGTTATTCATGTTTTTACCTCTCCACCTCCCAGCATTCCTGGCTCCTCTCACAGGTGCCACCATTCTCCCGGCCAGTGTCGTTCTGTCAAGCCCTCTCTGAATAGTCCCTCAGCCTTCACAGCTAGTCAGTGACCCGGGTCTACTGATTTCTTCCTAAAATTCCACTGACACTCCTTTGTCCTCATTTCCAACACCTCTGCACTGGGCCAGGAGTCAAAATACCAAAGTGACTCAGACCAGTCATTCAGCCTTCTGGGCCTCAGCGATATTGATAAAATGGTGATTTACCATGCTTCCCTAGAAGAGTTAGGATTTTTGTTGGTTTTGTTTTTTAAATCTAACAAATGCTTCATGAGGACTAATTGTGTGTCACATACTTTTCTGTTGCTGGGATAGGACAGAGGACAAAACAAAGTCCCTGCTATCTTGAAGTTTACACTTCAGTGAGCTGAGACAGACAACAAACGAACAACAGTAAAGGTACATGTCTAGTAGGACTAAATGAAGCCGGGGAGGGGATAAAGAGGAACTGGGACAGAGGCGGGGGTGTGTGCTAATAAACTGTGAAGTTTTACTGTAGATCTATGCATTTGAATGCAAAGCCAGTGCTCTTTCCACTTTGCAATGCTAAGTGATAGTATGGTGCTGTTTAGACCACAAAGAACTATATGATTAGAGGTACTACAGTCATGCACCGCATGACAACGTCTCGGTCAACGATGGGCCGCATATACGATGGTGGTCCCATAAGATTAGTACCATACAGCTTCGGTGTGTAGTAGGCTATATCATCTAGGTTTGTGTAAGTACACTTTATGATGTTCGCACACCGGTGAAACTGCCTGACACATTTCTCAGAACGTATCCCCGTCCTTAAATGACACGTGATTGTATTACTGTTATTAGTATTAGACTCGATTCCTCATCACTCCTTGCACAGGTTGCTCTAAGGCTTCCCTGAATGAGTTTCCGTGACCTTGGGCTCGGCCATCTCCAAAGCTTTTGTAAAACTACTCTTTCCAGCCTGGCACTTGATGCTCACTGCCTTTCCCGTCTTGTGTCTCCAAGGGCATCCATTTAAACTCATATGCTCAGGGGGAGCCTTTATGACCTGATCCCACCCTCCCTGTTCAACTTGCTTGCGCTCTCCCAGTACAAAGACCTCCCAGATAGAGAGGGTGGTGTGCTCCCTGATCAGCATACACACCAACTCCACTCCAGCCCTGCACCTGCCTCTAATGCAGAACGCCCATCCTACTCCCATCTACCTGTAAAAAATCTGCCTTGGGAGGTGCCGTAGGGATTAGCTAGCATCCCTTTACAGATGATGGGACAAGCCTAGATGGTAGAGAACCTGGGCTGAATCCCGCTGCACCATGAGATGGTGATCTTCAACTTCTCCAGCCCACACTGATCTCCACGTCCTCTGACATCCAGCACTCAGAGGCTGGAGAGTACACTTGAGTACTAACATGGTCTTGTATTATTTGGTGGTTTCATAGAGTGCCGAGCACCTAGCTGTATTACTAAACACTTGCTGATATGTGAATTCTCTTTTCCCCCAGTGATTGGGCTCTGCCAGTCTACTGTTTTGCTTACCTGCCTCCTAAAACTCTGCAAGACTTGGTAGAAAATGAATCATCAATTTGACTTGTTGTCTCTTCAAAACTTTGACTGTGACCTTGAAACTGTGGTTCCGAAAACAAGTGAATCTTTGCAAAAGTAGACAGAAATACATAAAATTATTTTCCTAAACATGTTAAGTTATTCAGCCTCTGACGTGATGTCCCAAACGTGACCTGTTAACTCCTCTAACAGTAAATTGGTGTGAATTTCATAAATCCTTTAATTTTCTACTTCTACATTAATGCTCAATTAGAAATACTTTGGCTGCCCCACTCATCATTGTTTAATTTAATCAGAGACATCAAAGGAAAATCCGACAACAGAGGCAGCTTTCTATAGAACATCCTGTCCTAACAAGCTGTGAGGCATTTTAAAGCTTTATTGTGGCCAAAAGTAATGGTTCATCAGTTCTAATATTTACAAGAAACTAGATTTTGGAATCATGTAGTATAGTGTTCCTCCCTCTCAATGGAAGATACTTGCTGACTTATTAGAATCTGTGTATGCCAATAAAGGAGGCTACAGCCGTGTTTGTGCCTGTATAATTACGGCTGTCTGAACATTTCCATTAAAAAGCCTAAATAACAAATGTAAGACTTCAGGCGATGGAGACAGTCGGCATTCAAAGACTTGAGTGAGAGAACACATAAAAGAGATCATATGAAATGCTTGTCTAATGCAGACAGAGCAAATATGAAAATTCATTTTACTGTTTATCACAATAATTATATGTATTGTTTGAAATATTAATCTTAGTGTATTAATGTAATGTAAACTCTCATTCAATGTAATAATATAAATTCAACTTTACATAACAAGAACACTTTATAAGAAATATTAGAAATGGGTCAATGCTATCAATTAAGCATTAAAGTAAACTTAAGTCTACTTTAAAGATGCAGTTATGCTTTTAGACATAAAAATGAGTAAAACTAACAAAATGTCCCAAATATATGACAGTTTATGCATAAGTTCAGCTTTTCAATGGAAGGCCCCTAATTAGGAAAAATAGAATGTTTTTTAAGTTACCTGATTTCGTCTCCTTGGGCCAGTGAAAGAATCCTAAAAATTTTTAAAGGGAAGAGAGAAGGAAATGAGTAGAGCAGACATCTTGAAATTTTTTTCTTCTGGATCATTAGCAATTACTGTTAAAAATAATCTCAGGATAGTCTCTATCATATTTAAGTATTACCTGAACCAGCAGCAAAAATTAAGGAAATTCAGAATTCACTTAAATATTCTCATACAAAAATATAACTACTTACCAAACATATGGGTTGAACAGAGGAGATCTTGCAATTTTTGCCTCCCCAGTCCTCAAAACTGGTATAAAAGCCTTTATCTAGTATATACTGTTCTCCTGTGAAGTCAGGATTTTCATAGGCTATCCATCTAAAGAAACGGAGACACGGACTTGTTACACGTAGTTCATAGTTTACATATACAATAAAACTATCGTACACGTTTGGGAAAATATGTATCATATAGAAACTTTCATTTGTTTTACTAATCAATAGTCTTAATAATTTTCCTGATTCTCCATTAATCTTTTAGGAGCAGATTTGTCTATATAACAAATCAAAGTGGCAAGTGAAAGAGTATATTTACAGGAATCTTTTGGTGTTCTTGCTTATCAAATCTTATTCCCTGAGAAAGCTGTAATAAGGCTATTTCTCTGTATTTCTGATTCTATTCTAAGGAAACAATTTGGACTTTCAAGAAGTACCTGTAAAAGTTCTTTAATAAGCAAGTAAGAATTCTTTTTGTTATCAACATTAAAATATTTTTCCAGAAAGTTAATACAAGAAGCTATATCTCGATTACACAACAAACCACACTGCAAAAAAAAGTTGACAGAAAAAAATGCTAAAAAAAAAACAGCTAAGTTACTAAAATTTTATTTCAATCAAGATTTCCAACATGACACAAACTATGTAATAAGCGAAATTGAACAAACTCTCAGAAATACTAAAAACAAATCTCTTTTGGAATATTTTCATTTGTTATCTTTTAAGTGATCCACGCTCAGAGGAAGATCAGCAAAGCCAACTTATTGATGCTATCTCCTATCCAAAGATGAAGTCTTTGAAGGGAAAAAAATTTTCAATTTTGTTACATTCAAGAGCTACTCAGTCTCCTCCTCACTTAATTCACTGCCATACGGATCCTTCTCAGAGGTTAAAGGAATAATCCCTATATGCCTGTATATATACTCAGAACTTTCCAAAATGCTTTCACATCTATTATCACATTTAATCTTCTAGGGAGGTACTGGGTTTCACATTTTACAGAAGGGAAAACCTAAAGACACAGAAAAGTTAATTCACTTATTCATTCAACAAACATTGATTGGCCATTTACTATGTGCCAGGAACTAGACTGGCACTAGGAATGCAAGATAAAAAGACAAAATCCTTGCCCTGAACAGTTCATAGATGGGTAAGAAGCATCGCATGGAATTACCTGTTGGTGTTTGTTCTGAATGGGAAGTGACTTGTCTGAGGGTGACACAATCAGTTAGTGGCCAGGGATCACTGAACCCAGGACTGAGTCTCCAGAGGCTCATGAACATCTCTTACTTCGTGACCTGAACTGCCACCTGCCTTAAAGTTCCTTTTCATTTCCTTTTCCACTAAGCTATACCTAAAACAGTCCCCACACGCTTCATAATTAGAACAGATTACGATTTTGCTGTCTAACGGGCCTGACTTAAAAACTCAAGTACAGTCATTACTAGGAAATGAACAGCCATCAAGGAGAAAAAGAACACGGCAAAATCTCAAGGTAAGTAGCCTATGACAGCTAACGTCGGAACACTCATCTCTGGCCATCTGAATGCAGAAATCGCTATAAGCACCAGTCACGGTCTATTTCAGAAAATCCTGCACTCCACCTTCAGGACCTCATAGGCAAATTTTAAAAAGCTATTCTTTAACATTGTGAGATGAGGAATTAGGAGACCTGATTCTAGCGGTGGTCATGACATAAGATAACTTTGAAGAAGTCACTTAACCTTTGTGAAAGTTTGCATTTTCATTTATGAGTCAGGGGGTTGGCATTTTCATTTATGAGTCAGGGGGTTGGCCAAGGTCACAGCTCAGACACGAGGTGAGGTTATACAGCCTATGGGGCCTGTGTGTGCGGCCTCTGCTCACAGCCCTCGGCTTATCACATGTTAGGAAGGGAAGCAACAACAAAGCAGGAGCATGGAACACGACTGTGTGGGGAGGAGCATCTGCAGAGCGAGAAAGTCTGCTTCACAAAAACCAGGACTTAAAAAAAACCCTAAAAATTAAAAAAGGTAAGCCACATCACAAAAAAGTATTCCTGGCAAGGTTCGAGGTCTGTAACAAGTTAGAGGAGAGCAGAGGGTTAAAAGGCCTTTTTGATGGATTGTTGGACATCAAGGTTGGGAAGGAAACACCCAGCACCCAGGCAGGCTTTCTAGTTCACAGAAGTGGAAGCAGGAAAACCATCTATTAAGATGTTACTTGAATTGACAGAAGTATTGTTTTCCTTCCAAGATGCAGCCTCAGGTGACTCACCCGTGAATATGGGGGTAACAAACCCAAGCACTCAGACCTGAGATTCTCTGGTAGACCTATGATCAAGAGTCGACTTATAGCTCATACTTGAGACTCTTATGAAGAAAATTCCTTACTGTCCTTGTTTAAACGTATTCTGTACGCATGAGTCAACACTTCTTTGTAAGATTTGGGCGGTGGGAGGCCAGAATGAGTACTAGCAGGTCCCAGCCTGGGGCGGTCTCTGCTCAGAAGCTAAGGGCAGCAGGGCAAACCCACCCTTCTGTGGAGGGGAGAGGAAAAGGAACTTAAAACAACAGCACTTGTATTTTTTTTTTTTACTGGACTCTAAAAATATTTCCTTTTGCTGTTAGTTTTACAAAATTAGCCCAGTTTCCACTATTTGACAAGAAGATAGCATAGAACTAGAACTGATTAGCAGAGTGTGTAAAGGCATTTCTTCTGATGTTCCAACAAGAAACAGAAGGCAGTTTCTAGAACCGAGATTGTTGGATTCATGAACATCCTTCCTGAAGGTGGTTCTCTGTTTCAGAGCTAATAATGAGTGTACCACCCAGGGAATTTATTACCCATGTGACAGTGGCACATCTCTACTTCCTATCCTGCAAGGCCCAACTCCAATGCTACCTCCTCCAAAGTCGTCCCTGTGTCCAAACTGGAAATTAATCTCTCTCTTTTGTAGCAATGATTATGTTTTATATAAACACTGTAACTTCTTTGAGGATATAATATAATGCTTTGCACATAACAGACCTCAATAAATATTTGTCAAATGATCAACTGAATAAAAAATGAGGAAGCAGCTGGCCCTGGTAAACACAGAGGCCCTTCACAACCACAGGATTTGAAAGGAAGTGGGGTGTGTGTGTGTGTGTGTGTGTGTACACCTCCCTTCACCTCTCCCCCAACACCAAAACTCAACTGCTACAACCAGAAGAAAGCCTAAGTCAGGAACTGCACCTAGAAATGACTAAAAATAGAAACATATAAAAGCAACCTTGTATAAAGGAAACTGATTTCAAGTAAACAAGGGCTGGGTAAAAGAGAAAGACTGGCTCAGGGCACAATAATTCTACCAGTGCTAACACATAATCTACATGAATGCCCTCAGGGAATTCTACCCAACATCCTTTTGCTTCCTCTGGTAGGGTGCATGAATAGGCTCTGACTAATGGAACCAGCACACCTGGTGAGTATCAAAATGTACAAGTTTCCCCAGACTGAGTTGGTCACTGTATTTTCCTTCTAAATATTTAACTTTAAAGGCAATCTAAAATACTACACAGCCACAGCAACATTTCAGATGACTTCTGCCATACCATACCTCTTGCCTATGGCAAATTCTAAAATGTTAGGGTTCTAGAACGGGACCCAGTAGAAGGCATTTCCTGCTAAGAATGGAAGACCCAGAAGTCACTGAAGTCATTCTGCCAAGATGGCGCCACAAGCAACAGTCTACACAGGAATTTAGTGAACATGACTAACAGTAAAAGCATTACATTGAAGACACATCTCAAATATCCACGGCTACTGTGGGAGGCCCCATGAAATACAATCAAGTTGAGGTTAGAATGATTCAAAAAGCCTATGACATAAAAAACCTAACATTAAACACTTTCAACAGAACTAATGTCAAATGATTTCATATAACCATTTAAGAATATTCTCACTTGGGGCCGGCCCGGTGGCGCAAGCGGTTAAGTGCGCGCGCTCCGCTGCGGCGGCCCGGGGTTCACTGGTTCGGATCCCGGGCGCGCACCGACGCACTGCTTGGCAAGCCATGCTGTGGCGGCGTCCCATATAAAGTGGAGGAAGATGGGCACAGATGTTAGCCCAGGGCCGTTTTCCTCAGCAAAAAAGGAGGAGGATTGGCGGATGTTAGCACAGGGCTTATCTCCTCACAAAAAAAAAAAAAAAAAAAGAATATTCTCACTTATGACAAATTATAACTCACATCAGCCTAGGTCATAAGAATACCTGTATAGCTCCTTTTAATAGACATCTGGTTTTGCTCATCCAGTATCTGTACCCTCTTCTTCTGATGTTCCTGGTGAACTCTCACCCCAATCATATTTAAGTGGTTCTATGGGACTGACCCTACATCTCAGCTCCAGGGATGGGCACGTAACGTAGGCACAGCCGTCTCCTTGGCTACACTGATTGGTTCAGGCAGGTGCACATGAGCCAAGCCTACAGAATCAAAGTCAAACCTGGAACTTCTGTGGGAAAGAGAAGCTCCTTCCACTGGAAGCAGTGAGATGGGAGAACAAAAGCCAGAAGATGCTGCCACAGACCACCAGACGGAAAGGGCCTGCCTAAAGTGAAGCCAACGTAGAAAAAAGCCCAGTCAAGAGATAGAGTCCAAGTGCCAATGACAGTGCCTGAACCCCTGTATCCAGCCATGACCGAAGCAAAATCTTCTCCAGGACTTTTCTGTTATGTAGGCCAATAAATTCCATTTTTATTACCTTCGCCACTTGAAGTTGGCTTGCAGTCACTTGCATCCCAAAGTCTTGACTGATCATCTTTCAATAAAAACTTACTTTAGATCAACCATTATGACCTCAATAAAATAATTGGAAAAAAATCTTACTTTAGCATTAATAAAGCATTCAATTGCTAACTCCAGGTACATTGAAACAATTATTTTTATGTCAAAATAACAGTGAAGAAATATACTGGAGCAGGTGTAGGACCATAGGAAAATCAAATGGGACTTTGTCCCAACTTGAGGTTTCTAATGTTAGATTGCTGTTATATTTTGATTCCCATCATAAGAAATTCATGAGGTCCTTCCATGCAGAATGACAAGGGAAGTGGATCTATAGATTTCTATCATGAAACCCAAAAGCCTATTCCAATGTTATATTACACATGGAAAAGAATTATGTAAGATTTTGAAAAGCAGTTATGAAAATATTGTGGCACTAGGTATTAAATGACTAATTTGCTGTTTAGTTGTTAATGTTTATTTATTGAGTGCCTGCTCTGTGTCAGAGATTCCATTAGCTTGACACAAACCGAGATAAACCCATGTCTAGAATCCCGATTGGTTATTTCACTTACACTCCACTCAGTACGTTAATAGACTGTGTCTTCGCTCCATAACCGGTCTCCTTTAAATCAGCAACAATTCCTAATACATCAATACTGGAACCTTTGGATCCAAAGTTTTTTTCACTGTACATTATCATGTGAGCATTTGAAAAATCCTATTGAGAAAAAAAAATTCAAAATTCAAAGGCTGGCCATTTATTTTCCAGAAAAGACCAAGTATTAGCCATTAGCTTTTCTTTAACTTACACCTAATATAGGTCGTAAAGACTGCAGTTCTCCGTTGTAACCTCCCCAATCTTTCCAGTCCTTGTATTCTCCTTCTTCAAGCAAATACTGATGACCTGTAAATCCAGGCTTCTCATAAGCAACCCAACTACAACAGAAAGAACATGAAGGAGTAGGAATTTTCAGTGGTGTTAAAATGTTTCCAATGTATATATCAGTTTCATTGACAAATACAAATAGTTATAAAGCTAGACATGGACTCATGCATTACGACTACTTGAATTTTTCTCTAAAACTTAAGATACTAACAGAATGGCCCCAAGAAAACAACCTAAGAAACATACATCAATGTTCTGTAAAGGGGGGAGGGGGAGGGAGGGAGAGAGAGAGAGAGAGAGTGTGAGTGTGTGAGTGTTACAAGAACTAACTCAAAAGAACTTCAGCAAATAAGACTGGATAAACTTTCTTCAAATAGTAACTAAAATATTATGTATTTTTGGCTATTTACAAGACCGTTTTCAGTATACACTTCTAAGGAAATATGTAAGATCTATAAAAGGCAAAATATGACAAGAATGGAAAGCAAACTATCTAACAGTTCAATAGTTTGGAGCATAATATTAATAAACAAGATTTGTAGATTTGATCACCCTGGATGGACCAATGTAACAGCCTTGCTCAGCTGACTGACCCCAAACCAGCCCATGAAACTGCTGTGTGAAATCCAAGTCTCAATTGGCTGAGGAGAACATGCTTGAAATTCACTCTACCATACAATCTGGAATGTTGGTTTCGGGGAGTGGGGGGAAGGGCATATTTATTACTTTATTAAAGGGAAAAAAAAAAAAAGAAATGCTTACAGGTTACTCCCGTCTACTTACATGCCTCTTAGAACTTTCATAGATCCCACTGAGGTCAGTGGCGAATGCTCATCTCCAGTCTTTTCTTCTGTTTCTCCTCCTTCCATGATAAAACTACACATTTCTGTTTCTAGTTCCATACATTTTCCTTCAAAGAAAGGCTTTTCATAAATAACTACCTATAACAGAAATGAGATATACCAGTAATTTATAAGAAGTTAAATATCTCAATAGCTAAACATTAAATCAGTCATTTAATAACACTAGGTCCTGGAACACAAAATTTTCTAATCATAGTCTAAAAATTTAACTAAATCACAGTATCTAATAATGTAATTTTTAAAATCAGAATTTTTTTCCCGATGTGGTATAGCCCAAAGCCAAGGTTCAAAAGACAGTTTATAAATAATTGGTTTTGGTTCAATGTCTAGAACTGATATTTAGAATTTTGCTTGGGCCAAACTAAGGAAGCAGAGGATTCTAAGTTGCTTTAAAAATGCAAAAAACTGGATCAAACTATGTGTCATAGAAGTGTGAAGTAGAAACAGCAGAAAGAACATTCTGGAGTACAGAGAACTTGTCTTGAAAAGAAAGTTTTTTCCTGGCTAACTGGCAAGCAGCAACTTGCAGTGCCCTGCAAGTGGTAAATACAGCCACAAATTATAAACTTAATACAACAATGAACCTTTTGAGCCATGGCTACACATACTGTTAGTGATAACTAGCACTCTTAGCATCATCTTCCAGCCTGAAGGATGGCATGTGCAAGTTGGGACAATTTCCTTTGGCTGCAGTTATGTTTTATGGAGGGTGATATGTAAAATCACACAAGTATTATCTTCATGGAGATGGGAGTGGGAATAAAATTTTAAATATATATATATTTACCTTAGGATCTGTAGGGAATTCAACTTTACGGCCACCCTGAAAAGAAAAATAACATAGTAAGAAAAACGGTTTTTCATTGCTACGTTACCATTTTATATTACCCATGGCAGTTTGTGGTAAGCCACTGAACCTCACAGTGTGATTACATTCCCGTTTGTTTTCATTTACGTTGAGACACTTCTAAAATGACCAACGATGCAGATGAAGACATGAGGAAGACACTCGAGAGCAGAGTCGCACAGAGATGGTCCCTAAGCATCTGCGTGTTAGGTACGTTTTTTTATTTTTTAACTCAGAAAATCTTTCATAGAAATGCATATTTCTCACTTCTCTTAAAAGGCAGGCCTAAGATCTGACCTCTCTGGACCCAGATTCTCACAGGCAGCAACCTTCACGTTCTGCACTTATTAACCTTTCACTAACACTACAGTGTAGGGCTTATCCACATTTTTCCATCTGTAGCATCTAGCAAGTTAGCCTTTCTATTATTTCTATCCTCCAGCTGGGATGTGGGCTCCCGCTGCCTGTCTCCACCATCCCTCAGTTCAACTCCCAGCCACCCTCACTGGTGTCTATTTGCTGCCTGGCCCCTGGAGGCATCTGATTTTATAAACCACGGCTTACAAAGCTGTTGGGTTCACGCAAGTTCTCAATATGATCTGGAGGACTCTTGAAATAATTAGATAAACTGTCAGATAAAATTTAAAACATCCCGAAGGATGGGTCTATGGAGAGTTGTTATACTTTTATAATAATTTTTTTTAAATCCAGAAAAACTCACTAAAAATAAACCATAGAAAAGGTATTATATAGAAATGTTAAACAGGATTAAGAGTTAAAATCAGCAGAGGGAAAGTCAGAAGGGTATTTTTCACCAATATATATTTAACAGCTTAAAAAAAAGTGCAGCCAAAGATGCTCAAATGCACCAAATGAACTGTAATTATAAAGGCATGTGGCTGATTTTATCAACAAACCAGAGTTTATATAACCAAGTAAGTACCCTCTTCAAAAGTTTCCTTTTCAAATGCCGTGTACATCACGGTTATGTAAATTACCATTAAAAACTGCCTTCAAAACCTGGGGCAATTCTTTCACACATCTGCAAAACTAACAAAATTTTGTTCTCTGAAAGTGAATTTAATTTTAGAAGAAAGCCCAAAATCATCTGCATTAGGACCAGCAAATATGGAGGTAATTAAACCACAAGCTTTGGTAGGAGGCGTAAAATTAAGATAAAGAATTATCTTCCTGACTTTCTTATTTGTTTCAAACAGACTCTAGAAGACAGTTGCTAAGTGGAATTTCAAAAACATGTTTGTAACAAGAGCCTCATTCTTGCCACGGGTATTCAGTGAGCACCTCCTACCCACAGCACACACTGTGCTCAACACCGGGGCCAAGACACATGCAGCCTGGTGGGTCCTCCCAAGGCTTAGGGTCTAGCAGGAGAAACAAACAAAGAACAAGGCAAAATACAGAGGTAGGGTAGAGGAAGCACAGGTTCCTTTCTAAGGCAAAGCTTGGGAGGACAATACTCATGTGGACATCCAGCCCCAACTCCCCCAAAGCTGCCACCCAGCCTAGCCTCCTGTCACTACAACTGGGCTGGTCCTCTGGGTGCCTTGTCCTTCCCCAGCTCCGCCCTGGCTCATGAAGTGCATTCTCTGACATCTTCATCTAAAATAATCCTGCTTGGGGCCGGCCCTGTGGCTTGGTGGTTAAGTGCGCGCGCTGCGATGCTGGTGGCCCGGGTTCGGATCCCGGGTGCACATCGAGGCACCACTTCTCCGTTCATCCTGAGGCCGAGTCCCGCATACAGCAACTAGAAGGATGTGCAGCTACGACATACAACTATCCACTGGGGCTTTGGGGGGAAAAAATAAAATAAATAAAATCTTTAAAATAATCCTGCTTGGTTTTTAAGATCCAACTTGATGTATCATGAAGCTCTCCTAAGTATCCCCCTTCTCTGTCACATCACCGACAACTTGGGCTTGATCTGTCCTTTATCCTGTTTTTCCACAAAGGTTTAATTTCTTCACTTCTTAAACCCACCCTGGGCTGAAGCTTCATGCACACTACCTATGGCTCAGCTGGGCTGAGAATGCCTTGAAGGCAAAGGGCGTGGCTTATCCAAATTTTTTCATCTGTAGCATCTAGCAAGTTATCCTTTCTATTATTTCTTTCTAGCAATAGATTCCATCTGCTACATATTTGTTTTTCAAAAGGCTGCTTTATTGCTTCCAAGTCACATCCTGTGACTTATCAAAGTCAAGCTGACAAAGAATCACTGACTCCAGGAAGACTTTGTTAGATTCCATTTTTACCATTTTCAGAGGCCGCATGGATCCAATGTACGCTGCTTCTGTGTCCCAGAAGGATAAGTCAGGGTATTCCCCAGGTTCCAGGATAAAAGGGACACCCTGAAATCCAGGTTCTTCATAAATCAGCCATCTAAATAAACAGCAAGGAAGGAAGAAACAGAGACACTTCATCATTGATTTTAGCGGTACACAGGACCCCACTGGTGAGAGAGGAAAAGAACAGGAGAGGATGTGGATCTGGACCACGTACCCTTACACTTAGGTATGAGAGCACTGTTAGACTCAAGGAGGACTAAGCCATTATATGCACCTCTTCTTGATCTTTTGCTTGTCTCCACGGCTGGCTTTGTCCACTTATTTTAATTTATATTATGAATTGCATCAAAGCATCTTTATTGCTTCCAAGTAATAAAAGTAGTTACGCTGTTGCACTGCATGTATTTAGAGAGGCAATAGCTAGGAGATCTCAAGCTCTGTTTTAAAAGGTTACATTTCATATGCAACCAAAGAATAGGATGTTCCATCTAATCATTTGTCACAGTCTCAAAAATTAATAACAGCTAACAAATACCTAGAGCTTACAAGGAATGCCACCCAGAATTTCATCCAGTCCTCACAACAAGGCGATGAGGAGAGAATACTATTGTCCCCATTTTACAGATGAGGTTAAGTAAATTGCCCAGAGCCACACACTATAAGCACCAAATGTAGGGCTGAACTAAACAGGCTCCAGAGCCAGGCTCCTAATCATTTTTTGACGGCAGTTTTTCTCATTCCAGAGAGTACACTGAACTTAATTTACTCTTTTCACAATGACTCAGCATCATCGTTGTGAGCATGACTTCACACACAGTGGTGTCCTCAGGGGCTCTGAAGGTCTGTAAAGCTGCTTGTTCTCAGGCCCCACAGCTTTTTGAGTTCTTGGATCTGATTTTTATGGCTTTTCAATACCGCACCCTTCTATCGGGTTTGTCAGCTGTCACTTCTGCTGCGGTCAGAGAACCAGCAGCCCCACCCTCCTGTAATGTGCTAGAAACCCGGAAACCAGAAAAATCATGCCTCTTAGAACTGTGTCTAAGGACTGTGCAAAGTCTTGTCAATTTCTTGGTTCCCGGGAGGGTTCTGGGAAGGTGAGGTTGCTAGAAAAGTGACTTTTATATAAGAGAGGTGTTAATATACCCCCTTCATAAACAAATATGGAATTCTTGGGGATCACTTATACTCTCCAATTCTTTATCAGTCTTGCTAAAGTGTCCTAGCTGGGGTCCTCCGCCATGTTCCCCAGAACACTGTGCCAAGAAAAGCATGGCTGTAAATGAAATCTTTTACCAGCAAAATGGGTCTGATTCTCCCCCCTTTGCTTTTCTCTTGTTCCCAATTTCGGCCCAAGGGCACATTTTTGTTGATGGTTTTTGTTAAAGATTCCCCTGAATAAATCAGTAACTTCTTTAGACTCACTAATTATACAGGGATTTACAATCAAATTCCAACTGAAGACCTGTCTGCACACAAAAGAATGTTGAGAGGCTCTGTGTGGCATATGGATGGAGGATCAAAACTAATCTAGTGTTAGAAGTCAGGATAATAGTTACCGGGTTGGGGTGGGGGGGAATGACCAGGAGGAAGCACGAATGAGGGGGCTCCTGAGATACTAGTTATGTTCTATTTCTCAATCTGGGTGATGGTTACACTTTGACAATTCACTCAGCTTATACGCTTATGATTTATTGTGCACCTTTTGGTACAAATATTATGTATACTTCAATAAAAAATTATTTTAAGGAAAAAAAGAGGCTTATCTTTCAAATACCACAGCAATGCCTCTAACCACAAGAAAACATAGGCTAAGACTAGGGTCCTTTAAACTTCCTTACATTTAAAGCATGACAGTTAGGGATGCTTTACATATTTTTTTGGAGCTCAAAGCTATCACAGGCATACCACAAACTGATTTCATGCCCGAACTAAATAATGGCAGATTGTCATTAAGCTAACAAGCCAAAGGCCTCAAAATCTGACTCCTCACAGGTGAACGGGCTGAATTTTTCATAAACACAATGGATGGCTCATAAACAAGTGATTCTAGGTTTTGAAATGATGCTTACCGAAGTACCCTTTCATTAAGTCTTTCCTTCTATAGTTTGAGTTCTGAGGGGATTTATTTATCTGATACTAAACATTTCACTTTCCTTGAAGCATGTGGTTTTGTCACATAACATTTAGAGGAGGAAGGTAATTTTGGGTAAAGAAGAATTTGTTAAAAAACTGAACCCATAAAGTGATACACTTGAAAAGACTACTGTTCTGAGCGCACCTCCTCAGAGAGTGGGTGCTAAGGGCGCTGGGTAACTCAGACATTCATGCATGTGGGTGGACTCTGGAATTGGAACACTCATATACAGAGCCTGATTCTTTTTTCCTAAATTCTATTCCAGCAAGATACATTATTCACGAGGCCATCAGGAGAGAGGGAAACTATCCTCAGGCAGTGTTATTTCAGTTTCTGAAAGTCCTCTTTTATTTTCCTATGGACTGAGGTAATGGGCTTTTGCCTATATTATGAATAGCCAGCACGACCATAAAGTAGGAGCTTTTTAAAAAAACAAACATAACAAATGTACACATACGCATGAATATTGCTGAAGTAATAACAATGGCCATCATACATTTATTAAAAACATTTGTGTAATTACTCTTATAGAAATACTCTGAATCAGGGCCGGCCCCGTGGCTTAGTGGTTAAGTGCGTGCACTCCGCTACTGGCGGCCTGGGTTCGGATCCCGGGCACGCACCAACGCACCGCTTGTCCGGCCATGCTGAGGCCGCATCCCACGTACAGCAACTAGAAGGATGTGCAACTGTGACATACTACTATTTACTGGGGCTTTGGGGTAAAAAAAAGGAGGAGGATTGGCAATAGATGTTAGCTCAGAGCCGGTCTTCCTCAGCAAAAAGAGGGGGATTAGCATGGATGTTAGCTCAGGGCTGATCTTTCTCACAAAAAAAAAAAAAAGAGTGGACCAAAAAAAAAAGAAATACTCTGAATCACACAAGGAAAATTGGTCTTTTCTTGTTCACTTGTTCTTAAACCTAAAACAGATTTCCAGCTGGATCCTAAGTCTTATTCTCCAGACATGGCTCCACGTGAATGTTGGCTATTTACAGAAACCAACTGGATGCTCAAAAGATTAACTATGAACGTGAGGACTTTGAGGTTATTCAAAAGAGGGTGAGCTATGAATCTCAAAGGGGAAGATGTACCTTTACAATGGGGAGATGCTTTAACCAAGCAATCAAACTCTGTATCTTCATGGGAAGCTGGTTAGCACGTGCCACCTTGTGTGATGCAACATGAACATATGGTACTACCTATACCTACCTACCTATATAGCCTCCTTTCCAGAACCATTCAATCTGCATCTGATCGTACTTCTAGACCTAACCCCTAATATATAGAAAATGCAGGTGATAGAGGAACAGGTTAATGATGTCACAAGGAAACACTCAGACAAATCCAGAATGTGGCACATTCTCTAAGACAGCTGACTTAAATTTTTCAAAAAATCAGTGGCATGGGAAACAAAGATGGGGCTACTTTAGAAATTAAAAGAGACTAAAAGAGGCAGAACAACCAAATATATTTATATGAACCTTGACTGCATCCTGATCAGAAAAAAAAAATCCATAAAAGGCATTCCTGAGACAATTGGGAAAATTTGGTTATGGGCTATAGATTAGATATTATTATGGACATATTGTTATTTTCTTAGGTGTGATAATGACAGTTACACAAGAGAATGTCATTATAAAGAGATTCAGGCTGAAGTACATAGGAATGAAGGGTCATGTTATCTGCAACTGCTTTCAAGTGCTCAGAAAAAAAAGATAAAGCAAATATGGCAAAATGTTAATAATTATTGAATCTAAGTGGAGGGCATATGGGTGTTATATGGGTGTTCACTGAACTAGTCTTTCTACTTTGTTGTCTGAAAACTTTCATAATAAAAAGTTAGGCTCTGATATGGTATATGCCACAAAAAAATATACACAGTGAATATTATATAGCAATGAAAAAAGAATAAAATACAGATATGCTCATCAATAGCCAACCCTGGTGGTCTAGCGGTTAAGATTCAGCACTCTCACTGCCACGACTCGGGTTCATTTCCCAGTCAGAGAATCACAACACTCGTCTATCGGTTGTCATACTGTGGCGGCTGCGTGTTGCTATGATGCTGAAAGCTATGCCACTGGTAATTTAAATACCAGCAGGTCACCCATGGTGGACAGGTTTCAGCAGAGCTTCCAGACTAAGACAGACTAGGAAGAAGGACTTGGCCATAAAAACCCTGTGAAAGCAGTGGAGCACCATAAGGTGAGAGGATGGCACAAAAAGACCAAGCGGGGTTCCACCCTGCTGTACACATAGTTGCTCGGAGTCAGAATTGACTCCACAGCACTAACAACAAATGCTCACCAATATGGGTAATCTTAGAAATAATATAGAGAAAGAAGAGCAAGCCACAGAGAAATTTGATAACATTTTTAAAAGTTCAAAAGCAAGCATAGCTAAGATATTGCAGGGACAGACACTGTAGGGTTGAACTATAAAATAAGGGAATGAGAAAAACACAAAATTCCAGAGAGGGGTTATATGTGTGGAGGAGTCAGGGGGATGGGACCAGGGTGGGCTACCCAGGGTGCTGTGGCAGTGCTGGTAATGGTGAGGTCATAAGTTGGGTGGTGGGCACACAGGCCCTTGTTTTATTACTAGTCTTCTTAATTCATATATACACATATATTCTGTATATATCAAATATTTCATAATAAAACTGATGCAAGAATATTTGGCTATTCAAAAATATCCCTTGGGGCCGGCCCTGTGGCCTAATGGTTAAGTTCAGCGCGCTCCACTTTGGCAGCTCCGGATTCAGTTCCTGGGCACGGAACTACACCACTTGTCAGCAGCCAGGCTGTGGCAGTGAACCACATACAAAATAGAGGAAGACTGGCACAGGTGTTAGCTCAGGGTGAACCTTCCTCAGCAAAAAAAAAAAAAAAAAAAAAAAAAGTCCCTTGACTTCAGAACACCTGCATGCTAGTACCTGTTCTTCTAACAACTAATCCAACTTGAGCAAGTGACCAAGGCCTGTTTTTCTGGGTTAAATGATGGTGTTGGAACAGATGCTTTTTATGTTCCCTTTGAAGTTCTAAAATTCCTTGTTTTTGTTTATTAGAAATATACAAAAAAAAAAGAAAAAAGATACACCCTCACCTCTGGGAGGATGAGGATGCCAGCATTAGCTAGCTGCTTAAAACAAAGGTGTAAAAGCAAATTACACTCAACAGAATCTGAAAGGCAAATTTAGTTTGAAATTACTCATTTTCCCAAATAAGAATTTGACAAGTAATACCCTTATTTTGTGTTTGTGTAGAAGAGCCTAATCCAGAGTGAACAGGCCCTGGAATAAATCTCCTAATGGAATCTGAAATAGTCCCCCCACAGCAAAGACTTCTCTTACCCCAGTCCAGGAGCCTGGTGCACTAACAGAAGCAAAATGAGCTCAAGTATTTGTAATGAGCTGAATTCTCCCCACCCATCAAAACTCCCCGTGGAGATCTGTAAAAGTACTAAAGACCTCGTTCCAAAGCTGACCAACCAAGTTCAATGAGCCCCAACCTTGAATTGACATCCAAAGCAGCTTGCTTTTATCCTAACGGCAACAGAAATGTACAGCCAGGAAAAAAATATCCATCTGTCAGGCAAGCCCATTGTAAATTGTAAGCTATAGCATGTTTATAACTACCACCTATGAGACAAAGTTAAACTTACTGTAAAGATAAGAAACATTATTTAGGTGTAACTCATTGTAGTTCAATTCCACGCCTGAGTCATGAAACCTTTCAGACAGTGAGATTAAAATACTATGGCAGTCACCTATTTTCTTTTCTAAGGAAAGTGGTATTTTTCAGTTTCAAGAAGAAAGATATATAGATCTCTTTGATGTGACAAAATTAAAGGCAGCAAGAGATGAAGACATTTCCTTTTGAAAAGATTCCTTCTTTTCTTCCCAATCGCTAAATCTAAAAGTGTCCAAGGCTCAGATGGCTTCTCTGCTCTTCACACTCACTCCCTCTGAGATTTCATCCAGTGCGATTTTAATACCTTCTCCAGGCTGATGACTCCTAAATTCCTACCTCCGGCCTCCCTGCTGAATTCCAGTCTCACATATCCAATCACGTTCCCACCCCCTTACTGGAATGTGCAGTTGGCATCTCCAGCTGAACCTCTCCAAACTGAACACCTGGATTTCACTCTCCCTCTTAACCTGCTCTTCCAAGGTTTTCTCCAGCCCAATAAACGCTGGGGTCCCAAACCCTGGACATTTCTCAGCACCTCATACAATCTGTCTGCAAATATTGTCAGTTCAACCTTCAAAATGTATCCAGAATCTGAGCATTTTCCACCACCACTATCCTGCAAAGCCCCCAAAACCTCATGCCTATATAATTGCAATTGCCTCCTAACTGGTTTCTTTGCTTCCATCCTTACCTCCTTACAGTCTATTTTCTACAGATCACTAGAGTGATCCTCCTAAATCACAAGATGGATCAAAATCCTCCAATGATTTCCCATGTCACTTGGAGTAATAAAATCCCTCCCAAGTCCTGAAAGGTCTGACAGGAGGCCTCCCTCCCCTCACCGCCCTCCTAGCTCCACCACTCCAGCCACCTTGATCTCCCAGCTGTTGCCCAAACACGCCCGCAGGGCTTTGCAACTGCGTGCTCCCTGCCCCTCCTCCCTCAGATATCCCCGTGGCTGACTCCCTCCCTTCCTTCAGGTCTCTGCTAGAACGTCACCAGAGACTTTCCTGACCTCTCCCTAAAATAGCACTTTTGCTGTCCCTCTCTCTAATTTACGTTTCTGTAGTATTTACCATCGAACACATTACATATGTATTATCTTAGGCATATCCCACTAATAAAAAGATTTTGAGCAGTCTCTGAGTATACGAATACTTATAAATTATATATATTACCACTGAATATATTATGAATTCATTAGAAAACGTACGCAAAAATAAAATCTTAAAAGGAAGAGATTTTAAATAAAATATAAAGAAGCGTTAGTGTTTTTTCCTACATCTCAGTGGATGTCTTGCACATGCCTTAGGCTGTGCCCTCTACTTCAGAGACCACAATCTTCAGTTTTGCAGCCTGTACTTTTCCATCCTAATTTCTCCCCTATCTGAGATACTCCCATTTCCTTCAAAATACTCCTGCAGTTTCCTGTGATTTGTGAAACCAATATCCTAGGGGCTCTGGACAACATTGTCTGAAAATGTGAAAGGAAGCAGCATGTGTGTTGGCCTCCAGCCCACCTGAAATATCAGGGGCACATGCTTTGAATTACTTCCTTTGAGTTGCCATGAAGTTATAATCTGCTACTCAGCTTTCAATGAATTGGGTGCCTCTGTGATAAGGAAATGCCTACATTAAAAACGCATAATTTTCCCCTGCACTTCCTCCAAGAAATCGTTATTGTTTCTAAGAAAGCTGAATCATACTAACATAAGGTACAAAAAAATCAGAATTTTATGTGCCTTCTTAAAAAAAAAGAAAACCTTTTAGTCAAGAATTACTTAACAGGACAACAAATCCGAGACAGAACATCTTAAGTCCTCTTTCCAGCACTATACTCACAAAAAAAAGCTTCATTAAAAGTGTATTTGAAATCAAATACTTACGTGCCCCAATGTACTTTAATGGAACAAGTCTTCTGCATTACACCAAACCCCTGCATTTCTTCAGTATCATCAAAGTAGGAATTTAGGAGTCCTAGCCCTTCTGGTTCAGTAAATAAGTCAATTTGACTAACTCTATAATCCTGAAAAAAAACAACATATGTACATATATAATAATAATTACACCACATATTTAACTCTGCAGTAAGCTCATTATTCTTTTCTTCAAATAGTTAAAATAAGCTTTAAATATACACATACATTTTACAGAGCACCTGCCATTTTATCCCTCTCCTGTTTTCACCCATGACTGAATAATATGTGGTCTTTTGGGGCAGTCACATTGCTTTAGTCATACATCTCAGGGTTACATTCGAGCAAAGATCACCAGAAATGTATTTTATTAGAATTTTGGAACGTAGTTATTTCTACCATCCTCACTGAAAAAAACTTCTTGGCTTTCCTTGGTGACAGTGTTAGTTCCTTTGCTATCCTGTGACCCTCTGACCTGTGTCCAGAGACTCTAGTCTATAGAGTGGCTCCTCAACTGTTGTTTGGTGCCCAAAGCCCCCTGTGGTAACGTGCCTTGACTATGACTAAACCTCTAGGATGTTGGTTTGGTCTAAGTCGTAAAGGCAAAGGCACACATTTATGGCAATTTACAAATCTCTGCGCTTTGGTGGCTATCCCATGCCCTGCGTGTCTATGGTCCATCAAACACTCCTCAAAAGACTTCTGATTGAGTGCCTAAGCGCTAATGGAATATTTATTGAACCTCTTCTATATTGCTGAGCCAGGTGACATAAGGTATAGAAGAAATGATAATACTGGGTCAGTTCTTTCAAAAAGTACCAAAAGGAACAAATTTAATGAACTAAAAAGGTGACCCCCTTGAATATATGTTGTGACTTATGTTCATCTCTCAAGAAACCATACACGCCATCTGTAAAAAAATGTAATTCATAATGTAACAGGAGCATAAAAGCGTTCCTACCCTTTAACATGACACCGTTCAGAAAAATTTACCCCAAGGAAATAAGTCAGAAAATTATAAATTATTAAACTCACAAAAATGTTCATGCAGCATTATTTAAAATAGCAGTAAAAAACTAGAAGCAACCTTGAGTTCCACAGAAAGAAGACAGGTAAAATAAACGACAGCACATCATATCAGTGGAATATGATGCTCAGTTAAACTCCAAACTATGTAATAACATGAAAGTGTTAACCGCATTAGGTCTGCTATCACCAGGCAAAACAGGAGGCCTCTTTCCCAAAGTGCTTCATTTCCCATCCCCCACCTTCCTGGAAGCCTCTGAATCCTCACCCCCCCAGATTCTGATACCTCCTCCAGTTGCAAATCATTGACAGATGTTACCGACATGGGAGTGGGATCTTCAGGAAAATGGCATGGAGAAAAAGGATTGAGAACCACAGTTTTAAGTAAAGAAAGGAAAATAACATTGTATCTGTATCATGATTATAACTACAGAAAGAGCAGATTAGAGTATGGCCAAGAAAGAGTAGAGAATTCAGAAAAATGAAGGGAGGATACTTCATGATAGGTGGGATTTGGATGACGATATTTTTAAACATTGCTTTATCACCAACATTATTTGGGCAATAAATAAAAACTGCAGGTAAATTATTCGACTAACCATGACATTTTTAAGTGGGTTCTTCATGTCTTATATGAGGTTTACCACATTATGTACTGAAAAACTATTAAGAGATAAATCATTTAGAATACCAATTACCATCTAAGTCACTCAAAAATGTTGCCCTAGGAAACAGGTGACGTTTTCCTCTGCCAAAACTTGCTGCTCGTTCTTACTCATTCTCATTTTAGAGCATTCCTTTTCTCCCTACTGCACCCCAATGCCCATCTCTATTACACAAACGGAATTTTAATCTTCCACTTGGAAGATACCTTTTACATTTTTCAAAGGTAAATCAAATCCCAAGAGCCACAAAGAAAGACTCTGATACAACCTCCTCACCAACAAATGAGGAACCAAGAAATTTTATCCAATCCATAAAGTGGCTTCAAATACCTATTTTTTAAACCTACATGAAACTCCAGAGTTGAACTATCAACTAAATTACTTTTGGATTATTTATTGTTCCAAAATAGAACTCCTGTAAGCCACTCAAAGTAATCAGAACTCACACAGCAACCAAAAAACTAAATAAAAGAAAAATCTGTTCATACAGAACTCATCAAAACTAAGTTATTAAGTAAAATACATTTGGAGATGGGAATGGGGGCCAGAAGTGAGAAATTCACCTTCAGGATATATTGTGAAAAAAATGGCTAACCAACTAGAATGTTTCTTTTCTAATTCATTTAAGGTGTACATATACTTAAATGATAGAAAATACATCCATAAAGCACCAACTATTTTTCCCAATCACTTATTTCATAAAATGCACCTTTCTCCCAAAAGAATCACCCCTGGCATTCAACAAATATTTGCTTAATATATGGATGAAATTCAGTTTTCCCTTATTAACAGTTTACTAGTTTTAAACCTACCTGGACCACAAGTCTCACTGAACCAATCACCACGGGCTGAGCAGACTCTGCCTCGTCGTTTCTTTCCAAAACATCCTCTATACCCCAGAGACCAGACAGTTCCAATTCTCCTTCTTCTAAAGGGATGGAGTGCCCTTCAAAATTTGGTTTCTCATACAAAATCCAACTAAGAATAAAACACAGCAAAACTATTAGCCAGTCTTGGTGAGAAAGGTTTTGATTACTCAAATATTCTGGCTCACAGCCCCTATATATATTGTATATTAGTGACCAATTCTCTAGCAATTAAAATTGTATAAACTCTCCCTAAAACTAAAACTTTACTGGGCATAATTAAGCCTCTGATGATTGAAGAACTCTATCAGGATCTTAAAGAACTTTTGGCTATCAATATGAACGTCATAGAACTAATAATGTTTTATGCAACTGCCAGTTAGTGGAGACTTGAAAATGGTTAATACATCAGAGAAATGGACTTATCTGCAATGTTTTTTTCTTCTTATATGTATAGAAAATACTCCTCTTAGGAGGATTTTAACTTATATATTAGAGCCATATGAATGGATATACTGATACAAAGGACAATATGCATGTTAACAAAAGGTTTTTTTCCTGTTTTATTGAGATACAACTGACACATAACATTGTATTAGTTTTAGGTGTACAATATGATGATTTGATACTTGTAGATATTGTGAAATGATCACCACAATAAGTTTAGTTAACAACCATCACCTCACATAGTTACAAAGTTTTTTGCGTGATGAGAACTTTTAAGATCTACTCTCTTAGCAACTTTCAAATATACAATACAGTATTGTTAACTTTAGTGACCCAGAAGGCATTGTAAAAATATCCTTCCCAACAACATCAAACACTAAAGAAAAACCTCATGTCAATATATGACAGTGTGGCTTATAAATGCTTATGCTTTCAAGAAGAGAGATGCGAATAAAAGTTGCAAAAGAAAGAAGTACTATTCTATTCAAAACAAAATTGTTATACAAAGTTTGTTTTTAGTGTAATTTTCAGTCTTCAAATTTAAGAACAAAAGCTAATTGTATTTTTCTAATGAATATGTTGAATACATAGAAAAATATATTAAAACATCTAAAACCTAATAAGACGTACATATTTAATCAAAGGGAGAAGAAAAGCTTATTAATTTTTTAAACCATAAATATCTAGAGCCCTACCCTCTTTCTTTCAAGCAAGTTTATAAATAGATACCAAAGATAAGTATTTATGCCAGGTAAGTGGTTTTTTTTTTTAAACTGCTTCTCTTTATTCGACTTCCTGTGTATTTCCTTAAAGCAATTAAGCTAGTTAAGTAATTTTTTCACCAGTTTCTTTACTTACTCCAAACTATCTGTTGTCATAAAGTTGGAAAATAAATTTTAGGTTAGTCCCTCACTGAATTGTCATTAAAAAGTTAGCAAAGATGTCTTTTCTTATAGAATTTAAAAAATTCTATCAACATGACTAGTACATGGCCTATCAACATGACTAGTGCAATTCTTACCAACCTCACTGAAAACTCATAAACCAAAAGGATATTATGGACTCTGGTGTTCATTAGTCCAAACCAATGTTATATGGGGATATATGGGAAAAAGAAACCTGTACTGCTGCACTTTTCTGATTTTTCTAGCATAAACATGTATCATCCCAATAATCAGAAACATGATTAAAAACCACATTTCTTAGATATGAATTCCTTTTAATACTCACTATGACTAGTATCTTCTGCCCTTTACATTGCTAAAGGCTTAATTTTAAATAAGTACTGAAGACCAACAAGGTAATTAAATATAAAACAATTAAATGTAAAACACAGGTCCTATAGGTCAGGAGCTCAAAGTGCCATTCTTACCATCCTCTGACGACTTTGACGAGGATGACGGGAGAGAGGCTCCAAGAGCTGCAATCCTGCATGTCACTGAAAACTTCAATGCACGCTTCAGAGACCTCTGGTTCACTATATATCACCAGCTGCAGGAAAACCAGAGTGGTGGCACGTGTCGACGTACGTTATCAGACCAAATAGAATCTAGACTAGAAATAGAACTAGACTAGAAATAGAAAAAATCTTACCTTTCCAGGCCGGGGATTGATTTTATTTTGGACACTTCCTCTAAGTGTCTGTAATCAGATGAACAAAACCACAACAAATAATTACACTTGTGTAACAGTCCTCCTTTCTCCTCCCATGATCCTTTAAGTAAGATCGTATTTGCCTCACAATTTATCAACTATGAAACATATCCACCTTGATCTATGCCAAAGTTGTATGAAAACTCTCTTTGAGTGTATACTGTTAAATAAAGAACTTTTTTCCCTCTAACTGAATTTGCCATTTCAATTTCTCCTCATTTAAATGCCTAGGATATCTCCACCAACCTAGAGAATCCAGGGCCGGAGAATCAGACCTCTGTTTGTCAGTTCACAGAACAAGAACTCAACTAATAGACTGTAATTCAATCTCAGTATAATCTCAAGTAAACAAAGAGAAATTATAATGTACTAATCACTTATCTATAATGAACTGAATCAATTTTATATGTTCATAGACACACCTTATCTGAATCTATAAATATTGTTTGTCATAGTAACATCTACCATCACATAACAACGACTAGTCTAAATAAAAAAGCGTATATGGTGTATTTCAGAATGTACATTACACATAGTATATTTAATCCCTCCCTTTTTGATGGACAAAATACATTTTTATATGGCTGCAAAACTAATCATTTTCAAGACCATCTGACAAGACC
This sequence comes from Ceratotherium simum simum, assembly GCF_057802395.1. Taxonomy (NCBI): domain Eukaryota; kingdom Metazoa; phylum Chordata; class Mammalia; order Perissodactyla; family Rhinocerotidae; genus Ceratotherium; species Ceratotherium simum. Next base: position 29,377,690 of record NC_141918.1, on the reverse strand, counting down.
AGTAAAACCAGATATGCATAAGATAATAAAAATAGTAATTATACACGTAAAAATATTATAAAATGTGACTACTTTCAATGCTGACCAGAATGCCTGTTCTAAGGACTGCCTTTCTACTTTCAATGCTGACCAGAATGCCTGTTCTAAGGACTGCCTTTGATCTGATCGTTCTTGAATCACACCAGAGCGGAAGATGCCCGAAAGACCATAGAAGGCCTTAGGAGAGCATTGTTAGAAATCAAAATGGCATATACTTATTTATGTATACACAATAAAAGTAGGTAAGTGGAAGAAAAAGCCTGAAATTTAAAACAAAATTCAGGTAAGACATTAAAGAGAACAGTTATATAGTCAACAAAGCCCAAGACCTAAGGAAAAACAAACAAAAATTTTTTTAATCATAAAAAGGCCTAGAACATGTATAAATCACTTTGTTTCTCTTTTTCACTCCATTTGGCTTGGTTTTTCAAGGGACTCCATAGGGAAACTGTATATTCTGTTGTCAGACTCATCAGAGTATTGTCAAATAAGAGAAGGGATCTAAGAATGATTAAAAAGAGAGAATAAGGCTATAATGAATGGGAAGTGGACCAGTGGAAATTTTGTGCTTGAGAGAAATACTTAAAAATCTTATGATTTCTGAATGCTGTAGGCCGATTCCGTTTTGTTTGTTTATAGCAGTGGTTCTCAAAAGTGTGGTCCAGGGATCCCTGGAGGGTCCTCAAGATCCTTTCAGGAAGTCCATGAGATCAAAACTATTTTCATAATAAGAAAAGGGTATTTGCCTTTTTCACTATCTTTCTCTCACAAGTGTAGGGTGGAATTTTCCAGAGGGTCCATGATATGTGATGATATTATTGCTCTGATGGCTAAGGGAATGTGCACTTATGTATTCTGTTTTAAGTTTTTCTCAGTATTAATTTCTAAAATAATAAATTATAATAGGCATAACCCATATGAACAAAAGCTCTTTGGGGTCCTCAATAATTTTTAAATATAAAAGCATCCTGAGACCAAAAAGTTTGAAAACTTTTGAAAAGAGAGATCTGAGCCTCTGCTGGAAACTCAGCCATGCATTTTGAAAGAGTTTCCAAAATGACATCCTATGACAGACTTGTAGCAAAAGTCAATACAACAAAAGAGCAACATTCTGCAGTGCTTTGTGCAAATGAAGAAGGGTGAAGATACTTTTTGCCTGGATAAAGCATGTTGGATGATGGCCTACCCTTGCCAGACAGCCTGGTTCACGAGGTGGGCAACAGGAATACACAGGTCCCTGCCTGTTTCTGGGCTTAGCCAAGCTGAACTCTACACCTTATATTCTGCCTTCATCTTTCATTGTCCTCCCTCAACTTGATTATCAAGCTTGGTAACAGAAAGGCACAAATTCACATCAAAAACTGAGTCAAGAAAACAACTTCTAGCAGTCAGATGAAAGAAGATGGAAAAATCATAATTGTTTCTCAAATCATATTTTACTCTCCTCTCTACAATATTAAAGGAAAGATCCAATGGAGACCAGAATTCTTTACTCCCCAACAGCTTTACAGGAAAAAATATTTCCCTGATGAAAACTAATTCCAAATAAAGAGACAATACTTTCTCAGCTGCATAGGATAAATATTTATTGCTACTTATAGGAAGAAAGAGTGAATCTCACAGCATAAGAGAAGAAAAAAGATTCCTCGGTGAGGCTTTTCCAAATAGAAGCTGCTTCATAAATCTTCACAATTCTAAGCATTCTAAGTATTGAGCATTCTTATGCAGAACTAGGTAAGAAAAAACAACTTGTCTGTCTCTGAATTCTCAAGGTGCCTTATCTATATCTTTCATAATACAACGTATAAATTCACAAGTGCTTTAAAATATTTGTAGCTTATTTTTCCTGCTAGACTATGAATGCCTTGAGAACAGAATCTTAGTACCTTTTTTCTTAGACCCTAACAGTCCCTTGTACATAGTAGGTTTCCAAATATGTGATGAATGAAAACTATCATACACAAGCATAACCATTTTAAGAGAATAACATGAATTGCTCATTGTCCCTTTCTCCTCTGACTTTAAAATACCCCAAATAAATGATAAATGTTGCTACTTACTGTTGTATCTGATAATGACAATCCAGAAAAAGAAATGTTTGGGTCAAACTGGCTGGATTTGAAAAGACCCGTGAAGTCTGTGTCACTGTTTCCATAGGTCGGCAAGTTAGATTTAAGAACACTTTCAATATGATTAGCCTTTTCCGTATCATCATTGTTCTTCAGTTTTGAAAATTCAGAAAATTTAGTTTCTGGCAAGGGAAGGTTACTTCGTGAATCCAGATCTTTTTTGGTTTCCTCTTTTTGCAGGTATTTTTCCATGTAGCTTGGACTTTTCAAACCCGAATGAGATGTATTTGAGGAGTTGAAATTGAAGACCTTTAAGTTGCTGGGTGGAAGGTTTGGCTGATCTTTTTCTGAATCGCAGGGTGGGGCACCCTCGGCCATGGGCTGTAACACGGAAGACCGAGAAAGAGAACTGCTTTGAGAAGTGCTGAAAGATGTGGTCATGGTATTGACTGATGTCACAGAGGGAGAAAAGATTTTGTCTTGTGGTAAAGAAGATAACATGCTTGAGAAAAGGGCACTTTTTTCAAGCCTAGATCTCTTAACCCCACCGTTTGTGACATCCCTGTTCTCTTTGTCATTTATTTCTGGAGCCACCAGAGGTTCATCTTTCCCATTCGTGGGGGTGTGCAAGGACTTGATGAGGACACTCTGTTCAGTGGACAAACGTTTGGGCCTCAGTTTGGATTTTGGGTCAAGTTTCTGCATCAGCTGTAAAGCCGGCGACATTTCCTGCTGGCTTTCCTTTTTCTTCCCCAAACCAAAGGTAAACACGTTGGGATCAAACACCTTTTCTAAATTGTCCTCATGAATAGGAGGCATGGCAAAGTGAGGGGCAGGAGAGTTTGGCACCCTGGGCTTCTTTTTCTTCTGGGGCATACAAACTGCGCTATCCATCTTTTTTATGATTTCAGTGAATTTCTCCATATCAGAAGAAGAGTCAAACACACTATCATCACTACCAGCAGAAATGTTCAAAAGACTGGCAGGGCTGTCCTGACCATTCACAACATTTTGATCTGGTCTTTGAGGGGTTTCTAAATGATTTCTGCTGCCAGCGGAGTTGGTGGGGCTGGATTCAGCCTTCGGGGGTTTTCTGTCGCCCCGACTTTCAGCCTGGATAGGTAGAGTTTTCTCTGCTTCTGGTGGCATGACTTGTGGGCCAGATTTTGCTACATGTTCCTCTTTGCAGTGCATGTCTGTGGGGGACGTGCTCTCATTGCCCAGTTCTTCCTTTTTCTGGGGAGCAGAGCTTGCAACGGAAACCACTTCAAGTTCATTATTGTGACAACTTGGCAACTGCACTTCTTTAACTTCAGAGCCATCTGAGATGAGCTGGGAGCTGACATCCTGGGTGCTCTCCATGGGGAGCACGAAGGACCTGACCTGGACAAGGACCTTGGATGGACACTCATTTCCCACAGCTTCTGGGCTGTGCTCTGTAGACAAAGAAGGGCTTGCTTCTCCTCCTTCTCCTTCCTCTGCAACTTTGGAGCAGGGCATTTCCTCATTGTTCTGATGAGACACAGGCAAAATACTTCCATTATGGTTTTCTGACACTTTTAGATCAGTGCATGGAAAATTGCTTATGGGAGCCTGAGCACAGGCATCTTCGGGAACATCCACAGGAATGGGTGCAGGCAGTGGAAGAGAAGGCCCATTAGAGGACTCGGCTGGGGGCTGGGAGTCAGAAAATGTATCCTGTAGCTTTGATGTGGCTGTTGGAGGTGAATCTTTTGTATCAAGAATGGCGGGGATGTCTTGTGGTGTATCAGTCATATTTTCAAGTGCAAGTCTTTTGCTGTCAGCAGCCTTTGCCTCATCCTCTCCTAAGAGCTTATGGTCCTTATCAGGAATCAGAGCAGTAACCACTGGTTCGGAAGGGCAGCCAGCATCTGTTTGCACATCTGCTTTGTCACTTTGGTTAAGCTGAGAAGCAAGAGGTAGACCCTCGGTAGGCTCGCCTTCCATTCCTTTTACACCGGGACTCTCCGTCGATGGTAGAATCTCCTCTTCAGGGAGAGTAACTTTGGTTTCTGCAGAGGTTTCCTTCACCAGCTCACCATTCTGGTGACTGTTTGGCACTACTTTCTTTTCAAGTTGCTCCATTTCCTTGGATTTTTTGGCTAAATTCAGCTTTGCCCTCCCAACAAATGTTTTATTAGAGGCAGGAGTGTTCCTTGTGCCTCGAATGTCAATGTGTCTTGGGCTACTGTTGGCCCGTTTGTTTTCAAATAAGGAGATTTTAGTGGCAGTGTTTCCTTTATGAACTGGCTGGCTAAATGGATTATGCTCATTTCCCAAACTGTCAAAATTCTTAGCAGTTTTAAGATTTAGTTCCACATGTTTGGGCTTGGCAGGGCTGCAAGAATAAAGCAGTAAGATAAAGTTATTGACCTAGTTTTAAAAAGTGAACATATCAATTTAATACAGAAAAATGAAGAGCCATCATCTTTCTGGTATATAACAATTTTTTTTATGAAACAATTTTTGGACAATCCTAAATACCCTATCAACTATTTTTAATGGATGTTTTGCTTCTGGATGAAGGATGAGAAAATTATATAGTTAAGAATGTCTAGGGGCCGGCCCGGTGGCTTAGCGGTTAAGTGCACGCGCTCTGCTACTGGCGGCCCAGGTTCGGATCCCAGGCGTGCACCGATGCACCGCTTCTCCGGCCATGCTGAGGCCGCATCCCACATACAGCAACTAGAAGGATGTGCAACTATGACATACAGCTATCTACCGGGGCTTTGGGGAAGAAAAAAACAAAGGAGGAGGCTTGGCAATAGATGTTAGCTCAGAGCCGGTCTTCCTCAGAAAAAGAGGAGGATTAGCACAGATGTTAGCTCAGGGCTGATCTCCCTCACAAAAAAAAAAAAAAAATCAAAAAAAAAAGAATGTCTAGAGGTGCAAGGTTAATAAGTTTATTGAGTACCTATAGTATGTAAGCACAGTGTTTAGCATTAAAGTTGGAAGACATCTTAGGGCCTGAAGAACATTAGAACAAATTTAAATATTTAATGCACTCTCATACTTTAAGTACATAAATGATCTCCCCAAACATCACTTGTCTATTTTTTTATCATAACTTTTTTTTTTTACATTATCTCAAATGGCTAGATTATAAAAAATATTTATCTATTATTTACCTCTTTGGATATTTTATTCCCTTCATCCTTCCCGCATACAATTTTTCTCTGATTTTATGTGTGTACACGATAGAACATTTAGAAAATATAAAAATGAAAAATCACTCATAATCCTACCACTCAAACAGTATCCCTGTTAACATTTTAGTATACTTCTACTCTTTTTGTATGCCTAGTGAAATATTTTTAATAGAATTGAGATTCTATTCATAGAGTTCGGTATCTTGCCTTAAAAAAAGAAAAAGATTGCTTAACCTTATACTTACCATTTTTAATATTTTTCAAGTTACTAAAAAATTTATTTGAAAAGTTTTCATAATGTCTGCATAAAAGTCCATTATATGGATGTACCATAACTTGTTTATCAATTACTCAATTGATTTTGTCATCACTTTTTGGGCCAAGAGAGTCACCCCTCTCTCTCCCGTTTCTTGGGTATAATTACCCAAGTAATTAAACTTGGGTATATTTCCCAATGGAAATCCTAAGTGTCTGAATGTACACACTGTTTTCTTTCTAAGAAATAAAATGTTCTCTGTTTGGCATTAGCTAACTCTGGTCCTGACTCTTACACCAATTATCTGTGTGAACTTGGTCAAGTTACTTTAACTCTCTGGACTTTACCTTCTCTTTCTGTTAAAAAACAAAAACTAGATAGTTTAGAACAGAGTTGGTCCCCTCTCCTCCCCAAGTTATGGCTGAAGGAAACCTGTTCTCTTCAAGGGCCGCAGTTGAGGACAGCAGAGACTGAGGGATGCGGCTGTTGGCCAACCACCCTCCTTTCAACCAGAATTACTCCTACTTATCTGTTTTATACATCACTTTTTGTATAAGCTTTCCTAGAAGAACAGACTCCAAAGCTAAAAATAGAAACAAAAATGTCTAAGCCATTGGCTTAGTGGTGCATAAAATGGAAGAGATAATAACCACTAACATTCACTGATTGCCAAGTACTTAAGAAACACTTTCTATGGCTTGCCTAATGTACAGTTCTATACATTCTCTTTTAAGATGAGGAAGTTGAGGCCTAGAGAAGGCAAGTGATTTGCCTGAAGTCACACAGCTAGTAAGATACAGGGCCATGATTTGAAGCCAGGTGTTCTGGTTTCAGATGCCATGCTCCCGACCACACCACTATTCTGCTTCACCACGTAGAGTCAGGTTAGACTTGCCTCAGTGACCTCCTCTGGTTCTTTCCAGCTTTATGATTCAGTCAATGAATTATAATGAGATTGATAAGATAAAGTAATCATACTTCAGAGGCCACCTCGATAATGAGAACACAAAGTGGAGAAGCATTGACATCTCATGCTTCTCCTCCATGGATTCATTGGCCTTTGAGAAGGTTGGGCCTGAGGAGCCTTTTGAGGGAACAGGCAGTATGACTTTGAGTAAGACACTTTATCCTTCTGGATAAAATGAGAAGACTTAAATTTAAAAGCAAAATTAACTTATAAGCACTTCCTTAAGGATTAAATTCTAAAACCAGGGGCCAGCCCCGTGGCTTAGCGCTTAGGTGCGCACACTCCGCTACTGGCAGCCCGGGTTTGGATCCCGGGCGAGCACCGACGCACCGCTTCTCCGGCCATGCTGAGGTGGCGTCCCACATACAGCAACTAGAAGGGTGTGCAACTATGACATACGGCTATCTACTGGGGCTTTGGGGAAAAAAAAGAAAAAAGGAGGAGGATTGGCAATAGATGTTAGCTCAGGGCTGGTCTTCCTCAGCAAAAGAGGAGGATTAGCATGGATGTTAGCTCAGGGCTGAGCTTCCACACACACCCACACAAAATAAATAAATAAAAATATTTTTAAAAAAATTCTAAAACCAATGAGATGAGTAGAAATAGAGAGCTTACAAATGGCTATCAGTTCATGAGGGATGTTCACATACCAGGGAATATACATTTAAGAAATTCTCATTAGTCATCTCAAGGAACAGTCAGACATCAAAGTATATCTTATATTGTAATGGAAAATGCTACAGATTAGCCAACAAGCTACCTTAAGGACAGGAAACACACGACTGCACATTAAAGATGTACACCAAGATCAAAATACATTTTACAACCAAACGTTCTGTGCTATTAAGTTCTGCTACCCAGAGTCACTACAATTAACCTAGTTCAAACTGATTAAAAGGAAGGCTCCTATAATTCATGTTGTAATGCCTTCATTATAATGTGAGAGGGGAAAATCTGAGTCTAAACAGCCATGGCTATAATATGAGAGGAAAATTCTCCTTATTCTAAACATACCGTTTTAAGAATCTCAACATTCAATACTTGGTAGAGAACTGAAGACAATTTTTCTAACAGCATCAAGAAACACGCTGCTTCACTGTTATTATTTTTCAGAGAATATAAAATAGTTTTAACTCTAAAACTTCAGACTCAAATTGTTTTTAAAAATAAACTGAGTAACATCTTAACTTGAAATCCAATCAGAGGAAAAATTAAAGCGTCTAAAAAAATCCATCAGTCAAACAGAAATGGGTGAAAGGACTAGAAAGAATTATTAAATTTCCATTTCCATTAATTCACCAAGTGCAAGGCCTTGCAGAAACAAAATTAAATAAACTGAGTGTCTGGCAAAGGAAAAATTTTAGGTAGAAAATAATCAGTACTGAGAAAAAGACATTTGGTTTATTTCTATTACAGGAGACAGCACGTGAAGAAGAGTTTCATGGTAAGATCCTCTTCCCAAGGTTTGTTTACCCTACTCCTTAACAGTGTAACATTTCTGGTTTTTCCACTGGTGTAATCAGATTGGAAGACAAGTCAAGCATCCTTAATTAGGTACACAGCAACGCTTTCCTCAGCTCACACTGAGGAGGTCTGAATGTTCAGTTACAGGGGCCTTCTACAAATAATGGGCATCATTCACTCAGGTAATTTCTGCATGCAGCCGTTACAGAGTAAACAGCTGACTGTATCAAAGGTCTCCAGGCTGGCAGCTGGGGAGGTAGCTCAAGTTATTCATTAATCAGATTTTCCTCTCCAATGTTTACCAAGCAGACCTCCTACTCTAAAGCTTACTTATCCAAGAATTCAAATAGTCAGAATGAAACCATTCAGTTTAACAACAATAATGTTGCAAAATCACCAGCTCTTTTAACAAATGTGTGAATATAGGAAAAACTTAAGCAGTTTAGATGTTTGTTTTTCACATGTGCTGACTGGGAGATGATGAGTCAGAGTGTGGGACTGGGGGGGGTGGATCTTAAGAGTTTTAAGGAGTGCCTTCCCTATTCTGTCCACCTATATGAGGCACATTTATCATCAAGGCACAAGTCCCATCATCCTCCAAGAAACCAGCAGTGATTTCTTCCTCCTTTGCACATCCTCAGCCTCTGCAGACAGTAACATCCATTGGGCAATTTAATCAGATATCACCTTATATTGCTACTTCTCTGCAACCTGGGTGCCAGACTGGGCCATAAACTTTTCAAGGGCAATACACTGAATCATAGCTGTGATTTTTTCCTCATAGTTCCTAGCCCAATATCATGTGTAGTAGGTACTCAGTCAACATTTGAAAAATCAATAAACTTAACAGCAAGTAGTCACAGTCTCTTGTTGAACTTGATCCTTCTAATGTGTTCTTTTCATTCAGCAAATAGTCTCCCAGTAAGAGCACTGATCTTTCTTCATTTTAATCACAAAATTACTTTTCAACCTGGGGGCAAAAATATCACCAGACTCTCTAACATTATAAAGGGGCAGAAGCAATCAAGATACTGACATTAGAGATTTTTTAAGCTGTAGGCCAATAATGCACTAAGTTCCATAAAAGGTTGTGTGAATTCTCTTCAACTCACACATGTCAAAGCTACTGGGTCACACTGAACATATTACTGTTTGCTCCGTGTTTTCAAATTCACTGCATATGCGTTTTAAGAATGTCCTATCCGGGAATGCCAGTGTACATTTTGAATAAAGGGTAGAATTAGCTCGTGTCAAGCCATGCAGTCTTCTATTATTTACGTAAACATTGTGCCTCAAGAGAGATCTCATTTTTACATTCATTGAACTTAAATCTTATATCAAACAGAAATTAACAACCGACTAAGCTCCCGCATGCGTCATCATCTTAAACCTTAACCGTGTTCCCCAGCCAGCCCTTGACTATCCTAATTTCAGCAAGAAGAGAAAGTTCGGTGCACAAGACAGTTCTTCCACAAGTGCCCTGAGCCTCTCGGAGCGGCCGCCCAGCACGCCTGCTGGCACCGCAGCTCGGCCCGGTCCAAGTCTGCATTTACTTACAGGGTCACTTTAGTGGTCACCGTCGACCGGCCCGCACCGAAATGGTTCCTGGGCTTCAAACCGTCGGCGTCAGAACCTCCGGCCAATCTGCTCAGCTCTCTGCTTCGACTTCCTTCTCCCCGGCCGTCGAAGTGGTTGGGGAGCAGGCCCCTCTTGTGCTCGGGCTTGATCTCCGGCAGCAGCGAGCTGCTCTTGACCGTGAGCTCGCGAGGGATGACCCGGGCCGCCTCCTCCCCACTCTCCCCGGGGGCGCCCTTGGCGGCCGGGCCGGGCTCGGGCGCCCTCTTGGGTGGAGACTCCTTGGCGGGAGCCCGCGGGCTGCTGGCGGGCGGGGTGGGCCCGGGCTCCGGGACGCGGCTCCTGCCCCTCCTCTTGGTCGGGGACGAGGCCGGCGGCGGCTGGTTGCTCCGCTCCGACTCCCCTCGGAGCTGCCCTTTGGAGCCGGGGCTGGGCTTGGACTCCGGGCTCGCAGCCGCGGCAACGCCCCCGTCGGGGGCCGCCCGCGGAGATTTCACTTTCTTTTCCGCGGAGACGTTCTCGGCGGCCGCGTTTGGCGCCACCTCGTCGTCGAACACCGCGTCGTCCCTCGCCGTGCAGTCGGGCAGCGCCGGGTCTGCGCCGGGGGAGTCGGTGGATCTCCGCGACCTCCTCCGCCTCCCCGACCGGCGGCCGCCTGACCTCTTATCCATGTCGTCGGAGTCGCCGCGATCCTCTGCCCCGGGAGTAATCACGACCGCCTCGTCCTCCTGCACCGCCTCGGTCTTCCTCAAGTAGATGTCCAAAGTTAACACTTTGGCGGGATGGGCGCGCTCGCCGGGTCGGCTGTCTCCCCCTCGGGGCCCGGCTTTGCCGTTTGCCTGCGCCGAGCTCGCCCAGTTCTCTGCGCCCTCGGCGGGAGGGTCACCTGGTGGTGCAGGTGCGTCCTCAGGGGACTGGCTGCACGTGTCTTGGGGCTCGAGAGAGCCTCCTTTGGCACACACGCGGGGGGCTTGTCCTCCCCCGGGCTGCTCCCCGGTGGGCGACCCCGGCACCCCCCTCGCAGCCTGGGTTGCCTCCTGCTCGCAGCCAGCGCCGGGCGAAGCGTCCTCCCCAGGACTGCGGGCGAGCGTCTCTGCGTTCTCTTGCCTGGAGGAATTCTCTAGTGAGGAATGCAGCTGCTTGGCAGCGATGGTGGCATCTGGGCAAGTCTCTCCCTCAGCCTCCAGAGGTTCTAACTGGGCTGAATCACCCTCATGGCACTGCTGCACAGCCGCCGCCGCTGACCGGCTACTCGAGCAAGGTGACAGCTCGGCGTCCGGGGGCGCGGCCTGCACGCTGCTCTCGGAGTGCGCGCCCTCCGGCTCCTGGGGGGAGCCCTCCTCGCACGTGTCTGTTTGCTCCGGTTGGCTGCCCTGAGATTTACTCTTCTCATTCTCTCTTTCAGGGAGTCTGGGAGAGCTTACATCTTTGGGAGAGGCGAGGGATTTGGCATTTGAACTGGTGGCACTCTCTAACCCGTTTCTGGTGTTCCTTCTCCTTCCTGCCGTGAACAGGTTGCCGAGTTTCCCCAAAACTGGCTTCCTTTTGTTCTCTTCTGGTGGTAGTGCTCTGGACTGAAAAATAAAAGGGGATGGGGAGAGAAAATATGAGAATCCGGATTTTTCCTCTTAGTACTAAGTAGGAACTACAAGCCAAAATGATTAATAGGCCAGAGTTTCTAACTGAAAAGGAGAGTCGTGTTTTTGTGGCATTCATTCCAACAAAATACACTCTGATTTTACCTTTTGGGTTTTTCCTCAAACGCCATCTATGTTTGGCCCTACTTAGAATAACATTTCCTTTAACTATAATTTAGGAAGAAAACTATAAAGGAAAATTCAGAAGGTCCAAGTAATCACTTTTACAAAATAAACAATTCCCAGGTCTGGCTAGCGTTTGCTTTTTACCTTCTTCCTCAATAAAGATGCAATTTCAAAACAGTCATGTGTGACACGGGCAGCAGTAAACACACTAAAGTATTTTAAGGCAGAATTTTTCCGGAAATATCGCCCTTTTTGTAGGAGAAAAGGTGGACAAGGAAAAACAGTCTTCTCTAGAACAGTAGGAAGCCACCTGGGTTCAATCTAATTGTAAGCAAAAATAGGAAAACGAGGAATGGGGCACCTGGGCCTCGCCCTGAGCCAGACCCTGGTTCGCGGCGGGAGGGGCCTGCGCTCCTCCAATGAGAGAAACACGCGGGCGTTTGAATGCCCCGCCGAACCCATCCGGCCATTTCGAAACTCACCCGAGGGGCTCTTCCCAGCTAGGGGTTCCTAGGAGTGTGAACGAGGGGACTAGAAGGAGAAGGAGGCGAGGGTGGAGGACGACCGCCCTCGCACATCCTCCACGCCAGCCGGGAAGGCGCGGGCGGACGCAAGCTCGCAGGGATCTGCCCGGGGTCGGTCCCTCTCCACCCAACTGGGCTCTGGCTGCGCACAGGCGGGAGCCCCAGGAACCCACCCACCCGTGGGCGGGGGCCCGAGCTGCCTGCGATGATCCGCCCTGGCCCCGGGAAGGGCAAAGGTCTGCGCCTGGAGCAAAACGGCCCGCACCTGGTGCCCGCGCCGGAAGCCAGGAGGGCGCTCGGAACAAATCAATAGCAGCAAACCCACCAATGGGCGCCGCGGCGGCCGGGTTTGCCCGCGCGGGGTGGGGTCAGGTGAGGGGCCCCTGGGACCGGCAGGAAGAGGAGGAGGCTGGCCTGGGAAAGGAGGGAGCGCGAGCGAGCCCAGCCTTGTCTCCTAGGGGAGGGAAGCGTATTCCGGGTAACGACACCACTGAAACCAAGCCCACGCGTGTGGCTACAATAACTCAAGAATTAACTCTTCCACTTAAAACCCAGGAGAGCTGGTTTGAGCCCCCGTGAGGCCGAAAAGAGCCCCCCCCCTTTCCTGGAAGGTGATCGTTCAGGCGAGTTTTTACAATATTGAGTGCAGGGAGAGGCTTGAATCACTCCTTAAAACAGCTCCATTTCATTTGAGTTATGTGCAGCCAGTGGTCTTTGGAGATGGTGGGAAATAGGAAAGACTGTAAGATAAAATATGGAATTAACAGGGTCCACAAGCATTTATTGAGACAGTCCTGGCACTAACATCCACGTAATTCTGCAACAGCCTTGTGAGGTAAATGCTGTTACCCCACAGGAGAAATAAATGAGGAAAGTGAAGAGACTTAAAGGGTGTGTTGGTGGTAGGGGCAATAAAGCCAGGATTCAAACCCAAGTCCTCAGCTTGCAACCGGTGCTCCTCCAACTCCACCCCAGGGACCCCTTTTAGAGGACTTGGAGGTGCAGGGGGCACCCCTGAGCCAGAGACAGCCCAGGGGAATAGATTCCAGGCCACACACCCCGAGAATCAGCTCCTGCTCATGAACCAGATTTAGTGACAAACTGCAGAGGAGATTCTTCTGGTTTGAGAAGCACTTGTTAGGACCTTTGGAACTAGACAGCTGCTGCATGAAGAAATGGACCAGGACCACTGTTGCAGCCACTGGGAACTTTTGTGACTGAGTTGATATGCCTCTAAAATCTAACCAGATTTTGATTAAGTTGTCAGTTCTTCAATGGTTATACAAATAATATTGGGAGAATTCACAGTGTAATTTAGAAAGAAAAAAATACATTAAAATATTCCAACTTCCTAAGGAATATATTTGGACTCTTTTACTGTGAGTCAAAGGTATTACATGATTTTTTATCAAATTAATTCATGCTTACTGAGCCCTCCTTATGCGCTAGACACTTGCTAAGTGATTTACATAGATTCTCATTAGAGACAGCCCTTAAGGTAGGTAGTGTTTTTATGTCCATTTGCCAAGGTTATTTATCTCTGCCCAAGGTCTCACAGCCAGTAGTCTTTCTAACTTTGGAGATGGAGCTCTTTGTCTCTGCTGTCTGGACAGGCCTTGAAAAATATCCTGAAGTAGCCAGGAAAATAGGTTTGAGTCTGTTGGCTTAATTTTAGCCTGTGTCAAAAGAAAACAACCAAGTATATTAATCTGTCCTGCCAATGATGTTGCAATCCATTTTTCCCATGAGGTTGAAAGATGCCTGCTCAGCAGTCCTCTCTGCTCAGTACAGGCATTTTTTCATTTTTGGCTATAGCTGCTTTTTACAAAACCAGTTGCTCTTGGTAACTTGGCTTCATCAACTACTTGACTCCTCCTCCTCCCAGAGGGGCAACCAGTTTATCATCTGCCAGGCTGCTTTGTCTGTTGAACTGCCTAGAATTCCAGAGTTTTGTTTGTTTATACATGAATGTTCACAGCAGCTTCATTCATAATAATCAAAAACTGGAAACAAATGTCCATCAGCGGGGGAATGGATAAACAAATTGTGGTACATCCATACAACAGAATACTGTGCAGCAATAAAAACGACTGAACTTCTGAAACATGTAACAACATGGATGAATTTCAAAAGCATTATGCTAAGTGGAAGAAGCCAGACTCAAGAGGTTACATACTGTACGGTTCCATTTCTATGACATTCTAGACAACGCAAATCTTTTTTTTTTTTTTTTTTAAAGATTTTATTTATTTTTTCCCCCCAAAGCCCCAGTAGATAGTTGTATGTCATAGCTGCACATCCTTCTAGTTGCTGTATGTGGGACTCGGCCTCAGGATGGACGGAGAAGTGGTGCCTCGGTGCGCGCCCGGGATCCGAACCCGGGCCACCAGCATCGGAGCGCGCGCACTCAACCACCAAGCCACGGGGCTGGCCTAGACAATGCAAATCTAATCTATAATCTTGGAAAGTAGATCAGTGGTTGCCTGAGGGCAGAGGTGGAGGGGTGACTGGAAAGAGGCACAGAGGAACTTCGAGGGTGATGGCAGTGTTCTATATCTTGACTGTGGTGATGGTTACACACATGCACATATCTTTCAAAACTCATCAAACTGTACCCATCGAATGGGTGTGTTTTATATATAAATTATATCTTTAAAAAGTTGATTTAAAAATAGAGCTTTTTCCCTGGGAAATAAAGAGCAGAAACACAATCCATCTGGCTCAGATGCACATTTCATATTTCTTAGTCAATGGGGCCTGCAATTCATTTCAAAGGCTAGTCCTCATATGTAGGGGAATGCAGTCTTCCCCCAAGGAGCCAGGTCCCTGTGCATCTCCAGCATCATATCTCTATGCAGGATCCTCTGAGCAGAGTTCAGAATGCCCCATTCCTCCAGAGTAAAGTCCACAGTCACATCTTTGAGGGACACCCTTTCTTAAAACATTTCTTTTCAGCCAAGGATTATTTCTTCCCAGTGTTCATGGAGGAAGGATAGTATGGCAGATAGAGAATGAAAAACTAGATGGGAAGTTGTCCAGCGAGTGGCAGTCGGCTCCTTCTTAAGTAGCAAGCTTTGTGCTTGGAGTCCTAAACCTAGGATGGGAGGCCAGGCCCAAAGAGCTTCTCGGTCATCTGTTTGGGAGGGGAGTGTTCTGCAAAGAGGTCATGAGGGCCCATCAGTCTTCTTCCTGCTCCCCTAGGCTCCTCCCCAGGCTCTTCTCCGGGCCTCGGCAGGTTAGCGAGGGTTCTCAGGTGCTGGGTGTTCTCAGACCACAGCGGAGCCATGCAATCCCAGGAGCTCCTTTGTAGTTAGCTTTATACCATGTGCTTTCCGCCCACCTCACTGTGCAGAGCCTACACTTGGAATCCTCCGTCACCCATGCCCTACTGAGATGAGTCCAGTCCACAAGAGGATTATGTTAGAAATAGTCCATGGGTTGTGTGAGGCAATCTGTTTTAGAATGTTCTTTGTTGGCTAATATTAAATGTGGCTCAGTAGGGGGCGTGTGTAAGCATCTATAACAAGACCATATTCCAGCAGTGTGCAGAGGCCCAGGCAGCACTGGCTGCTCAACCTTCTTGGTGTGGCAGCACCTGCTATCAGCAGCTAACTTAGTAAAAGTTCCCTTGTACTGTTATACATAATTTCAGAGATCTCTGCTACCTCCTCCACTAGTGGGAAACAAAAGTCAGGAGATACAGGAAAAATTGTTAATATACTACCAAATTGTTAATATACCAAAATGTCTAGACATATAGGCAAAACAGTGTGGTTTTTGTGAGTGTGTGTGCTCTTTTGCATTTTTTTTTCAGATTACCTATTGGAATCATTGCTTTAAATTCTGAAGTACTTCACCTGAAACCACGTTTGGAGGTTGAAGAAAAATATGTTGAGCTTATTGTTTGAAACTGTAACTAACATATTGTTTAAAAATAAGTCTTGCAGGGGCCGGCCCCGTGGCATAGCAGTTAAGTTTGTGCGTTCCGCTTCGTTGGCCCGGGGTTCCCCCGTTCGGATCCCAGGCGCGGACCTACTCACCACTCATCAAGCCATGCTTAGGTGGCATCCCACATAGAGCAACTAGAAGGATGTACAACTATGACACACAACTATCTACCAGAGCTTTGGGGAGAAAAAAGGAAAAAAGGAGGAAGATTGACAACAGATGTTAGCTCAGGGCCAATCTTCCTCAAAAATAAAGAAATAAAAAAAATAGTGCATTTAAAAAAAAAATAATGAGTCTTGCTTATGTTTCCCACCTTTCCTTGCCCAGTGGAATATAAGCCTCTTAAGAGCAGGAAAAAATGTCCTGTCTGCATTCTCAGCACCAAGCACAGGGCCTTACAGCTAGAGGTGGACATAAAGTATTTGTGCTACCAAAGAATTAGTAATAGCCCACCTCTGTTGCAAAAGGGAGTTACCCACACTCTTGGAGATAACTAGAAACACAGTCAAGTCTAAACAAAACAAAAACAGAATGGAAATCTTTTCTGCACAAGATGTAGTGGGGTCAAGAGTTTGCAGCTCTGCTCTGCCCATGAGGATTCTGCACGATGAGGCAGCTGCTGGCACAGACTGTTTTCTTCAGGTTCACTGCTGGCTCCTAGCCTGCATCTGACTCAAGAAAGCAGATCAAGATCTGTTTACATGGACTCACCTGTACATCCCACAAAACTGTGGTCATTGATATATGAAAGTAACTTTTTTTTGGAAACACATGTGATTCCCTAAGCACCTTACTTTGTTGATTTCTGAAAGATCCCTTAGCTCCTTAACTACAGTTCAGCATGATGAGGAATGAGTCCAATGAACGTTATTGTGAATGATAGGATCGGACATATTACTTTCATAATACCTTAGGTTCATGTGTGTTTGCATTGCGAGGAACTTTTTTTCTACATAGATTTTTTAAAAATAGCTTTAGTTGGGTGGCTTAAAAAATATAGGAATTTAAGCTACTTCACGCTTCAACTTTTAAAAGTCAAAACAAGGATTAGAAAATTCCATTCAATACAAGCAAGACATACTTTTGAACCTTGTGATGACTAAAGAACAAAGATGGCGAGAGGGGAAGGGGGAGGGGGAGAAAAAAGAGAGAAATATTCAAAGCTGGATAGAAAATCCGATGGAGAGTCAGATTTCGAGAAAGAGAAACACACAAAACCAAGAAAGACTTTCATGAGGAGACATCACTCTTTTCTTACAACTTCCAGGATATTCATGCTGAAGACTTTTAGAATTAAAATTAAAATCACATTTTCCGCTGATAAATGTACAGCAGAATATCATCTCAGTCTCAGAACCACCAGACAGATGAAGTTAAATTTAAGTGAGGATCCAGCTACGGATTCCTGACACCACAGACCTAGATTTGGAAAAGTCACTTAAAATGAGCTGCTCTCCTCTTCATCTCTCCATTTTGTGTTTTTCTTTTTGGTATTGCTTGGCTAATATATATGGCCCACTCTAAATACATTCAACACACACACACAAAATGCAAAAGATATAATGAAATGTTCACACAAATAAACCTTGACCTATTAAGCACTGAAACTTTTCATTTTAACTTTTTAAATAAATATTTTTCTTTTATATGTTATATAGTTCCCTCCCTCAGAGTATACTAAGTATAATTTAGCTACTTCTTACTACTTCTTAATGATCCTGGAGACAGAACATGGACCTCTGTTGTTACATTTGTGCTATGAGAGAACATGGACCTCTGTTGTTACATTTGTGCTATGAGAGTGATTTCCTCCAGGGCTGTTACAATGAGTGAAGGCTAAGGCTTGCACTAAATGATCCACAGAGTATAACACTGTTTAGTAATAAGCAGGCCCCTTAGGAAAAGGCACATGAAATTACTACATTCAACCATTTTTGATCTATGGTACAATTTCATATCGTGAAACCAATAATACGTTACATTAGATCTTCAGAGCCTTTCCCTCCATTGTCACTGCTCCCCAGCATCCCAGGGTGGAATGCTTCCTTGCCCCTGTGCTGTTTCTAATACTGGTCAGCACTCCCAATGCCCACCGCATCTCTGCAGCTCACCATTGTTTTCCTTGTTTGTTTTTATTTATTTTTTTATCTCTTCTCTGTCCTTTAACTTCATGTGACACATACTTCCCTACTTACAACCACAATATGTGTGTTTTTTCTAATGCTGCCACTTCAAGCCAATGACAATCACATCCTGTTGTATAAAATCATAGTTATACTATTGGGTAAAAGAATAGTGACAGACTGTTTTGGTTTCTTTTTTTAACTTTCAGGTTTAACAGTGTCCTGACAAAGAGGCATTACTGAATATGAAAGCCATAATTTAGGAAATAGTTATCTGTTGATTATTCTGAAAGTATTTTCCACTCTTCCAGAGGGTTTAATAAAGAAGTAAAGGATTTATTTTAAAAAGCAGACTCCTGAGCCAGCCCTGATGGCCTAGCGGTTAAAGTTCGGCACGCTCCGCTTCGGCGGCCCTGGTTCGGTTCCCAGTTGCGCAACCACACCAACCGTCTGTCTGTAGCCATGCTGTTTCAGCAGCTCACATAGAAGATCTAGAAGGATTTACAACTAGAATATACAACTATGCACTGGGGTTTTGGAGAGGGAAAAAAAAGAGAGAAGAAGATTGGCAACAGATGTTAGCTCATGGCGAATCTTTCCCAGCAAAAAAGATAAAAAACAAATAAATAAAAAGTAGACTCCCGGTTCCAAGTAAGGATCATTTTTAGGTCATTTACTGTTTGACAGAAACAGAGTGAAACCTAATTGTTTAAAGCCTTTGACACTTGATCAATCAGAAAGGAAGATAAGATCATAGAATGTTTGACTGGTAGGCTCATTTACTCATTTGTTCCACCAATAACTATTGACAGTCTGCTCCCTGCAGAATTTTCTCCTTACCTTAAAGAGGCAAACCGTGGCCCAAAGAGTCTAAATAATTTTCCTAAGACACAGATCAGGCTTTCTACAAGTTAGCTCAGATTTTTTCCTATTTGAAATTATAACATTAGAAAAATAAGATTTTATTTACTAGAATATGGTTTACATATCACTTTCATGAATGTACTGACTGCATAGAGGATATTACACCCGGGTGGGGTGCTTATTCCCCAGCCTTGCAATACACCCGTGGACGCAACAGTAGAAGAGCTCTCCCTTATTATGGAGAATCAGGTGACTGTAAACAGTGTGTGCTGGACACCTCAGCCTTCTCTGTGCCCCAGGCCCCTGACTGTGATGGAATACAGAAACTGACTCCCTTACCCTTCAGCTTTGGGTTGGTTCAGCCAGTGGAAGGCACTGACAGGAAATCAAAGGGAGGGACTGTCAAGGTTTTTTTCCCCATCTCTCCCTCTCCCTGTTAGGCTCTGGGTGGGGTGTGGCCGGGTTTGACTATGACATCTGTCGGGCAGCCCTCCCTTGCAGCTACACTTCTCCAGGTTCCAGTAATTGCTTCCTCCTTCAGGCCTCGATGGAAAGGGTCTCAACTGGTGCCAGCCTGGGGGTGCTTCACTAGCCTTTGCTTGGGGTAGAACCATGTTTTGTGGGGCATAAAGCATATATAATTTTGAGAGCTTTCTTTAAGAAAAAGAACGCAAAACACTGGATTACATATTTAGGGACAGAGCCTTGGCAGAGCCCATGTGAGCCAAGAAGTCAGAAGCTTAAGCTTCTTTCTCCTCTCTTGGTTTCCTTAAAACCTTGCCCACACTTTGTAAATAGTCCCTCATTACTTTCCTCAGTTACCCACATTGACTGGAGTACCTGTTTCCTGTGCTGACCAATACTTACTGTGTGCCTAAGTATGGGTAAAAATAGCTCAGAATGTTTCTCTATAGGTAAATTAAGCAGAGTTTCCCAGACATTTTCTTTTTCTCACAAAGATAACTGTCATGCTGAATTAATTTGCTTTACAGTAGAGATGTATAATCCTAATTTGGTGAATATTTTTTCTTATGGATAATGTGTAACTAAGAGGAGATATAGGAATTTGAAATTTATAGCACAGTATTTCTTACTGTCTCCTGGATTATATGCATCTCTTGATGAGTATAATCAAACCACTGACTAGTTAATTCCCAAGTGGAATAAAGAAGCTTAGCCAAACTGGAAAATGGAAATGTGCTCATTGTGAAGTAGTCAAATTAGTTCCTTTTATTATTGAATAGTTCTTTTTCTATTGAATCGGAACCAAAAAAGCATGTTCTTTATGCCATTTAAAAAGAATGACTTGCACAATAACTCATGTCAAAGATCAAGCATAAGCTCTTTAAAACACTAGAAAACCGGGGCCGGCCCCGTGGCGTAGCGGTCAAGTGCCCGTGCTCCGCTGCTGGCAGCCTGGGTTCGGAACCCCGGGCGCGCACCGATGCACCGCTTGTCAGGCCATGCTGTGGCGGCGTCCCATATAAAGTGGAGGAAGATGGGCATGGCTGTTAGCCCAGGGCCAGTCTTCCTCAGCAAAAGAAAAAAAGAGGAGGATTGGCATGAATGTTAGCTCCGGGCTGATCTTCCTTACACACAAAAAAAACAAACAACCAAAAAAAAAAAACACTAGAAAACCAAAAGTGAGTCTCAGAATCCGAGTACTCAAGTCCCAAGGACTAGTCTTCGGATAGGTCATCCATATACACATGATGTAAGGAGGGAGGTAGGGAAGAAGTTGGGGAGAAGAGGGTGAGGCAGCCCAGGAGAGGACTGACATAGCATGCCCGCTCTCCCACCAGGCACAGCTAGCAGTCAGGTCCACGTACGGTGACAGAGACCAGGAAGAGAGAAGGAACTTGGAGGTGGCAGTTCTAGAAAGAATGAAGCCTCTCTAACACAGCACTATTGACGATAGGCTGCCTCTGAGACTTCTAGCGACCTTGAGACTTCATAACTTAAGGTTAGGTTAACTACATTTAAAATATGGCAGAAAATAGTGGATTTATTTCTAGAAAATGGAACAATCTTTACCTTTCCACTTAATATATACATCCCAGAAATTTCTCAGTTTTCTGTAGTTTCTAGTGAGAATTATTGACTTCCTGGCAATACTTTTCAAATTAAGAAGCAGAATGCAGGGCCAGCCCTGGTGGCCTAGTGGTTAAGTTTGGTGTGCTCTGCTTCGGGGGCCCGGGTTTGGTTATCAGGTGCAGACCTACACCATTTGTCTGTCAGTGGCCATGCTGTGGCGGCGGCTCATGTACAAAAAGAGGAAGATTGGCAGTGGATGTTAGCTCAGGGCTAATCTTCCTCAGCAAAAAAAACAAAAAAAGAAGAAGAAGCAGAATGCATGCTTTCATAAAGAGAACTCAGGAATACTACTGAGTAGGGATCAAATTATTTATCCTCTCAAATTTCCTCATCTGTAGTACAGGGTATTGAGAAATTCACATGAAATGATATATATGAACATGCTTTGAAGAGCACCAAGTGCCCTAAGACAGTGATGGCTGGCATAATTAATAGTCTGATATTTTGCTGATTTCATAGCCCAAGTTTAAATTATAGAAGCTAAGTAAATAACTAATAAGATTATTTTATGATTCTCAGTTGGTGAGAAGGAGATGAAAATAACAGTATCTGAAAAGTACAGTTTCTAAAAGAGTTAACATGTCTGCAGAACTTGGCATATCATTGCTTATGAGCACTCATTTTCAATGCATCATGACTAGAATAAAGAAAACAAACAGGAGTCTACTCTTTTTTAAAAGGTTTTTTTCCCCAAGATCATATTGTATATAAGATATACAACTAGGTAGAGTGAACACCTTTGGATCATCCTGTGTAAAACAGCACCTCACTTTCTATAACCTTATCCTCCTTATTTTTCTTCATAGCACTTATCATTGTCTGAAGTGTACTTCATATTAATTTGTATACTTTGTTGTCTGTTTTTCCTTATAGAATGTAAGCTTCATGAGAACAAGAATGTAGTTTTGGTCACCCCTGTGTCCCAAACCCTTCCTCAATGCATGGCACCAGTAGGTACTCAATAAATATTTATCAGATGAACACATCAACCATATTTTCCAGAAATCCCTTACTCTCCCACCCATCAACAAAGGAGAGCCAGACAACAGTGTGTAATGGAACAGCCAGTGGTTTGGGGGCAATGAATTATTACTGAAGTGAACAACTCTCATGCAAGAACAAAGCCCTGTCTAGCTTTAGTGCCCTTTTCAAATGACTCCTCCAAAACGTAGTTTCTGAAATATTTATCCTCTGGATTGTTTTGAGCATCAAATGAGATGTTTGTAAAACAGCTAGCACAGTCTCTGGGAAAGAGACAAGGAAGGGAAAAGGAAACCTTAAAAAAAAAAAAACTAAAGAAATACATATTCATATTTGAAAGTCAGAATACATAAACAAGTACAACGAAGAAAATATAAATTATCCTTACTTTTTCCATCCCCAAACACTACTATTACTATTTTTTCTTCCTGGCTTTTTTTCAGGGCATTATACAATATCATTTTGTACCTGCTGTTTGGTAAATTGTTCTTTCACTGAATTCATGCAGATAAATATATTTATATAATAACATTTTTAATAGTTGCATTGAATTCCATTATGTCAATGTACCACAATTCCTACGGTTGTTCATTTTTGTTATTTTCAGTGCATTGCAGGCTGCAGAAAACGTATCTGTAGCTTATCTCTATACATATCATTAATTATCTCCAGAGAATACATTCCTAATTAGCAATCAAGGGAAAAGTAAAACCACAACGAGATATCTTGACACACCCACCAGATTGGAAAATAATTTAAAAGAACAATAATTCCAAATATTAGAGAGGCTCATACACTGGCGATTGATGTGGAAAACACTTTGGCATTATCTTATAGAACTGAAGACACGGAAACCTATGTACAAGCAATTCCTCTCCTCACTGTACTTGCTAGAGGAGCAGTTCTCAAAATTTTGGTTTTAGAACTCCTTGACACTCTTAAAAATTAAAGACGCCAAGACCCTTTGTCTATGTAGGTTATATCCATCAATACTTACCAGGGTAGAAATTAAAACTGAGCACTTTTTAAAGTTCAACAACACTCAGGAAACATTCTATTAGCCATCAGAGCAAGAGATCATTACACATCATGTTGCCTCTGGATCTCCACCATACACTTGTCAGAGCATGAGAGTGAAAGGCAAGTAACATCTTAGCACTATTATGAAAATAGTTGTGATATTACGGACTCCCCTGAAAGATCTCGGGAACCCCCAAGGGTCTCCAGACCTCACTTTGACAACTGCTGCCCTCCAGAAGCTCATGAATGTTGTTCCAGAACATATGCACAAGATTGTGCATAGCAGCATTGCTTGTAATAGCCCCCAACAAGAAACAGACCAGATGCCATCAACAGTAAAATGTTGTGGTGCATTCATAAAATAGAATACTCTACTGCAATAGAAATGAGTGAACTTCAGTAGCACACAATCCATGGATAAATTTTATAAACATAAAGTTGATCAAAAGAATCCAGACACAAATGAGAACATGGTATATAATTCCATTTATATGAAATTCAAAACCAGGAAAACTAAATTGCATTGTCTTAGGATATATTTATAGGTGGTAAAACTATAAAGAAAAGCAGAGATGTGGTGATCATACCAGTTAAGATAGTGGTTACTTCTTGTGGTACAGACCCTGTCTTTATTTAAAATGTTGATATTCTGTTCACCATGGATTTTTTGTACTAACTTTTATTTTTTTAAATATTGCAATAAAATATTATTTGGTTACTGATTTTTTTGGCACTCCCTTAAACTTTGCTCCTGAGGTGAGCACCCCACTCCCTTGACCCTAATCCTGGCCCTGGTGATGAGGGAGTCTCATTCCCATGTGTTCGGAAAGAGACCACAGGAGACTGAAGAGGTGCGGCAATATGCTATTTCTTGACCTGCACCTAGTTACATAGGTGCTTGCTTTATAATTATTCATTATACCTTACATTTATATTTTATACACTTTTCTGATACATGCTATATTTTTACAATAACCAGGTAAACATGCATTCTTCGCTTTCTAATGGCATTGAACATATTTTACATACTTATTGTCCTTTTATTTTTCTTATTTTGTGATTTATTTAGGCTAACATTTCTTAAGAACCTATCACGTGCCAGGCACCTCCTAACAGTCCTGTGAGGTTGTCACTGCCACCGTCATTTTACATTTGAGAAAACTGGGGTGTGAAAAATGATGCGCCCAAAGTCACGCACAGCTGGAGGGACCAGAAGATGCATAGGAATGTTTGTGCCATTTCTCTCCTTCTATTTCCTGCTCTGTTCCTTTTGGCTGCATTTGGCTATCCTGTGCGGGCGCGCGCGCGCGCGCGCCCACACACACACACACACACACTGTAAACATGATCAGGGAGAAACGAGGTAGGTCACCTCAGACACAGAAAGAGCCTAGAAGCAAAGCTTGCTGCTAGGGAAGGTGGGGAGGAAGAGCAGCTGCAAGGATGGGAAATGGACCGTGGAGACCGAGGAGGAGGGGCTGGGAGGGGCAGCCCCAGGGGAACCCAGAGCACAGCACTGGAACTACCAAACTGGGGAGAAATTCACACTTTAACTCTCTGGGACCTATAAAATCATAGGTGTTCATTTAGCATCTAATATCTGTTCCCACTCTCCGAATCTTCTAGCCCTTTCACTCACTTCCTTTCTACCCTCAGGAAGATCCGCTCGATTTCCCCTCCCACGGAATTTGGGCTTATTCCTCACTCCCTCCGTTAGACTCTGTCTTGGGGGATTTGGGACGCTGTGTTTGCTGGGGATGGGAAGACTGTGCGAAAGCTGCTGCTCCCTCAGTTTTGAAAAGTAAAACATTTCATCACCTCTCTCCACGCTGTTCCTGGCAGGCAGCATGAGGCTCGGATGCTTTCTCTCTGTCTCGGCTTGCACGTTTGGACCGCGTTTTGCAAACACTGTTCCTGTACAGGCTTGAGGCAGACAAGCCTGTGTACGCAGGTTGAGCACTGCCCTAGTCCCGATTACGCCTGGAGACACAGGGGGCAGGTTCCTGCCCATTTCAACATTTGAATAAAAATTAAAATGTCTTCTCACTCGCCACTACCCTACTAGTTCTGCAGTGCCTTCCTGCACCTTTATCTCATATCACAGAGAAACTCAAGGGAGAAACAATCTTCGAAATTATGAACCTGGAATAAAACTCCTCCTGCAGATCTCCCCCACCCCACTCCAAGATCACTTACCAATGTATGTAGGCTATAGTTAATCTGCTTAGTACATTTTTAGCTGTTTACAATTAAGCCTTACTAAAATGGTTGATCAAAATATCAGAAATTTCACTTATTCAACTTAAAATGCTTTTTGAAGGTTCATAGTCATGATGCTATTAAACCTAGATGTTTTATTTGCCAAGTCATTTAAAAAAGGCATTTCTCATAAAACACAAGGTATTAATTCTGCTAGGATTTCTAGGACTATATTAGAAGCAAAAACCTTAGTGTAAAGACTATTTGTCAGTGTAGTTATTAAGCCATTATGTCTAAAATAGCAAAAAATGGGGGAAAGTATTAAGTATTAACAAAGAAAATGACAGCAATAATGACCAACACTTACTCTGGGCTTTATATTTATGCCTCTATGATCAAACCAGTGAGCAAAGTTTAATAGACCTTATATAAACTTCTTTTTCTTAAAAGTTTACAAGATTGCTTTTTTCTCATAATTTATTTTAAGCCATAGCACTTCTCAAATGATAGGGTTGTAAGAAGCTGGGTCTCTCTCATAAATTTCTGTGTCCTAATAAAATCTCGTTTGGGGAAAGTATGCGTAACACATAATAACTTATGGGGACGGACCGGCGAGAGCAGCAGGCAGCCAACACCCACAGGAGAACACATTTGAAAGATAACCTACATTTTAAAAGAATGTGAAATAGATTCTACCTTCTCTTACCATGAAGAAAAATAAAAATCAATCCTTGCTCTCAACAGAATGTTTCCCAACTAGTTTCTTCCAAGGGGCTGGGCATCAGTTTGCCTTTGAAATTTTGGAAAAGGGGCAGGGAGAAATGATTTTTTTTTAACTCAAGGGAAAAAAGGGATTAGCTAAGTTCTTTATAGCACACTCAACAACAGGTCTATAAAATTAACATTGTTAGAATGGCTGACGGAACTAACTCAAATATATTTAACAAGAGTAGCTTGTCAATGATTACCTGTCACATTTTTAAGAACCTAGAAAAAGGCAGATGCAGCAGATCATATAGACATTTTCATTTCTACTTCAAGCCAATGTCTCTGAGGGTACTCAGTCTCCCACTATATTCCTTCTACTCACAGTTGCTTACGGTTTTTAAGCCCAAAGAATTTGCCAGCTATAGACAATAAACACATCGTGAAGCTAATTGATGTCATTAATAATACTACTATACAAGTTCAAAACAAACTCTTAGCCGATGAAGAGATAACAAAAATTCAGTTAGTTTCTTACCATGATGTTGCTTCTTTTTCGCTCTCTATAGAAACACCAAGAGAAGGTGAGAAGTAAAATGCAGCTGTGCGGGCATTACCAGTATCAATCTTCTTACTTCTCAAAATAGCCTCGCCTAGTCCTCCTCCTTCCAGCCTGCCCTGTTCTAACTCTTAGCAGCTCACCTTTCGGGCAGGGCTGTGCTGCTCTCTCCCAGAGCCAGAGCCCAATGACAGATAACTGACTGTTCACGGGAAAAGCACATTTAATAAGGGTGTGTTTGATTCACAAGTTCAAAGGGTTAAAGGTGCGCCCTCTTTTGGGTGTGACACTGGACCAAAATTGTTGAAAGACAACAGAGGAAGTAGTAGGTAGTTTGGGGAAAGTTGCCCTTCATGCAGTAAATTATACGGAAAACCTTCCTGTCTCCTGATGAGAGGAGATAGGAAGTAGATAGAGCAAGAAGGATAGTTTAGCTTTGATTTGTTTTCTCTGGTGAACAAGGTTGACTTTCTTTAATGCTGAGTTTTTGTTATGTCTTGTTTTAATTCTAGCTTTAATTTACTTATGCTTTTTAAAAAAGATATAAATTATATCCCATAAGGTACATACCATGTAACAATACAAAAAATGTAAGCAGGCAATATAGTAATAGAAAAGGCAAAAATTATGTCCACCTCATTAAAACCCAAATAATTGACACCTATATTCATCATAAATATAATTCAGTAGTTACAAATTACTATAACATTTGCTCCAAAAGTTTCTAGTTTGTATAAGTCTTAGAATTTTTCAGTATTTGGTAACAAGTTTCATTCTTCAATGAAACAGTCACACTACTATTAGACTAATTAATTATTTAAGCCTTTATTATTAGGTGATATAAATCAGAAAAAAATATTCTATTTTTTTCATCATGACCATCAATATTAGAAACATTTATTAAGTACCTACTGGCTCATCAATGAGGAAGCTTGTATTGATGATGGTGAGTATGGTTGTGTGGTGTTATTCTTTTTTATATTTTTAATTTTATTTTAAATTATGGTAGAAAGCACATAACAAAATTTACTATCTTAACCATTTGTAAGTGTACAGTTAACTATATTCGTATTGTTACCATAGTGTTAACTATATTCACATTTTTGTGCCACAGATCTCTGGAACTTTTTCATCTTGCAAAGCTGCAACTCTATACCTATTGAATGACTACTCATTTCCCCCTCCCCCTAACCCTTGGAAACCACCATTCTCCTTTCTCTTTCTGAGTTGGACTACTTTATAAGCAGTTTCCACATATAAGCGGAAACATACGCTATTGTCTTTTTGTGACTAGCTTATTTCACTTAGCTTAATGTCCTCAAGGTTCATCCATGTTGTAGCCCATGACAGGATTTCCTCCTTTTTTAATCCATTCATCTGTTAATGGACATTTGGGTTGCTTCCACCTCTTGGCTATTGTGAATAATGCTGCAATGAACATGGGTGTGCAAATATCTCTTCAAAATCCTATATTCAATTCTTTTGGATATATACCCAGAAGTGGGATTACTGGATCATACGGTAATTGTATTTTTAGTTTTTTGAGGAACCTTCATACTATTTTCCATAGCAGCTGTACCATTTTACACTCCCACCAACAGTGCACAAGGGTTCCAATTTCTCCACATCTTCGCCAAAACTTGTTATTTTTTGTTTTTTGGATAGTGGCCATCCTAATGGGTGTGAGGGTCTCATTGTGGTTTTGATTTGCACTTCTCTAATGACTAGTGATGTTAAGCATCTTTTCATAAGCTTGTTGCCCATTTGTATATCTTCTTTGGAAAAATGTCTATTTCAGTCCTCTGCCCATTTTAAAAATCAGATTGTTCTTTGTTTTTGAGTAAGAGTGCTATTCTTAAGCTATAAGAACTAGGTAGCTACACCTATTTAAAAAATATATTATAAATTTCCCTAGGCTTGGCAAGAAACAAATCACTTTCTCCTGGTCTAAACTTAGCTGTAATCTCCTCTGTAATTGTCTATGTAAAAAGATAAATTTTTAATAGACTGAGAGTTAAACTCTCCTAAAAGTAAAAAAACAAAAATTATCCTAAATAATCATTTTAAAAATATAAAAAAGTTTATTTACAAAGAGACTTAATGGTCATTTGCCAACCTTAACTATATTTATAGAATGTCACACTCATTACATGAGGGGTCTTATAATTCATTTATTCACTCAACAAGCATTTAGTGGTTGCCAGCTCTGTGTCAGTTTCTGCTAATTCAGAGATTAAAAGACACAGTCGCTGCTATCAAGGAACTCACAGTTTGGGGTAAAAGGGAAGGAAAGAGGACAGATGTGTGAAGACAGTGCAAAGCAATGTTATTGTTTAGAAGTATCTGTAGGATGCAGTGAGCACATAATGACAGCTATCATTTTTGGATGGCCTGTGTAGAAAAAGTTGTGCTTTATTGGAGGGGTGGCATTTGAATTAATACTTAAAACGCATACATTCTAGCTCTGGGCTCTTTCTTTCTTTGTCTTTCTCTCTCTCTCTCTCTCTCTCTCTCTCTTTCTTTCTAAAGAAGTATTATGGCTGGTAGCAGATAAAACCCTTATAATCTAATATTAATAGATTCTGTAGCTATCATTTATATTAAAAACATTTATTTGGTCCTACGGATATACATATACTTGACAACATAATCTGAAAACAAGAATTCTTCTGCTGACCCAACCTGGACAGAAAAACTATGAAACAACTATCTTCTACATAGTACCCACCATGTACTCACTATGTGAGGAATAGAGAATATAAAGCTTATTTTGACTTCTAGAAGCTTATAGACTTGTCTATAAAACAACCACTAATGTGCAGGCAGGCATATAATTAAATGCCAAAATGTGTAGAAGAGATATCTGTAATGCTTTAAGAGTTCAAAGAGGAAGAGATCAGAGAAGGTATGCCAGAAGACTGCAGGAAGGACAGAAGACTAGCCTTGAAGGATAGATTTAACAAGGCAAGGGTCGAGGCACGGCATTCCAGTTGAGGGGAATGGCCTGAAGAAAGGCAGTGAAGTGACAGTGGGCACAGAGGTGACTGGGCATGATGCAGGTCAGTGGAATAAGTAAGTGGAAGGTTGACTAAGTCAAAATAATCTAGTTTGGGGAGGGCCTTGTAAGGCAAGTCAAGAAGCTTAGGTGTGATGGTGTGGGAAGTATGAGATCTTTGCAGCTTCCTGAGCAGGGAAGTGACACGATCCAGGCAGTGTTGGAGGAAGACAACCATGGCAGCCTTTGGTGGGCCCAACTGGTCGGGACCTGGAGTCAGCAGTTGAGATGTGATGTGCTAAGGGTCCTAAAGTGACCACCAACTGTGGAAATAGAAGAAAGAAAAGAAAAGACTGAGGGAAAGGGGACACTGAGAGATGACTCCCAAGAACTCCACGATGCAGTCTTGAGGCCTAGAACACTGAGGGGCTCCATCGGAGGGTCAGGGGTCTGGCTTGGATCATACTGAACTTAGGGGTAGTAAATATTTCCAAGTGGAAACATCCACTAACTGTCTAGAGTGAAACCAGAACCCATTTTCATTCTCAGAGCTAAACATCTATACTTCATCTGAGTGCAAAACCAGTCACAGACCACAATTTGGTAGGAAAGATATAATTGACAGTTTAAACTGGCATCATTGGCTCTATTATAGGGCAATAAGTGCTATTTTTCCCTGTACTTCCAGCCGCATTCTACACTTTGTGGTCAGGAGTCAGTCCTTCTGCAGGCGGCCTCTCCACAGACGGCTCATGCTGAGCCACCTTTGTAGTGGGAAGTTCCTTAATAAGCATAAGTAATAACTACTCTGACATGACTTGTGGGTATTTCATCATTTTGTTTAAATAAAGTGTTTGAAAAAAAGGTTACGCTTTGTGATTATCATAACGAATGAAATAAAAATAGCAAGCCTGTAGTTTCGTTTTTAAAGAACCCAATGAAATCTTGCAAAAGGAGCCTTCATTAAATTAACATCAGACAGAGATGAAAGGAAGAGCTGCTAGTTTTATTTATTTTCCAGGCTCACTCAAGATAATGTGCTATTTAGTTAGTACATATTTTTTTAAGTACAAATTGAAAAATGGTCATGTGCTCAGCTCACCACTAGCAACAGGACTTTTCACCAGGTGAAGGAAAGGCTGGGAATTTGGCCTACCTTCTCCTTCCTACCCCCTCAGCCAAATTCCCTAGGCGAATTCCAGCTTTGGGGACTTCCTCACAAGCTCATTCTTTACCTGTGGGAAGCTGTATTCTGGGGCAGGAAGGCAGGAGTAGGGTGAAAAATTCCTGCCCCTGACTCTATGGTTGGGTCTCTGCAGAGCACAGAGGTGGGGTTAGCTGCAAAAGAAAGCGAAATTGCCAACACCTGACTTTCCTCCCACATTTGATGGCCCTGCCCTTCCATATCACATTGGAAAAAATTCATATAAACATATTTTAGCTACTAGTCACAGACAATGTGCATGTGAATAAACACAGAGCTGTGTTCACAGGGCCCAACAAATCTTCCCAGTGCAAATATTTGATATTTAAACTTTAAAATTTTCCATAAGAAATCATCTTTAAATTGTTATTCTTTTATTTTTACTTATTTTGTGTGTGTGTGTGAGGAAAATGAGCCCTGAACTAACATCCATTGCCAATCCTCCTCTTTTTGCTAAGGAAGATTGGCCCTGGGCTAACATCTGTGCCCATCTTCCTCTACTTTATATGGGATGCCGCCACAGCATGGCTTGACAAGCGGTGCATCGGTCTGTGCCTGGCATCTGAACCCCAGACCGCCAAAGAGGAACGCACAAACTTAACCACTATGCCACTGGGCTGGCCCCGAAATTGTTATCCTTTTAATCTACTCAATATATTACATTAGGTTTTGACTAGATCCTCTTTCATAATCCCCCTGGTGAGACGTTCTCCTCATAAATTGAACTCTAGAATTTTCTTTCTGTCCTTATTCCTTTAGCAAAGCTCAGCCCAGGCAAAAATCTTGTTTAAAGATGGTTATGTCATAGCTGTTGCTCCCCACCATGATAGGGGAAACAGGCTCCATTCACGCCGGGGAGAGCTAGGGATTCTCTTGGCTGTTTTCAGAAACTGAAAGCATTACACCACCCCAACTTTGTGGATATATTTGAACAAAAAGCTGAGTAGAATTCTGACAACTGTAATGTGAATTCACTAGACTAGGACTCCCCCGTGGTTGGCTTTTCATGCCCTGCTGCAGGCATTAGTCTCTCCATAGAAGACAAAATCTTCCCACAGTTCTTTACATGTTCCTCAATCTATGCACTTTTTAGACATGTAGTCTGTTTCCCCAGCTATGAATTAACAAGCTCAACTCTGTCACTTACTAGGATAATTTTATGTTCTTGTTTCTAGATTGAATAAAATGAACCGAAACCAACTCCAAACAACATAAACTACAACAAACTAAAATGATTCAAAATAATTATCGTTTTCATTTTCAATCTACCAAAAAAAATGATGGGGGAATTATGTCTTCTATCATAGACGTTATTTAAAGAATTTGACATTTGAAATAATAATTTGAAGTTTTTCCTACTATTTTGAAGCAATTTGGGGTCTTATGACAGAATCAAATAAAAACAGTCTATTATGACTGTTGCCCCAAAATATTTGTGATAGAAGAATTCTAAGATGGCTCGCTCCCAAGATTCCCACCTCCTTGCATATATGCCTTGTGAATCCCCTCCCTTTGAGTGTGGGCAGGACCTGTGAATATGATGGATGTCACTCCCATGATTAGGTACATTACAAGGCAAAGGTGAAGGGATTTTGCAGATGTAATTAAGTTCCCTAATGAGTGGAATTCGAGTTACTCAAAACGGAGATTATCCTAGGTAGACCTGACCCAATCAGGTGAGCCCTTTGAAAGAACATCTAGGGCCGGCCCCGTGGCTTGGCGGTTGAGTGCGGTTGAGTGCGCGGGTTCCACTGCTGGCAGCCCGGGGTTCGGACCCCGGGCGCGCACCGACACACTGCTTCTCCGGCCATGCTGGGGCCTCGTCCCGCATGCAGCGGCTGGAAGGACGTGCAGCTATGACATACAACTGTCTGCTGGGGCTTTGGGGGGAAAATAAATAAATAAAAATTAAAAAAAAAAAAACTTCTAGAGGTCAGAGTGTCTAGAAGCATCAAAGACTCTCTCTCCTGATGGCCTTAATGAAGCAAGCTGCTCTGAGTTTTACAGCTGCAAGGAAATGGATTCTGGCAAAAATCACATGAGTGGAAGAGGGCCCTGAGCCTCAGATGAAACTGCAGCCTCAGCCGGCAACTTGATTGCAGGTTGTGAGACTCTGAGCAGAGGACCCAGCTAAGCCTCATCTAGACTCCTGACCCATGGAAACTGAGATCATAAATGTATGTGGTTTTCAGCTGCTAAATTTGTGATAATTTGTTACGCAGTGATACAAAACTAACTTGATACTCAATGAATATTTATTGGCCACTTTTCATGTACTCAGCACTGTGGTACACTTTGCAATGGATTTTTTTAAAGTGTAAAGATTAATTCATGCATTTGAGGAACTTTAATCTACTGCAGATCATAATATAGGCACCTATGTGCGGACAAAATAAAGCAGCATGTATCTATATTAGTCACAGCAATTCTTAAATTAGGAATGTGAAGGAAGAGAGCAATCAGGGAAGGCTTTATGGAAGTGGTGGCACAAGCTAGGGATTGAATCATTTTGTTAGGCAGAAATGGAGTGGATCAACATCCCAGGCAAAAGGCAGAGCATGAGCAAAGTGGGGATGGAAAAGTGCAACGTCTCTTCAGGGAAGTGCCAGCGGAACACTGGCTGATACATAGGGTTCCCTTTGGGGTTGCTTGGGATTTTATTTGGTAGTCAACAGCAGCCATTGAAGGGATCAAGAGAAGCACATTTGTGTGTTCAGAAAGTAGTTAAGTGTTTGGTTCTCTTTCTGGGTTGAAACGTTGACTGCTTTCTTGGTACAGAAGAGGATAATGGGAAATCCATCCTTCTCCCTGGGTTTCAGATGATGGTACTGTCATCTCACCTGTTTTCTGCTTCTTCCTATGCAGTAAATACTAGGGGTTTCTTTTCCTTTGATATCTCAGGTGCCTTGTTTACTACCATAAAGTAAATTTCCCCTCTCTGCAACAAAACACCAACTATATCCATTTCTGCAGGGAGAAGAGGTATGGCACACAGCAGCATGCTGCATAAATCTACACCACTCTCCTCCATTTAAGAGACTCATGCCTAAAAATTTGATTATGCTAAAAAGAAGATAATAATTTCAAAATCTCCTGTGTATTTTAGTGGATAGAGATCTAAAATAAGATGGCCATTGGTTTAGCAGAGAAATGTTTTATATTCATACAGCAAATAATACATAAATAAATATAAACTATATAATTATATAAAATAAATAAATTTATATATTATATATATAATTTTAAGAATATTTATATATTATATATATAATTTTAGTAATATTTGTATATTAAAAAATAGACCCAGAGTAGGAAGTATAGCTCTTCATGAAAAAAATAATAATAATGGGAATTTTGGGGATTGAAGACTAGCCTCTAGAAATAGTGAGAGGTTGGCACTAGAAGAAAAAAGGCCAGTGAGACATTCCCAGGGTGTGGAACGGCTGAGGAAATTTTATCCATAGCAGTGACCAATACGTAATTTTCAATTGTTTGCCATACTGCGCCAAGCCCTCAGTAAAAGTTTGCTGTACGTAGCTGCGTGAGGTCGTGCTGCTTTGGGAAAATCAAGAAGAAGTGGAGTGAGTTCCATGTACAGGCTGACTTGTAGCCAAAGGAAGCATGAGAGGAGAGGTGAGAGAGGGAGTGGTCACTCCGAGAAGGATCAGAGCCGGAGGGGACGGGGAGGGCGGGGAGGACTTTGGCTTTGCCAAGCATGTGGAGTGGGGCTTCCATCTTTTTATCCAAATGTTGAGGGACAGGTGCCCTCCTATGGCTGGAAGTCTTCAGGGACACCAGAGAGCAGATATTTGCATTATACTTTTATGAATTTCAGCCATAAGGGTTAACTATGTCCCATACACTTTGCTAAGCACTTTATACACGTAATTTCATTGAATCTGAAGAGGGACTTGTTACTATTCCCATTTTCAAATGAGGAAGCAAGTTCAGAGAAGGTAAGTAACTTGCCTAAGGGCGTGGAACTAAGGACAGTGCCCAGATTCAAGCCTAGGGCTGCTGGACCCCAAATCCCATGTTCTCACCCACCCCTCTCCCTCTCTGTACAGCCTCCACCACACCCTCTACCATGAGCCACTCTGTTCCTCTGGGCTCCCTGTCTTCTTCTCTCAGAACCTTCTCACTTATCTTTCTCTTATCATTTCCTTTTTTATGCCCACCTCCACCCTCAATGTAATTTCTGCTGTCTCTCAGGGGCATCCAGCCATCTTCTGAGGGCCTCTCTCTTGGTATATTTCCATGCCATAGATGCCATGTCACATTTATTGTATAGACCAGATACTCAGCCTCCTGGAACGTGTTGGGGGATGTGGCTGTGGCCACACGGGAAGAGGCAAGACTAGGTGCTATCCGGAACCCTCTCTCCCTGGTCACACTGAATGGCAATCCTTTTAAAACCATAAGTCAGATCATGTCACTCTCCTGCTTCAAATCCTCAATGGCTTCCATTGTGTCCGCCTCACCTCCCTCCCTCCCTTAATCTCCTGCTAGGACTCCCCTTTGACTGAACCCATCAGGAAGCCAGAAGGCCACACCAGGACACAGAGCAGGATAGAGAAAGGTGGAGAATGGCCTGGAGGGCCAAATGGAGGGTGTCCAGCAGAGAAGGCAAGAGTAGGGGCAAGAGTAAGTGCACCTCTGCCTCTCGCTGTTTCCAAAGGAGATGCAGATGAGATTAGAGGAAGGAAGAGCTGGAGGCCTCATCATAAAGACCATCACAGAGACCAGCATGGAGTATTGCAGATGATTTAATTCTACTGGTTGGTAAGTAGAAGTACCAGCTGGCAAGGTTTTGAAATTATTCTCTTCATACATTTAGTTTGTCAGAGTCACAGAGTTCTTCCAGGCTAAACTTTTACCTCCATTGTAGCAGCCAAATTTCTTTTAATACCCAAATCCTCTTGATAACTCCAGGCTGCAGTGAGCAATCCTAGCTTCGTCACAGGGTCAGCCAGGCCCTCCTCTGGCCTGCACCACCTTTGCCTGCTGTAGGGCACCTAATCAAACCGCTGGACCTCAGGCCTCAGGAGCTTCATGCTTACTTCCCTTAAATCCCAGCCATCAGTTCTGCAATTGTGTCTTCTCTGACATCATGCCACTGGGAAAACACACTGTATTTCTAGCAAAAAACTGGATGATGGGGGCCGGCCTCGTGGTGCAAGTGGTTGGGTGCGCGCTCCGCTGCGGCGGCCCAAGGTTCTCCAGTTTGGATCCTGGGCGTGCACTGACGCACTGCTTGTCAAGCCATGCTGTGGTGGCGGCCCATATAAAGTAGAGGAAGATGGGCACGGATGTTAGCCCAGGGCCAGTCTTCCTCAGCAAAAGGAGGAGGATTGGTAGATATTAGCTCAGGGCTGATCTTCCTCACAAAAAAAAAAAAAAAAAAAAAAACTGGATGAGGACCCCTACTGCACCCCAAATACAAAAAATAACTCAAAATAGATCAAAGACCTAAATGTAAGAGCTAAAACTATAGAACTCTTATGAAAAAACATAAGTAAAATCTTTATGACTTTGAATTTGGCAATGGTTTCTTATAACATGTAAAGTATAAGCAACGAAGAAGTATAGATAGGTAGATAAATTGGGCTTCATCAAAAGTAAAAACTTGTGTTTCTAAGAACACTACCAAGAAAGTGAAAAGATAACCCACAGAATGGGAGAAAATATTTGCAAATTATGTATCCTATAGGAGTCTAATATCCAGAACTCTTACAATTCAACAATAAAAATACAAATAACCCAATTTAAAAATGGGCAAAGGACTCCAATAGACATTTTTCCAAAGAAGATATACAAGTGGCCAGTAAGCACACGAAAAGATGCTCAACATCATTAGTCATCAGGGAAACACAAATCAAAACCACAATGAGATACCACTTCACACCCACCAAGGTGGCTATAATCAGAACAATGACATAAGTGCTGGCAAGGGTGGATAAATTAGAACTGGTATACATTGCTGGTGGGATTGTAAAATTGCAGCCACTTTGGAAAACAGTTTGGTTGTTCCTCAAAATGTTCAACATAGAGTTACTATATGACCCAGCAATTTCACTCTTAGGTTTATACCCAAGAGAACTGAAAACATATGTCTGCACAAAAACTTGTACACGAATTTTCACAGCAGCATCATTCACAATAGCCAAAAAGTGGAAACAATACAAATGTTCATTGACTGATGATTGGATAAACAGGAAAAGACATATCCATATCAGAGAATATTATGTGGCAATAAAAGGAAATGAAGTACTCATACATGCTACAATATGGAAGAACCTTGAGAACATTATACAACGGAAAGAAGCCAGATACAAAAGACCGCATATTGTGTGATTCCACTTATATCTTATGTCCGGAAGGGGCAAATCCATAGACACAGAAAGTAGATTAAGGGTTTCCAGGGCCTGAGGGAAAGAGGGAATGGGGAGTGACAATGGATGGGGTTTCTTTTTGGAGTGATAAAAATGTTCTGGAATTAGATAGTGGTGATGGTTATCCAACCTTGGAAATAAAAACCACTAACCACTGTACACTTTAAAAGGATGAATTTTATGGTATGTGGGTTATTTCTCAGTTTTTTAGAATGGACGATGAATAATAATGAAGTGAGACTATTTCTAGTGCCCTTATTGCACCAGCCCCGGAAAACCAATGAAAGTAATAAAACATCTGAAGTTGAAAGAAAAAAAGTGATGGGCCCCTGGGACAATGCTAAAGCCAAATCTATTACAGCACTGTGGGAGTCTTTTTCACTACCGTCCTAGAGGCAGTTGTAGAAAGGGAGATGGAAAGAAGGGAGGATGGGAATTAAGGTCCATGGAGTGCCCCCTATGAACCAGGAGCTTTAGCAAAGCCTAAAGTCTCTAACAAGGGGAGGAGGAGGGCACTCAGCCCGGGCCTCACAGTCTTGAGAGGCCTCAGATACAAACCTGTATCTCTAAAGGATGTTCAAGACTCAGGTACATTGAGACAATAACAGGAATTTTTGTCCCTTATAAAACCACATCTCATGAAATATAAACTAACATTTTTTAGTATAAATGCTTATCTTGTAAATTACATAATTATATTGCCTTATATTTGTGTGTGCTGAGAACATTAATTTGTAAAAGTAAACATTTAGAACATACCATTATTTTTATAATCCTATTTTTGGCATTTGTTCATTTTGTTGTTGTTGTTCTAATGTATTAGGACTTTCTAAAATGGAAGTGACCTAGGCCTTTCTTAATTTCTAAGAAGCCCTGATCATACTTAATCCCAACCACCCTAAAAGGTAAGTATTATTGTCCCATTTTACAAATGAGCAAAGTGAGGCTCAGCAAGGCTAAATTAATTAACATGTCTTGAAAAGTTTTAAGTGATATACAACTGGGGTTGAATCTGGGTCTATTTGATACCAAAACTCACAGTGCCACTTTTACATGCTAAAGAGGATGAAGAGTAAAAATGTAGGTTTTTCTCCACTTAAATGCACCAGAGCAGCCCCTATGCCAAGGTCCCAGGTACATGATGTCCTTGTGTACAGTCTTGCTTACAGCCAGGCTGTGGGCAGAACTAATCATATCCTGCTGGAATTATTCCCCAGCACTTTGCTGCTCATGTACATGCTTCAGGACTACTCTGAAGAAGAATATACAACTGAAAAACTTAAATCAAGGCCTGCATTTGACCAGAAGTATAGAAATATCTTTGCACACTTTCCCAATCTCCTTTAAAGAGAGGACCACACATTACATAGAGCAAAAATGCCACCTCAGCTTGCTTGCTAAGCTAGAAGAAACCTTAATATCTTCATGCTGGACAGATCTCAGAGGATCTGGAGCACCTGAAGTAAAGAGACTCTGTCTTCAGCTAGAATCACGTAGGAAGGAGTGTAGGGAAGGAATAGAAAGGGCCAAACCCACCGGATGCACGCCACATGAATGCAAAAGGCCAAATGCATTATCTTCATTTTCCAGAGGAAAAAACTAAAGGAGTAACTTTTCCAAGGTCACATGGCAGGTAGAGCTGGCTAGAATTCATCCCAGGTCTGCCTGACTCCAGAGAGGATGCCCCTCCCACCAGTACAGCACTTGAAGCAGCACACATGTAGCTTTGCCACACAGGTTCAAATCCCAGCTCTGACACTTGCCAGTGAGTGACCTTGGCCAAGTTGACAGGCCTCTATTTCTCAGTGTTCTCACCTGGCAAAATAGGAATAATAATTGTATTTACCTCACAAAGTTGTTAAAAGGGTTAATCAGAGCTTCTGGGTTGGTGAACATGTGCAGGTGCTGGGAGAGTGCTGCCTGGAGAGGGCATGGAAGCTCCTGGCCCTTTCCCTGTACCTCGCCCTGTGCATCTCTTCCATCTGGCTGTTCCTGAGTGATATCCTTTATAATAAGCTGGTAATCTAATTGATTCTGAATTGGAAAAAAAAAAGAAACAAAAATGAATAAAGTATCATTGGAATTAGGGTATGAGAAAATAAAGGAGTCCACTTTTGATGACTGGAAGAATATTTGAGGACCCAGGCCTTGGGAAGATCCTGACCTCCTCCAAGGATGAAATCCAAAATCCAGAGTTCCTTAAGACTAAGACAATTCGACTATGCTGATTCTCTCTCTCTCTCTCTTTTTTTTTTTTTAATAAAAATGCTATTGTCAACTGGAATTCTCACTACATGTTCCTATCCAGTGGGAAGAGAATTCCAGACCTGCACAAGCCTGGATATGAGTAATTTGATGGCAGATAATCTTGATAACAAGTCAAGTACAAGTCTTGATACTTAACTCCTCCATTTGCCAATGAAAATAAGCATGTTGACCACATATATTTTATACCTCTCAGTAAAAAATGTGAATACTGCAAAAAGAAAAAAAAGGATTAAAATGATGCCTGGATTAGAACAATGCCTGGCATGTAATTAACACTATGCTCTGTCAGAATTTGCTATTATTGTTTTATATAATTTCTCCAACAGTACAAGATAAGGAGCAGAGGTTGTAAAAATATCTATATAGAGTTATGTAACAGGATGTTAAAATGGAATACTTTCTGCTCAGTTTCAGGTAAACTTGCAAAGCTGAGAACAAATCCGTAGGTAGCAAGTACCTGCACAACCCAGAGTGAGGTGCTAGACCACCTACGCCAGGACTGCGGAGGTGATGTCTCAAGGCCAGCATGAGAAATTTTGAAGTTAAAGAAGCCATAAAAGAGATTATATTTGAAGAAGGTTGTTGGAGAGTGGAAATTTTCTTCCTTACTCTCACTTCCCCATGGAAGAGAGAACACAGGTGCTTCCCTTTCCCTCCCTAGAGAGAGGAGTTTAGGGGGACAATGGAGAGCTTCATGTGTGTCTCCTGGAGGTTGGGAGACACAGAGGACCCACGCTTGAGAAATCTAAGGGCAAAGGACTGATATTATTGGACTGAGATTATTGGAGAGAAAAGGGAAGCACTGGTACTTCAACTGATGGTGAGGGCCAAAGGATGTGAGAAGGTTTTCCATGAAACAGATGTGGACCCCGCTGGAGAAAGCCAGCCTGGAGCAGTCTTTTTCTTTTTCCTTTTCTTTCTTTTTTTTTTCTTTTGTGAGGAACATCAGCCCTGAGCTAACATCCATGCCAATCCTCCTCTTTTTTTGCTGAGGAAGACCGGCCCTGAGCTAACATCTATTGCCA
Organism: Ceratotherium simum simum; assembly: GCF_057802395.1. NCBI lineage: Eukaryota > Metazoa > Chordata > Mammalia > Perissodactyla > Rhinocerotidae > Ceratotherium > Ceratotherium simum. The sequence goes on along the minus strand of NC_141918.1, from coordinate 29,337,486 downwards.
ATCCTCCTCCTTTTTTTTCCCCCTTTTTCTCCCCAAAGCCCCAGTAGATAGTTGTATGTCATAGTTGCACATGTGTACCAGTTTCTTGATTGTAGCTGTCATCAGTCTCAATCCAAACCACAGTTTAACCAGCTTTATTTGGTTACAAACATAATTGGAATTAAGGTTTAGAAGGAGAGACAAGATAGATCTAATCTTCTTAATATAAAAGAAAACACATACTCTCTCATTTTCTTTTGCATTTTTGTGCCCTCTCATGATTGAGGAGCTCCACGGTGTGCAGATCTAACCTAAGAGGATGGCATATGGAGGGTTATCCGGAAATGTTCTAAGCCTAAGGGAGCAGTAGTGGAGACCATCGCTGTCCCTCTAGTTTGTCTCGCCCAGTGGATGGCCACATCCCAGCTCAGGGGCACAGTCCTGGCACTTATGCTGTTGTCGGGCTCCCTGCCAGGGAGCACTACCGCGCCCTCCTCCTTTGTATAGGGACAGGAACTTCTGCTGAGCTTCCCTTGCCCTAAGGGAAGGAACTGGTGCCTTGGCACACTCCTTCCCAGCAGTCTGGTCCGGTGCCCTGCTCCGGATCACCCGAAGGGAGAATGAAAAGACTTTTTCACGACTTGAGATCCTTCAGATAGGAAGAAAACCTTCACACGCACTTCTGATAAGCCCCATACAAATGGTTCCTTCTTCGCTGAGCAAGAGAGAAACTTCAGGCAAACCTCGGCAGAAAATTGTTCCCCAATAGGGCAAGAGTCTGAAGGAAGGGTGGGGCCACAAAAAGACCCATTGTCCACATCCCTCTCAGTTTTTTACTTTTCTGGTTCTTTGTTCACCACTCAGATCACCAGAGATGACTGAGAGGGAGATGTTCTGCTAGGAGTTTTCTAAAACTCAGATAGATGAAGCTTAATTTGAGATAATCTGAGGTAATTACTAACTAAGAGTTGAAGACCAACCTCCATTTGTTATCTAAAAATGAAGTAGCCTGAAGAGGATTAGTCTTAGAAACCCTGACTCACTGCTTCAGCTGAACTTGAAATTTTAGTTCCTAGAACCACAGCAGAACTTCCCCCTAGTAAACACCTTTTAAATGAATATTCACTATCTACTGAAAGCATAAAGCAAACTTAAGAACCACTTCCTTCATTCACGTCTGCCTCTAAACCATCTCTTCCTCTACTTCAGCTTACTGTAGAACATTCCTCCTTGAAAGTAAGCATGTGCCCCATATAGACAAAATATATTCATCTTTAGTATAAGGATGAAACAACGATCAAAACAATGTCATTTTTGTAACTTTGGAATTACAATCGAACCAATATCAAAAAACATGGCAAAAGTGGATGAACTGACCTTGAAGGAGATATGTTTGTCCACATAATTATGCCTACAGCTCTACACGCCAGGGTGCCTTCCTAAATAAATATCTTTTTTCTTGCCTTGTCTAATAATAATAATAGTAATATTTTACCAAATGTTTGTGGTGGGTGGTGTTCTAAGGGTTTTACATGTAATAAACTCACTTAATCCCCACGACAACCGGATGAGGCAGATGAGTAAATTGAAGCACAGAAAGGTTTCATAACTGGCCCTTGATCTTACAGCTATCAAGTCACAGAACTTGGATTTGAACCTGAGTTGATGTAACTCTAGAATGTATGCTTTTAACCAATTTACTACACTGTCTCTCAGCCTTTTCCAAAGAGCCTGTGGTTCTACACAGGGAACTGGCCTCACTTCACGTCCCTCATGGGCAGTCCCCCAAAAATGCATGAAAAGAATATCATCCAGTAAATTACACCTACTCATTTTTAATGGTGATTCATGGGGAGGGAGAAATATTACTTCACATACTGAATGACCTAATAACCTTGATACATAATTAGCATTTCAAAAAAAATCTCCATCTCAAGTTTCCCACGAATTAATCATAGACAAATCCATAGCTGAGTCATTCTTTGGTGTGATGGCCACCAGGAAATGCAACCAGAGAGACTGACTCAAAGTGTATGAGAAATCTACTGTACGAAATGCTCTTTTGGTGTTAGATCTAACTTGCATAATTATAGAAACATTAGAGGTGAAAAGAGCCTGGGAGTTTATGGAATTTAATCTGCTTAAGTGAGGCTGTCCAAGAAGGATAAATGAGTTGCCCCAGGTCCTAGAGCCATTCAGTGGAAGGATCCTCAGGAGAACAACCTCACAGACTTCCCAGGGGCCAATGCCTTTCTCCAATTTACCATGCTGCTTGCCCACCCCATGTGACATTTTTATATAAAAAAGTAACATGTTCTCATGACCTGGGGCTAAAGACACTTTCCTATGCTCTGACAGATAAGGTTAAGATAACTATATTCCACTGGTTGAATTCTGGGAACATACTTGATCTACTTCAAATATGAGTTAGGTGGTGCTTACCTTTTCTTCATTTAGAGAAGCAGACAGGTAAAGATCATAAAACACTAGCAGGACATGAAATATGAGTGTGGTAAGTGGAAGTTTATCCTACTTACATGGGTCCTCATTTTCTATTATTACATTATATTTCATCACCAATCATTTGTTCCCCATGGAAATCGTTGGTGATATCTCTAAAAACTATTAGGAAATGTTTTAAGTCCTGCAAAAGAAAAAACATCTCTCTTTTCAAAATGTCAGACCCTTAGCCTCTCCTCTGGTCTGTGAGTCAGGACCTCCACGGTCTGCCTGCCTCTCGTCTCCCTCTGCCAGTGCATTGAACACAGCCATTAGTTCATTCTTTCCAAATTACAGATTTCATCCTATTTCCTGTATCTCAAAAACCTTCAGCAACTCTCCACTGTCTTCAGCATAAAGCCCAAACTTTCAAAGCCCTAAACAGACAGCACTATACGTCTTTCAAGTCCATCTGCCTTTGTGGCACACAAACCATCCGCTCCAACAAAACTCGTGTGTCCCCAGTTCCCCTTACCTGTCTCTGTACCTTTGTCCACGTGGCTTTTCCCTCCCAGGATTTCACCTCATCTGCCTGTGCCAATTCAGTTCTGATTCACACGCTAAGGCCCAGCCCGGAGGCCTCCCTGACAACCCAAGCTTCCTGAAATCCTTCCCTGAAAGCATTTATTACTGGTAACACTGATTTCATATTTGCTGCTCTGTTTTATTTCCATTTTTCCATGTACATTGTTCTTGCCTTCCCATCCAGTTTATAAGCTCCCTTAGAGCAGGGAACATTTTTTAGACTAAAAATATTTCTTCTGTGTCTTAAACACACAAAGAATTAAGAAAGTATCAATAGCTGATTATTTAATTGCTTTTCCATTCTCTTCCCCTTCCCCCAGTATTCTCCTTGAAGAGCTGGCACTTAAAACATTTGGGGCGATTTTATATACTTATTCTAAAAACCTAAAAGTTTATGGAATATATCTTTAGGTAGAGACTTTTACCTATTCAAAGATAACCCGTTAAAGTGTTTACTAATAGGTTAAGAGAATTAAGAAAATAGGAACAGATGAACTCAATCTTGTTTGTTTTGTTTTAAAAATCTACCCAAGTTTGTCCCAACACTGGTGGTGAAAGGGGAACAAGAATATAAATGGAGGCTCACATACCATATGTTTAAATATTTTAAAGTTATAAATCAAACTAACTATTAAAGTCTGTTCTAATTTTTTTCCTTTAAAAATGCACCTTCAAAATGACCTCAAGCCCAGTTTTGCCTCCTTCTCTTCCCTCTCCTGTCTCCATTCTATACTACAAGTGGCCTCCCACATCTGCAAATGAACATCTCAGCTTGCACATCCAAGCTCTGAACACACTGCCTGCCGCCTCTCAGGCCTGGGGATACACACCCTGGTGGCAGGGCCTGCCTTCAGAGGGACAGACAAAGAAGAGGTCCTTTTTAAAGTGGGGCCACACTCTCCCAGGTCTGGGGGGCGGGGTACTGAATCTACTCATTTTTACTTCTTAACATAAATTCATTCAGAATTTTTAGCTACATTCAAAACACCAAATAAAAAGTAAAACCGTACGACTTTAAAAAAAACATTTAAATTTTCTTTTTAAAATTTCATCTTCTTAAATGTAAAAGCACATAAAAAGAGAAACATATAGTACAATTATAAAGATTTTCAAATTACTATACACTATAACTATTCCTAGTAACATACGAACTGTTTCACAGCAAGATGATTTATATTAAAAACTCACTGGCAAAGATGTAACAGTCACAACTGACAAAATCTGAACACATAGTTTTTAAAATATGACCACAGATATATTACTTAATGAACAGCAAGGCACAGTTCTTCTGTTTTTTTCCAATACTCTGCGCTAGCTTCTGAGTCATGGTGTATTTTGGCAAATGTAATCATATTCTCCATCATTTCTCAGCAAGCAGTGGTCTTCTTGCAAAGATATAATCATATGTAAACTCATGAATTGGATTCCTCAGTGACTAAGTAAATACACCTCAGTTTATGTAGGACAAGTCTATTTCATGGTTCTGTTTCAAAACAGATGAACGTGTGTTTTGAAATTACGTGTCCAGAAAATTATCTTATGCACCACAGAAGTAAAAGAAAAAAGAAAGAGGACTCAATCTTATTCTGATAATTTATAGTTCTCACTTAGAGTAAATAAAGAATCCAAGAAAGGGATGGCAAAACAGAGATTATCTAGGTCAGCAATTAATATTACTGGAACACAAAATATTGTTCAAGACATTCACTCCACTGTTACGTATGTATATCTGTTTTTTTTTCCCTTCTTTTTTATTCACTTCTGCTATATCCATCACCTGGTTCTCTCTTTCTTCCCTCTTTCTTGTGCCTTAAATTTGCCGGTGACAATCACCCTTGCTGGAAATGTAACCCTCTTCCTGCCACTTCCCTCTTCTGAAATTCACTTTCTTAACAATATTACAAATATACACTTTTAAAGATAAAAAGTCCACCAGTGTCTTATAAGCCTAATAAACCAGTATTTTTCACTTTTTACTTTCCCTTAACATAATTTCCACATAGCTGCAATCACAGCACAGACAACAAATACGAAGCTAGCTGGCCATATTGGAAGTATCTAGAGTAACAAATCATTATTCTGAAAACTGGTAAATAAAGGGGGAAAAATCAAGCATTTTCCCTGCCTTTCTTATGAATTCTTTTTCAGAGTAACAAAGTAGTTGATGTGGGAAAGTTCTTCTAATAGAAAAATCTCAGCCAATAAATCAAATGAGTTAATGGGTCCGGGCAATAGTCATCAACGGCTGGTGAAACAGGTAAAAGGCTTTATAAAGATGGGTCAGGACGGACATCCATCTTTACATCATAAAAAAGAGAGACCACAGAGCATGTATAAGGCACCACCTGTGAAATATTCTTGCCAAAGATAATCTAATTGAGATCTAATTATCAGTTTACTATTTACCAGTAAGTACTGGGGATGGAGGAAAGTGTTAAGTGACACCATGAGGATAAAACCAATCAAATCTAGAATGTGGAAAATTCTACTTTCTTCAACAAATGAATGGCAAGAAAAAAAAAGAGGGAAGAGGAACTGTTAAAGATTAAAAGAGGCTTATGAGACATACTAACCAAATGCAATGTGCAGACTTGGTTTTGATCCCAATTCAAATAAACCAACCGTCAAAATGCACTTGAGACAATAAGAAAAATTAGAGCACTGGATATTTAATAATACTAAATAATTATCAATAATTTCTTTAGTGTGATAATGGTATTGTGCTCATTTTTTAAGTCTTTATTAGCAATATATACTGATGTATTCATGGAAGAAATGATATGTCTGGAATTGGCTTTTTTTAGTTTAATAGACTTTATATTTTAGAACAGTTTTAGGTTTGCAAAAAAATTGATAAGATGGTACAGAGATTTTCCATATATGCCACACCTAGTTTTTCCTATTATTGACATCTTACATTAGTATAGTACATTCATTACAATTAATAAACCAATATTGATATATTATCATTAACCAAAGCACATATTTTATTCGGCTTCAAATGACCTAATGTTCTTTCTCTGTTCCAGGATCCCACATTACATTTAGTTGTCATCTCCTTAGACTCCCCTTGGTTGTGAGTGTTTCTTTTAGACTTTCATTGGTTTTGATGACCTTCATGGTTTTGAGGAGTACTGGTCTGATATTCTGTAGAATGAGCCTCTATTGGAATTTGTCTGGTGATTTTCTCATGATTAGACTGTAATTATGGGTTTTGGGGAAGAAGACCACAGAGGCCAATGTGATTTTCATCACATTATATCGAGGGTACATACTATCAACATGATTTACGCCTCCTGATGTTGATCTTAGTAGTGTTTGTCAAATTTCTCCACTGAAGAGTTACTCGTTAATCTTTCTTCCATACTGTACTCTTTGGAAGGAAGTCACTATGTGGAGCTCACACTTAAGGAGTAGGGGGTGTTATGCTCTCCCTCCTCAAGGGTGCAGTGTCTACACAAATCATTTGGAATTCTTCTGCATAGGAGATTTGTCTTTTCTCCTCCATTTATTTGTTTATTTATTTATTCAATCATTTATTTCTACCAGTATGGACTCAAGGATATTTATTATATACTTTGAGTTATAATACAATGCTTCTTTATTTATTTTGTTGCTTAAATTGTTCCAGTTTTGGCTACTGGGAGCTATTTTGGTTAGCTGCTATGTCCTTTTGATATATCTCCACCATTGTGTTTGTGTGTGTGTGGCACTTTTTTACTTTGTAGCACTACAAGACACTCCAGGCTCATCTTATATATTTTGTGCTCCAGACCTAAAATCAGCCATTTCCAAGGAGCTCTGGGTCATTTTATTGGAGAATGGTATTAAAAACCAAGATCTGGGTTCTAGGTGTGCTCATTGCTACTGTGGTGTCATTGCTTCTAGGCCCTCCCAGCTGACAGAGCAAGGAAATATATATGTGTAGATACAAATATATCTAAATATTTTTATATGTAACCATCTGTATCTATATTAAGCTAAACATGAGTTCCTATTGATGTTGGGATTCGCTTTTAACCCAGCTGTAAGGTGGGAGAGTAGGGGAGGTCTAGAGGAAACAAGATTGCCCAAAAGTTGGTAATTGTTGAAATTGGATGATGTGAAATTGTAAGTGGGATGGTGTAGTGGTCCATTACTCTATCCTCTCTACTTTAGTGTATGTTTAAAAATTTTCCTCATAAAAATTTTTTCTTAAATAAGAATAGTTAGGGTTAGAGAAGGTACCTTTGGCTGCACTCTAAGCCCATTTACTCTTCCTTTATACAACATTCTAATGAGCATTAGCTCATTAGTTAATTTTCAAACACATAACTAATCAAAACACTTTAAACATTTTAAAGATTTTTTTAAAGTACACAGTGACAAAAGTAAGAAATGACAGGTAATAAGAAGAAAACTTCTAGGAAAAAACTATTAAAAAAAAACACAGAAAAGATAATTTACTGCAAGAGCAGATAGAACATGCACTTCAATAAGCTTTGAGAACATTATTGTATTTCCACTAAAAAGCTGTTATCCCTAATAATCACGCTTTGTCAAAAAAAAGCGCTAAATAATGTTTAGCATATTCTGTCTAAAAAAAATGAGTAAACATATCTTTAGATAGGTCTTATTCAAAACAGTAAAAATTTTAAAGTTTCCAGCCTACAAAGATCGACACTAAGTCCCCTATAAAACTTGACTGTCTAGAACAACATGCTTCCCAAGGTTCCAGACAGCCAAATATTGCAATTCAGCTCTAGACATCTGGTTCTCCAAAATATTTGAGTAATTTATATTTCCACAGAAACATACATTAGTGTTCATGAGAGTCTCAGACTCAAAAAGAATAAAAAATTCAACAAAATCAATTCCCACTCTAATAACTCTGTAAAGGAAAAATAGTACATGAAAGATTTTTTTCAAATCCCACTTCTGATTAAAGATGTAAAGCAGGTATCAGCTTACGTTTGCAAACATTTTCATGGAATGCTATGATGTTTTTCTCTCCCTGCAAAAGAGGAGCTAAAGCCATACTGATATGCCTTGTGTTCTGAAAGTAAATATGTTTTGCTTAAAAATATCATGAATCAGTGAACTTTTTATTGGTCAGCCCAGACTTTGAAAGAAATGTTTCAACAGTTAGTATTAAACGTCTCTCCCTAAATCAGATCAAAGATAAGAGATGAGGGTGAAAGATTCTATCTTCTTTGTGTATTCTATTATCTACTTTCTGTTTATTTTCTCCTTTTTGTCTATGGCATGGAAATAAAAAGGACTCTTTTTCTTTTCTGAGTGCCTGGCATAAAAGGTGCTTAATAGGGCTAAAACATGCCTTGGGGAGGAGAAAGGCTTGGAGAACTGGAATACCCCAAAGGCTGTCTCCTCACTTCCAGGCTGACCCACACCCCACTTTTCCCCTGGCTGTTAGTGCTGTAGCCTCCTTGGGAGAGTAACTTGTATTCAATAGATTGTGCCAAACACTCTCCTAAAGACTCTTCTTGGGGTATGATGTTCCAGAAATTAACCCCTAGTTAATTTACCTATCTGGTGCAGAAAGGCTTCTGGGCTCATTTGAATAATTTATAGAGAAGACTAAAATAGATATGATCCTGTGGAAATGTGAATAGCAAAAACCAGGTCACATTACCTATCAGTGGATCAGGCAGGTGTCTGTGAAATGACTGCAATGAAGACCCACACATTGGTATACATGTGTTCTCTCTGTTTTCATAGCTCATTGTTCTGCCATTCCTGGTGCTGGGATACTTCCTTTAAGGACAGGGTTTGTCTGCTCTTTGCTTATAGGATTTACCAGAAACTTCTGGAAGGGGAGGCCAAGTTGCACGTTCAGCTCTGCTCCCTGAAGACCAACATATCCTTCAGACTTAAGATACATCCTCAAGAATCTTAGTTCAGCTAACTTCTCTCTGAAGACGAGAAATCACGTGACTAATTTTCCTTCCATTTCACCATGCCATACCCTCCGCACCACTCTGGTCCTTCTCCTCCAGCCCCCAACCATGCCAAGCAGACAGCAGTCTCCTTTCATGTAGAAAACCACAAGGGTGGGGCCGAAATACTGCAAGAACAACATGTATTTGGGACATTTCCATTTGGCTGTCTTCAGTAGTATAATAGAGTGATTCCACAGTGCAGGAAACCCAAGTTTAGGCTCAGAGTCAGGAATTCCAGGATTCTTTACTGAGCCCAGTAACATATTGCCTGGAGTCTAGGCACCAGCATCCTTGCTTTTCCTTGTTTGCAAAGCAGAGATAATGATACCAACTCAGGGGCTTGTTTTGAGCTAATTAATGATTGCACAGTGCTGAATATAAAGAGGCTTCATGGTACACGTAGTAATATGTCCCTTTAGGAGTGACACACATTAATTATACTGTGTGACAACCCAGCAAAGCAGTGTCAATCACTTTAGGAAGGTGGTCGAGGCAGACCCACCCTATTTCATTTTTCTGATTATATACTTGCTTTTTGGTTTCCTGCTCTAGACTCATCTTTTTAATAGTGCAGAATTATTTTATTTATATTTCTTATTTAACCTCTTACCTATGGCTGGCTTTCAGTCAGTTCAATTTCTCTGGGTGTGTGTTACAGAGTGTTGTGTTACCAGGCTGTTGTTGGAGAGACTAGAGAGAAGTGACACCTCGGAAACCAAAGAGAAGCTCCTTGGCCTGGCCCCCACAGAGGTGCGGCACCTTCTCCCCACCGGCTCAAGTGACAGCTTACTATCTCTATAAGGGTAGGCTCCATGGGCCTTGGGGCAGAGTTGCCAAAGCTGTTTGTTACAAAACTGGTTCCTGACAAAAAATATTGACTTTCTGTTATGTAAGATAGCTACAAGGAAAGATTTTTTTCTTTTAATGCCATTAATTGAGGCAGTGGTTGGGAAGGTTGTGGTACAAGGGAACAAAACAGGTTTTGGACTTGGCTGCCTAGGAAACATCGCAGGGACGGTTAATCCCAACGGTTACAAAATTGTGGAAAAGAAAAGCAATGTAATCTATGCAGAAATAGAAGTACAATGATGTACACCTGAAATTTTTACAATGTTATAAACCAATGTTACTGCAATAAACAAAAAATTAAAAAAAAAAAAAAAAAAAAAAAAAAAAAAGAAAAGCAATGTCCCAGGGCCGGCCCCGTGGCTTAGCAGTTAAGTGCGTGCGCTCCGCTGCTGGCGGCCCGGGGTTCGGATCCCAGGCGCGCACCAAAGCACCGCTTCTCCGGCCATGCTGAGGCCGCGTCCCACATACAGCAACTAGAAGGCTGTGCACCTATGACATACAACTATCTACTGGTGCTTTGGGGGAAAAAATAAATAAATAAATAAAAATTAAAAAAAAAAAAGAAAAGCAATGTCCTGTACTTACTGTGTCAAAGTGAAGTTAATAAATCAAACCAAATTAAGAAAATTGAACAAATTACTGAATACCTCCTAAGTATTAAGTAGTCATTGAGAAATAAAAAAGTTAAGGAAATTAAGTTGAAAGTAAAAGGTACAGAGAAACATTCATTCATTCAACAAACATTTATTGAGCACCTACTGTGTGCCAAACATTGTGCTAGGAATGGGGATACAGCAGAGACCATAAGACAAAAATCTCTGCTTCAGAGAGTTTACATTGTAAGAGAGAGAGACAGACACTAAACAAGCAAACAAACCAGCAGGAAAATATATAGTAATATGTACTATGCAGATAATTCATGTAGGTTGAGGTGGTCATGACTGAGTGGCCTTTCTGCAGAGGTGACGTTTAAGCTAAGATGTGAAGGACAAGAAGGAATCAGTCCCGTGAGGACTGGGAGAAGTGCTTCCGGGCCAAGCAAACAGGTAGGGCCAAATTCTCAAGGTGAGAAAGAGTTCTGCTTGTCAAGTAACTGCTCCAGTGTGGCTGGGCAGAGCACAGAGGCGAGTGCGACTTAGATGGGGGCAGAGGCCAGTTCACTAAGGGTTGTAAATCTGCACAAAGACTGGAGATTTCTCTTCTAAGTGTGATGGGAGGCCACTGGCGAGTTACAAGCAGAGAAGTAGTAGGATCTGATTTGTGCCTTTAAAGGATGACTCTGCTGCTCTATGCAGAAAGCATTGTAGGGGTAAGGGTACAAAAGAAGAGGGTGGGAGACCAACGAGGAGACTATTACAGTGTGGCAGTTATGTCCTTAGACAGTCCTGGGATATCTATTTCCTCATTTATTGGGAAAACTAATGACAAATGATAATTTTGTGTGCATCACTTTATCTACACATCTGCCGGGAGAGTTAAAAGATAATCCATGTTTGTGGACTGGGAAATTTTAGACGACATCGAATAACCAGAAAGCCATGGCCAAACAGTACTTTGGGCCCATCTGGAATGTAGATTTATGGCGTTTAACTCTTCCTGGCCTGTTTGACAGCCTTCAGTTTCTTGTTGACTTCCTACCATACTCTTTTGTCAGTGGTTACTCCAAAACTACACTCTTCTTAACCATCAGTTCTCCCCCAGACCCATTTTTTGGGTAGTAACTTTCTCTAGAAAGAAAAGTGAAACTCTTCAGCATGAATTCCTTCTTGTGTCAACTTCACATTCTGATACTTCTTCTTACTTTGAGAAGATGTGTCTCTCTTCCCCCCAAGACTGTGGTCTACCTGTGCTCAAGACTTGCCTCACAACCAATTTGCACTCCCAAATGAGTCCCTCATTCTGAAGCGCTTTTAGTATTGTCTCTTCTCCTTTCTCCTCTTTCTCCTTCTAAAGCTGCCTAATGTGTCCTGTCCTAACAAGCAGCCCTTCCTTCTGTGCTCCTGCCCCTTAGACAGCCTCTAGCCTCCCCACTCCCAGCCTTCGCCTCTCCTCCAACCTGTAAATAAACCTCAGGCTCCCTCTCCATTCCCATGTCCATTTCCTCTGCTCCCATAACCTTCAAGAACTGTACAAATTCAACCATAGCCTTCTTTTCATCAAACCCATTATCCTCTTCAACTTACCTATTTCTTGAATTCCCTCTTTTATTTTTTACTTTCTAATTGTGTGAATTATCATGTTTCTCTTTTTCAGTTTAATCACTCATTATAAGTCTCTCATCATGTATTCAAGACTTACATACAACTTCCAGTTATGTATGATCTATAAGGCCCCTCACTGGCATTCTTTCTCTAAACTTACTACAAGTCCACAATCCCTTATGAAAAGTCCACTGGGGCCAGAGTATTTAAAAGTAAGAATCTTCAGATTTTTTAAAGGTAATATGTGCATATACTGTACTACATTAATATTTCTGCAGCTAAAATGTATGACAATTCACTCTAAGTGGGATAACTAAAGACAGTAAATTGCCTCATAAGAGTTCAGGTCAGATTTTGCTGCCAATTTACAAAAAGAAAGGAAGGAAGGAAAGAAAGAAAGAAAAAAATACTTTGAAAGTTTTCAGCTTCTAATTTGTTCTGATGATATTCCAAATCTATTTCTCCATTCTGCTCTCTCTGTTATTCTAAAACTTTCTACCTGGTTTTCAAGTTACTATTTCAAAGTCAAATATTGTTTTTTAAAAAGATGAAGGTAGAAAATACAATTCATTGCAGGATCAGCTAGCAATATAGGAAACTCAAATATCAATTTATTCAACTACCCCCCCAATGATTCCAACCCAAATATCATTTTATTCAGTGACTTTATAAATGACCAGAAGGAAGTGATCAAGAATATCCTCATCAGATTTATAGATGAAACTAGATATTGCTAATGCTCAGATAGATAGGAGTAAAATTCAAAACACTTCATTAAATTTAAGAGTGATTCTACAAACTAAAGAAAATTCAATAGGGAAAGCAGCTTATTCAGTTTTAAAGAATAACTACAAGATGTAATAGACAAGTTGGCTAGGTAAAAATAGAGCAGACAAGACCTATATTGGGGGGAGGGGGCGCATACAAATAATGAGAGCAATGTGATAAAATTTCTTTTAAAAGGCAACATGATAGTGAGATGAAGTAACAAAAGTGTTACACAAATCACAGCTACTAGACGTGGAAGAACATTATATGGAAGCTAGTCCAGTTGTTGTTATAATTTTTTCAGTAGTAAAATATTCTTTTCAAAAGAAACTGTACACAGATTCAGCCATAGGTAGAATACAGATACAAGTGAGCTTTTCTGAGTGAAGACAGCATGAAGCTTGCAAGCTTGGGTTCACCTTCCACCCAGTTTTCCATCCCTTTCTTCCATTGCAGCCTCTGAGGCACCTCAGAGGATCCCTAGGGCTGCACAGAGCACTATCTAATCCAACTCGCATCCCCTAATTTACAAATATAAAAGCTGATGCCCAGGAAGGATAAATAACTTACCCAAGATAACACAGGCGGTCTAAGAAGAGCTGAAATCAGAGCTCTGGTCTTTTGCTATATTCAGTGCTCTATAATTCACCGTTCCAGTCATTGCAATCACACGTATCGAGTGTTTTCCATATGCCAGGCATTGCATTATGTATAAACGAGATGTGACTACCTGCTCTACAGAAGTCTAGTGGAGAAGAGAGATAATTTCTGAATAACATGGAGAAATTACTTGGGACATTACAAAATTCCATGAGAACATGAGAGATGTCAGACAATACCAACTGAGAATTCAGGGAAACTTCACAAATGAGATTATATTTAATCAGAATTTAGAGATGAATAGATGTTGATCAGGCATAATTTTTTGCATTCACAGATACTTACTAGATTACTATAGCCAGTTTGGATTATTGAAGTTTTAAAATAAAATAGAAAACCAAAGAGAGATTTTTTAAGGGTATTTATCATTGTTATAATATATATTGTCATTTTGTAAAATACCTGAAAAAATTCAATATTTTGAATTAACATATACATTATGGTGGAACTTCACTTAATTGCTAAACTCATAGAAATTAATTCTTATAAGTATTTGCTATTCTTTTTAGTTATTTTAGGCAAATGTTATGAAAGAATCCAAGGGCAAAGTCCTCTGCACTGGTTTGAATGATATCATCACCAACAGGAAGATGCTTTAAATTAGGAGTTTTGGCATCAATGCGAAAAACAGTCCCTACTTCTCTCATTCTCTAAGTTGGTCAACCTTCATTTTAAGATTCTAGTAAAACAAAATCAAACAGGAAAAAAGTCCCTCATTATTTAGGGTTCTTCTTTGGATCATCTTGGTGAATAGCATGCTTAGGTTTCTAAGGTCTTCCTTCAAGTCAGCAGGGAATTAGAGTAGATGGTCTGATGTTCGCTGAGATGATGCAAGTTACCTTGGAGAGATTAATTTAGATTGCATTTGTCATAATCACAAAGATCTCTCACAATCACGCACTGCCCAAAGGCTCTAAGCATTTAGTTAGCATTATCTTTTAGTCTTCCAGTCACACATTTTAGCTTTCCCCCATGTTCTTCTGGACATTTTCTTCCATGTTGCTGGTTGGAAGTCATTAAAAATATCCCCTGGTAGCTGATAATTAACCAATAATTAGCAAAGGTCACAAATCTATGCACAGTGAATTTTTGATTGGTTATAGATGGTGTTTAACTAAAACTTCCAAGAGAGAAAGTCTTCAGGTACAGGCAGAGAGAAAGTAAAGCTCTGCTAAGAAGAAATGATAGTAAAATCAACAGTCATGGGAATAAACAGAATAATAAAAATACTAAGTCCCTTCCCTCCAGTCTTGAATATAAGAAACAGCTAAGAGGGTCCATCTGACTGAGATGGTCAGCAAACTGCCAACTTCAAATGTTTTATTCTACCTTCAACTGTCACCTCAGCATTACACATTCTTCAAAAGTTATACACACACACACTTCTACACATACACAGACACTTATATTTTTAAACCTATTACCTATTTCATTAAATTATGGGTTACATTCTAATCAGTACCCTGAGGAAAAAAAAATAGATCAGAAGCATACAAGGCATGCTTTTCCGAGGGCACATTACAAAACTAGTCTAACATACGCATTCTACACATTCCATTCCAATAGCTTCAAAGCTATCGTGTGCAAAACAAAGCAAAGGTATAACATTACAGGTGGAGAACAGGGGATGAATAAGCATCAAAGAGGAGTTTGGGCTGGTGGTGATGGCCGCTCCTCACTTCACACAGTAGCACAGAAGTCTTAATACTAAAACAACACACTGGCTTTTACAAACAGGGACTGGGCATAATGAGAAACCATGGGGTTAAGACCTTGATTCACCTCTCGATCTTAAGACAACGTCTCCCATCAAATCAGGTACACAAGAAACAATGTGGAGCTGTTGATTCGAAATCTGAAACTAATCATTCCACTTCTCAAAGCGCCCTTATGTGATCTAGTAATATCTGATTCAAATTCAAATAAGAACTTGGTATGCAAATGAGTCCAGGCCAAAAGAAAGTGGCTTTTGAGAGAATATAAAGTAGCTTAGTTCTTTTCCAGCATCAGAAGTTTTGAAAAACCTTGAGTAGAGAGGACTAAGTCTCAGAGAATAATACCTAGCAGGAACTACCTTCACCGACATTTACTTTGCTAGTTAAGCTCTAATCAATTGCAAAAACACTTTTTAACACACAGGAAAGAAAGTATCTAAGTGAGCATATTAATAAATAGTACCCAGGATACTTTCACATATATGAGATTAAAATGGCATTAGTCCTGCATAATAGTAATAGATACTGATTCACAATCGTGTACCTCACACTCAAACACTATAAAAGAGACATTGGACAAATCAATGTCTCAGAAAGATTCCCTAAACAAGGACTTACCTCAAGATCCTGGTCATAGTACCTGTTTCTGGAATGATCATATCTGTTCCGGGAGTCAGGACACCTATTCTGAGAGCCAACACTCCTGCTGCGATTGTTGGCACACCCATTGCACCTGCCACAGCCACACCCACAGCAGGTTCGACCCCCCATCGAGGTTCTGGATTGGACCAGTCTTCAGATTTTCCTCAAGAGAGAATGGTAAGTATTGCAGAAGAAGTGGAGTGTCCAGAGCTACATATGCAACCAGATATGGTTCCAATTGACCCAAATACGGTCAGAGTGCAGCCAGAGGCCTTTGTTCTTGACAAAAGAAGGGATCCCCAATGAGGGATTTCACCAAAACAAATATTCTATTATAATTAAAAAGAAATCCTTCATCAATTCAAAAGAAGACAAGCTCCCAATTTTTCATCTCTCCAGCCAAAATGATGATATGATCCTCTCTTGATGTCCTCAGGAAAACAAATGAGCATCAGTGGCCAGCGACTCCTCTTTATTATGGGAATGATGTCACAAGAGCTTTAATTTTCCCCTGTACTACATTAGCTGGTAGGAATTCAGCTTGAAATTTAAGGATGTCGGAGAACAATAACAGTAATTACTACTTATTAGAGCTTTGTCTATGCCCTGGGTTTTACAATCATTAGTGATCCCTCAGCAAGATGGGCATGCTACTCAGGATGATCACCACCCAGGTATTCCTTAAGGAAATGGGTCAGTCTTAATTAGAGCTGGAAACAGAATCCGTAAGGTCTGAATTTAAATGTTTTCCATCCTTGATGCTTTGAGTCTGACTGCTGTAAATATTTTTAATAGCAAGTGCAAGAAATACATTTAAAGGAAGGGACCGAAAGATAGGCATGAGCAGAACTAGGATGAGTGAGAGGGAAGAGCATTTCAGTTGCTGTTCTGAGACCTTCATTAATTCCATTGCATGAGTGCCCAAAAATATTATTTCAGAAGTCGCACCTCTGTTCTCCATCTCCTCTGATACCCACTCTCTAGTAAGGGCAGAGAAGCATTCCGGTTTTTCACTATTTAACAGCTCCTCCCACACAAAACCCCTGCCCCCACAAACACACTATAAATTTTAACCCTGATCGGATTACAGAAACTATTATTTAAAAAGAAGAAAAATACAAAGAAGATAAAAGAGTCCCATATAAAAAACATAACTTGCATTCATTCTGAATAGCAATGATGAACAATATTTTATTACAATACCTTCAGCAAGATAAACAACCCAATGAAAAAAATGAGCAAAGAACATGATTCACCAAAGAAATACAAATAGCCAATAAACATAACAAAAGAACTCAACCTCCCTCTTAACTGAAGAACTGCAAATTGAAATGATGAGATACCAACAGATTGGCAAAATGAAAAAGATGGATTACATACAACATTTATAAAGTGGCAGGAAAATAGGCACATTGATTCACTTTGATTGGGAGCTTAGGTTGATAAAACGTTTTTATGGGCAATTTGATAGTATCTATAACATTTAAAAAATATGTATGCTTTTGATTCAGTAATTCCATTTCTAGGGAATTTTTCCCACAGAAATACTGACCAAACCCCCCCCCCCATAGAGACAGCACTGTTTATAGAAGAAAAAAGTGGAAATATCTTATATGTCCATAAATAAAAATTGGTAAACTATGTAATGGTACAACCATCATATTACATATATGAAATACTATGTAGCAATTCAAAAGAGGCATATTTATAGACACTGACTTGGAAAGATGATCACAAAGTTTGCTTAGTAAAAAAACAAGTTAGAGAATTATATGCAGTGTATGATTCCTTTCAATAGGAAAAGCATAAATGGACTAACTGTGTTTATATATATGCATAAGAAAAAAGTCTGAAAGGATACACACCAAATTAGTTTCCTTCAAGGGTGAAGAGAGAATTTGTCTTTATTTTGTTGTTTTTTTTTAAAGATTTTATTTATTTATTATTTTTCCCCCCAAAGCCCCAGTAGATAGTTGTATGTCATAGCTGCACATCCTTCTAGTTGCTGTATGTGGGACGCGGCCTCAGCATGGCCAGAGAAGCGGTGCGTCGGTGCGCACCCAGGATCCGAACCCCGGGCCGCCAGCAGCAGAGTGCGCGCACTTAATCGCTAAGCCACGGGGCCGGCCCTAAGTCTTTATTTTGTATGTTTCAGTACTGTTTGAAACTTTTTGCAGCAAGCAAATATAATATTTAGATTAAAAATAATAAATACATTACTACATTCTTTAAAAAAAAACCCTCAAAACTTTACCACAGACAAAGCCTTCCAGTTTGGGTTAATACAGGAAATGGACAGGCTGATATATATTTATATGTTTATTTATACATATGGAAATAAACAGCACCCACAGTCACTACCTCAAAGGAAGACAACACATGTACTTGGGATGGAAAGAAAACAAATCACTCATTGAGCTTTCCTGCACATCCTGGTGACCATGACTCCTTCAAATGCAAAGTATCACGGATAGATGCAGATAACCTGTTATGTTTCCAAAGCCAGCTACGCATAGGCAATCAGTCTTTGTCTTATAAGGCCAGACATTTAGCTTTTAGAAAAACAACTGGTATACCACATCCCACTGTTTGTAATGCTCTACTTAGGATATTAAAGCAACATTCTCCAGCGTGTAGAATGCCCAACTTGTGAAACTTCATATGTCCGGAGCGACAGCTGTTGCTGCACCCAATGATATCAGGCTTTTTCAGAGACAAAGAAGTGTTCCCTATGCCACCATGCTCTACCTTGATCTCTGCATCTCCACAGCAAAGTGCTGGAGGAAAAGGGTGGAGTCATGCTCTGGAAACAGCCACATTCTCTTTCTGCTGCCCATACGTGGCTTATTTATGTATATATGTATGCATGTATTTGGTGAGCTTTCCTGCTCTGTCTTCGGAAGCCTAAACAAAAATTAAACTCATACTAAAGCTGAAATGCTGCACATTTGGAACACCATTGTTTTCTACTATTTTTTACTGCTAATATACAGCATTTCATTCATGCAAAATGTATAGATAATCTTCCAGCCATACAAAGGCAGTCTGACCCTTAGGGCCTCCTAATCTAGCAAGAAAGGAGACTTATAAATCAATATGGTAAGCACTGAGTTCAAGGTACATCCAAGATAAACGGCAGCAGAAAGAGAAAAATAACTTTTCTGGGGCAGAGATTACAAAGAAAGAGCTGTTTTGGCAGGATCTTAAAGGACGAGTAAAAGTTTGCAGGTAGACAAAAAGTGGAAAGACTTTCTAGGCATGGGAACAAATATACACCACGGCAACAGAATGGCCCATTAAGGAAACTTGGGAACAATAGTAGCCCCTCAGACAATGCAGTCAGGACTGGTAGAGTTTACAGCAAATCAGAGAATCATAAAAGATTACACATGCATACCTAAACTATTTCAATTTAACTTTAATCACAATATAACTTAAATCATATCTATTCATTCCTCCATCTTCAAAAAATTTTTGAATAGGCAATACCTTCACATAGCTCAAAATTCAAAATATGAAAAAGTGCATAGTAAAAAGTCTCTCCCCTGCCCGTGTCCCCATCTGCTCATTTCCCCCTACCCCTATCACAGGTAATTATTACTAGTTTTTAATGTATCCTTCCATACTTCTTTAATGTATCTACAAACAAAGATATATATTCTAATCCCCTACCTTTTTACACAAAATGTAACACGCTATACACATTGCTCTCTATCTTGATTTTTTTTTTCTAACAGTATATTTAGTCTTTTCGATCAGTACTGATAGAACAGAGAGAGACTCTTGCCATGCAGATGGTCTGGAAAGGGGTGAGAGATTGAAGCTGAGCTATGTGAATAGGACAGGTCCCAAGGTGGGGTGGGGGGAAATGAAGGTGAGATCTGACTGGTGATGAAAGCAGAAATTTGGGACTAGGTAGGTCCAAGGGCTCAGTAGTCTCTGATCGCAATACCAGATGGACCAGGCAATTTAAGATGAAGTGCCAGTAGGAAGGTGGAATGTAGTGTTGGAATGGATGGAGGATCCTCATAAGTCCTTTAAGGAAGTCACTACTGGGAAGGTCTAACCTTAGTTAGCAAATACCTCAGTCTCAGGGCTAGGGTTGGGGGGTAGACTTCAGGATTTGGAAGGTCCTACTTCTTGAACAATGACTTTAGAACTGTCCTTGGTGAGATCAGCAGCCTGGGTGACTTCAGACAAAATGTGGGAGCCCAGTGATGAATGTTCGTCTACTGTGTCCTAGGCCAACCCAACAGCGGAGAGGACATAACACGATGCCCTGTGGGATGGGGCAGGGCTGGGGTGAGGGTGAACGAGTCTGAGGCCTCTTAAGCACTTCATACTTTGAACCTGGTCTGGTCTAAGAAATGAGGTAAGGCTGGGGATTGGGCATTCAGAGAAAAATCAGTGGACCCGTGTGGAGCAGCTAGAGAGAGAAAAAAAGGAGAAATACTGGTGGTGGGAAAGGAAATGGGACATCACCTCTCAAGTGGTCCACCTGGGCACATGGAAAACAAAAGTGTTAGAAAATGTTTTTTCCTCTCTGCTACCTCAACAAATGCTTGTTGAATTGAATTGTTATACTTCACTAGAATAACCAGGCTGTAAACTGGAAAATGCTCCACCTTGACAATTATAATTAATTGGGCAATGAAAAAGCTGTCAAAAGTGGTTGTGGTAGAACCATCTCTGAGACAGTTGAGACTAAAGCAGATATCTGTCTGTTTTGGATGATTTGGGAGCATCCCAATCTCAAGAGTGAGATAAGAGATTCACAGATGTCTCCTGAAGGATGGGGCAGAGAAAGCTTAACAAGAATCAAAATCTGTACAACTGACTTTTGAAGGAGCAACACTGATTTGGCAAGATTTCTTCTCCTCTATAGATTATAGTTACTTTGGGTTTTTTGTAGGGGGGAAGGGAGGCTTATTTTTTCCTTTTAAAAAGTGCACATACACACACTTAT
Source organism: Ceratotherium simum simum (assembly GCF_057802395.1). NCBI lineage: Eukaryota > Metazoa > Chordata > Mammalia > Perissodactyla > Rhinocerotidae > Ceratotherium > Ceratotherium simum. The sequence goes on along the minus strand of NC_141918.1, from coordinate 29,316,743 downwards.
ACACATGCAAATACACACACAAAAATGTACACAGACGATGGGAAACAGAGGCTGTATCTAGGTCATCAAGAATGAAAGAATCCAATGGGTTAAAGCAAAATAGTTTTTTGCTTGAATTAATCAAATAATTGCCATACCCGTTTCACTTTACTTGTTTGAACTTGACTTCAGAAGGATTGAAAAGACGGCAATTTCACTTATAATCACTATAGTCAGATATAATTTTCTAGATCAAAATAAGTGATTAGCAAAGAAGAAACAAAGAAATGGAAAGATATTCCATGAGCATGGATGGGAAGAATAAACATAGTTAAAATGTCCCTATTACCTAAAGCAATCTACAAATTCAATGCAAATGACATTCTTCATGGAAATAGAACAAAGAATCCTAAAATTTATATGGAACAACAAAAGGCCCCAAATAGCCAAAGCAATCCTGAGAAAAAAGAACAAAGTTGGAAGTATCACAATCTCTGACTTCAAAATACACCACAAAGCTATAGTAATCAAAACAGCACGGTACTAGCACAAAAACAGACACACAGATCAATGGAACAGAACTGAAAGCCCAGAAATAAAAGCACACATCTATGGATACTAATCTTTGACAAAAGAGCCAGGAACATACAATGGAGAAAGGAAAGTCTCTTCAATAAACCGTGCTGGGAAAACTGAACAGCCAAACGCAAAAGAATGAAAGTAGACCATTACCCTACACCATACACAAAAATTAACTCAAAATGGATTAAAGATTTGAATGTAAGACCTGAAACTAACAAACACCTAGAAGAAAATGTAGATCTTTGACATCAGTCCTAGCAGTATCTTTTCGAATACCATGTATACTCACACAAGGGAAACAAAAGAGAAAATAAACAAATGGGACTACATCAAACTAAAAAGCTTCTGCAAGGCAAAAGAAACCATCAGCAAAACAAAAAGACAACCCACCAAGTGGGAGAAAATATTTGCAAATTACATATTCAACAAGGGGTTAATTTCCAAAATATATAAAGAACTCATACAACTTAAGAACAAAAAAGAACAACCCAATCAAAAAATGGGCAGAGGATATGAACAGACTTTTTTCCAAAGAAGATATACAGATGGCCAACAGGCACACGAAAAGATGTTCAACACCACTAATTATTAGGAAAATGCAAATCAAAACTACAATGAGATATCACCTTACACCTGTCAGAATGGCTATAATCAACAAGACAAGAAATAACAAGTGCTGGAGAGGATGTGGAGAAAAGGGAACACTCATACACTGCTGGTGGGAATGCAAATTGGTACAGCCACTATGGAAAACAATATGGAGATTTCTCTAAAAATTAAGAATAGAATTACTATGTGATCCAGCTATCTCACTACTGGGTATTTATCCAAAGAACATGAAATCAATAATTCAAAAAGATTTATGCACCCCCATGTTCATTGCAGCATTATTCACAATAGCTAAGACGTGGAAGCAACCCAAGTGCTCATCAATGGATGAATAGATAAAGAAGATGTAGTGTGTATATATGTATATATATATATATATATATATATATATATACACCGTAGAATACTACTCAGCCATAAAAAAGACAAAATTGTCCCATTTGCAACAACATGGATGGACCTTGAGGGTATTAAGCTAAGTGAAATAAGTCAGACAGAGAAAGACAAAGACTGTATGATTTCACTCATATGTGGAAGATAAACAAACAAACAACACACAGGTAGGGAGAACAGATTAGTGGTTACCAGAGGAGAAGGTGGGTGGGAGAGGGTGAAAGGGGTAAAGGGGCATATATGTTTGGTGACAGATAAAAACTGGACTGTTGGTGGTGAACATGATGCAGTCCATATAGAAACTAAACAACAGTGATGTACACCTGAAATTTACACAATGTTGTAAGCCAATATGACCCCAATAAAATAATTTTAAAAAAATAAGTGATTAGAATTGAAGAGGGATTAAAAGATTTTTATGTTAGAAATCATTGAAATTCTCATTAAGGTAATTGCCCTCTTTGAAGATGATATTTTTTTTTGGAGGGGGTGAGGGATGAGGAAGATTGGCCCTGAGCCACCATCTGTTGCCAATCTTCCTCTTTTTGCTTGAGGAAGATTGTCCCTGAGCTAACATCTGTACCAGTCTTCCTCCATTTTGTATGTGGGATGCTGCCACAGCATGGCTTGTTGAGCGGTGCACAGGTCAGCAACTGTGAACCACAGGCCTCTGAAGCGGAGCTTGTGAACTTAGCCACTACGCCACTGGGTTAGCCCCAGAAGATGCTAATTTTAATTAGCAATACATTGCATAGTATTCTTGTTCAATTTTTTTAAAAGAAATGCTTTAATTAATAAAGAATGTTCCTTCATAGCCTGGAAATGGAATTAAGTGGAATTAAGACATTTTCATTTACAAAATGAATGATGCAGTATATACAACATAAATATAAATACATATATGAAAATAAATACAGCAAAACACATAATAATCTACAATGTTAATCCTCTTTTGTATGCAAAGAAAGAATTATTCAACATATGTTTGTTATGTATGGTACATAACATGTTTCATTTAATGATACCACTTCCTTACACTTATCTCTCATTTAAAAAAATGGTCTGTTATAAATGTAAATATTTTAACATAAACATATCTTCTACTCTAAAATTGACTGAAGATTTTATGCAGCTATTTAAAGGAAAAATTGTTTTGTATAAATAAATACAAAATCCCTGGTAATTGTTCCCATGTAAGATTTAAATTCTAGTAATATTCTATTTTGATTTGTAGTTACACTTTTTTTCCTAGTTGATGTATATATGCATTTGAGAGGCCATACTATCTTTATAATTATAAATCCATATTTCCATTTACACAAGCAGGTAGAGTGAATGTCTTCTTATTTTAATTGAAGGATTCAATATAGTGTTGTCAACTTTAAGGAATGTTTAAGGAATTTTAACAGCATGTTAAATAAATACAATAACATAGAATGTATAGAACAAATAAAGAGAGTGAATAAATTCTGGCTATTTTGGGAAAGGCAAATTGCTTAACTTTAATGCAAATGAAAAGTTTAAACATTCATTTGAATAGATATAACTTTGTGGGCTAGATCAACTCAGGGATCTTAAGAAGACTTTATAGCCTCCTGCCTGGGAAAGACGCCAAGGGTGGTCCTGATGTAATTGCCTCTCGGGGAGTGAACTAAAAGAAGAGTACTTTGAGGGTGCAGGAGGTGCCCTGGCACCGTGGGACTCTCTGTAGGTACGAACTACCCAGAATCTAAGTGGAGTTAACTTTTGTCTCCTAATAATACTGGCCAGGGTGGTGGTGGGGATGTCTTGCACTTCTGAGGATGGTCCCGTTACTCCTCTCTGCCGTGATCTCAAGAGACATAGAGTTGAGAGCACATCAGAAGGGAAGAGAAAGTCTGTTCCACTGCCTCTTCCCTTCTCCCAGCCCTAGTAGAATAAGCAGATGAGAAAGACCGAGAGAGCCAGAGCCCAGAGAGAGCAGGAGTAAGAAAGAGGGATGATGGAGTGGGAGAGAGGACGAGGAAAGAGAGAGAGAGCAAGAGAGAGAGACAACAGGCAGATCCAGAAGTGGATCCCTGGAGCCAGTTCTTCCTGCTGTGGGTATATGACCATCTCTGAGGGGGAGGGTGTGGCACAGGCAGAGAGTCCAGGCGGTGCCTGGCTGACCCCATATCAGGTGACACTTGGAGACGGTGTAGCCAGAATGACACTCTGCTTCTGCTTGCTCCCTTCTTCAAGTTCCTGCCTTTCTTCTATCTGCCCTGGCTGTCTTCCTACACTGGGTTCCCAGTTCATCTGTTTCTGGCTCCAAGCCTCTGCCTTTCCCAGATGTTCTAACTGGCCTCCTTCTCCCTGCCAGCTTAGAAGAACTGACTCTCTGGCTTGGCCTTGGGGCCTCTCCTGTGGGCTGCCTGGTGCCCAGGGTACCTTGACTACTGTACGGGAGAGTGAGCAAGGGTCGAGAGACCAGGTCTAGACGGGATATCAGTACTGTGAAGAAAACACGACTATTGCTGGACAGCAAACCAACGCAGAGGGACACTGCAGACCCTTCATTGCCATACCCCTAGGGGAATTTATTTTTTACTCCAACTCTGAATGCTGCCACCAACTGTTTCTTGGACTTCGGTAAATATCATAGGATATTTAATGGTATGATACTTACAGAATTATTTTTAAGTTTTAAAGGACAAATGTAGGAAATGACTCAAAACTCTAGCTAGAGCCATGACAAAATTTATCAGGTTTTGTTTATGGTTATAAACTGTTTCTTATAAAGAAAGAAGAACAAACTGTGAAACCAATTTGAATGTAAGTATAAATTACAGTAAGCCATGTTATTTAATTTTTTTAATTTAAAAATTTTTTTAATTTTATAAAAGTTAATTTTATATTCCTGGCACTCTGATTGATGTTATGCTATTTTGAGTTAGAAAGCATTCTCTGTTGAATTTCCCTACCTCCTTTTGTCATATTCTAATAAAATATAAAATATGAGCTAATAATCTCACCATGTCCTTTTTTTTTTACTGCTTTCCATCACTAAGGAATTTTTTTAATTTTTATTTTTAACTCTGGTAAAATACATATAACATAAAATTTATCATCTTAACCATTTTAAGTGTACAGTTCAGCAGTATTAAGTACATTCACATTGTTGTGCATCCAGTCTCCAAAATTTTTCATCTTACACTAAGTAATTTTTTTAAATTTATTTTTATTTTTTATTTTTTTTTTGCTGAGGAAGATTCACCCTGAGCTAATATCTCTGGCCAATCTTCCTTTATTTTTTGTATGTGGGTTGCTGCCATAGCATGGCTGATGAGTGGTGTATGTCTGCGCCCAGGATCCGACCCCGTGAACCTGGGCTGCCAAAGTGCAGTGTGCTGAACTTAACCGCTACACCACTGGGCCGGCCCCTTATTTTTAATATAAAGCACAACTAAGGCAAATTTCTTTTTTGGGGGGAGGATTTCTTTCATGACAAAATATCTTTCACTGCTAACCCTCACTGATCTTATAATAAGTTGTAACAAGTAATGTATTATGCAACCTTCAAGGGCTGGCAGCTAAACCAGCTCTCACAATGTGACTGAAGACATCTTTCTACTTTCCTGCCAGCAGACAAGTGCATGAGTAACATCTTTTGTGAACCAACAAATGTGGTTAACATGCCTACACTTCTCTATCTCCCACCTTGGGGAAAGCTTTTCTTTTAAGGCAATATAATTCAGGCAGAACTTTCTGTGCAAACATCTGGATATTATCAAGTAACTGCAGATATAATAATAACTCTAAATGCTTTACAGTAGAAAGTCATACATGCTTTTTTTGTGGTAAAGAACCACAAATTCCAAATATTGATGTCATCTTACTTTGCGTACCTTAGAGTTACATCACAGCCTGTGTAAAAAGAAAAAAGGCAGGCAAAAGGCACCCACAACAATGAGGAAGAATGTCTGAAGAGAGCATAGAGCAAAGATTCAAGCTCATCCCTTGAGACTCGTGATTTATCGTCACGGTGCTTTGATATATAATGCCCTTTTTACCACCCACATTCTTTTTAAGTATGTGTTTTTCAATCAGACAGGGATTATTTTATTACATTTTAATTCATTAAAGGGTTTATTCCTGGGAGCCAAGTATTGGAAATGAAGCATTACCTTTTTGAACATTCCAGACTCTGCAGGTAAAGGACCAGGCCCCTCGCTGGTGGTGTAAAAGAACTGAGATTCCCCACAGTGCAGTGTAAATTCCTGGAACCCCAGAGCCACAGGGCCTCCATCCACGCCTTCCAAAGCTCTGTAAAGAGTGGAAACAGTTATGTCAACAAACTACCAAGAACGCTGGAAACTAAAGAAACCCAACGGCACTTTTCTCTGTGTATATTTCCAATCAGCCAAAATAATGAATCATTCTTCAAAACCAACACAGGATTGTAGACAATTTGGCACTCTCATAACACATTTATAAATATAAACTTTGATGACTTCATCATGTGGCCAACAGAATCCTTTTAAACCCTATGCAGAAAACAAATTAGAGAGAGGTAGGTAAATGGCTAGATGGGTAGACAGATTTTGGCATGAAAGCAATTCAGTTTCATTTTATGATTTCTTGGTTGCTCTACCATCATTGCTCTTAAGACAAGAAAAAAAGAAATCTGTAAGTTTCCTGAACACTGGAAATAAAGTGGGAACTGAATTGCAGTTAGGGAAGGGATCTATGCCATGCCAGGAAAAGGGAACTGTTCCAGGATTATAATATTTATTAGACTTAAAAGGAATGGAAACCAGTGAAGACAGATGAAGTGTTCTAGCAGACTCCAGTGGTTGCCTACCCAAAAACCATCTCCTTTATTCAAACCTCCAGCTTCACTACCCCCCAAACACACACATTTTCTTTGCTAATAACCCTAATTTCGTTCAGATATCCATCCTCCATGTGCCTGAAAGGAAGCTGCTTTCAGCCCTGGTAATCAATCAATATTGGTCTAATCCTGGTGTCCCATTTCCCTTCCAGTAATTGATTTAGGCATATGCCCATATATATCTCTCTGGCTTAGGTCTCCCTGACCCTCTAAGGTGTTTGTAGTTTGCTCTGCTTATCTGGTGCAATTCTGGCCAATGAGATGTGAAGGATGTCCACTGAAGGAATCAGGGGAAGGTCTTTCTCTTACAAGAAGGTTTACGGAAATAAATAGTTCTTCTTCCCTGCAGGCCAGTGTCATGCCTGCATGTGATAAATGTGATAGCCATCTTGGGACCATGAGTGGCATTAGCCTAAGGAGAACAGACGGAAGAGAAAGTAGGGCAGAAATACGAGATAAACTTGAGTCTTCAAATATGTTGTTGAGTAGCTGACTTAACCAATCCTAGACTTGCTCTAGCTCTGGAGTTCTTGTTATGTTTCATAATAAATGCCCTAATCTTTAAGCCATTTTGAGGTGGGTGTTCTCTGATATCTGCAGTTGAGCATGGAAATTGATACAAGAATTGATATTTTTGTTAAGCATATAATTAAGGCTGGGATAAAGATACTGGAGCAGGATAAGGGATTTGAAGGAAGAATGCTAATGAGGTGGAAAGAGAACTAAAAATCCAAGGCTTTAATATTTTGCAGAAGAAACAGATGCTTTTATGGAATTTCTACAATGTGCCAAGGATAAAAAGATAACTAGGGTAAAGTACACTTTAGAGGGACAGGGAGACAGAAATCAATGTGGTAATGCCAGCAAGAGAGATACACATGGGCATAATTTGAAGAACTCCATATGTACATCTTTGATTTAGAAAACATGATTATTTGTATCATGTAAAGTGTGACGATGTATTAGGATCAATAATTTCTTTTTGTCTTCCCCCCCAATTTTGTACTATACAAGTAATACTTGTATATAGTAAAGATAATTCAATCAGTATCAAAGAGAACTGAAATAAAAAAGCATTTCTTAGCCCCATCACAATTTCATTCTGCGTAAGTAATGACTCTGAACCATTTCCTTCCTGCAACATTGTATGCCATATGTAAGAACCTTTGAAAAAACATTTCTACCTTCTGAGAGGAAATCCTAAAGTTTACCTTTGAAGCAAATCTCTCCTCAGGAATCAGAAACAGTATGTTTGAAGGGATAGAGAAACACTCGTAGCTCAGGAGCACTTAGATAACAACTGAAAAGTATCTTACAGTGGAGAAGGTGTTATAGTCCTACGCTGGATGTGCCTTTGCATCAAGACCTATTTTTACTAATTGTTCCACTGACCTAAACCACAGTGCTCACCTTGTCCTTCTGCTCAGAAATAAGCCAAGAGGAGGAGCAGGCAAGAGAAGACCACTAGGGCTTGAAAACTGATTCCAACCCTGCAGTCTTATAAATTGTAAGTAAACTAGAAATGTAGAAGAGTCTGCCACTTTTAATATTTTTCCTTTTTGGAGAAAAATACATGTGCCCATTGAATGAGACAGTGCAGAGATAAATGTGAACTACGTGTGCTTCCTAAGCTTTATACTGTTGGAGGTGGGCATCTAAAAAGGAGTTCTCTCTTCCTGTTAGAAGATGCTGAGGCATATTGTATGACTAAAAGCTGGCCAGGGTGCTCTTTCTATGTATTTTGCTTGCGATGCAATCCCTGCCTATTGTATAGGGTCCTTTTGCCTGCAAGTAACATAAAGTCCCACGCACAAGAGCCTAATCAAAAATGAAATTTATTACCACATATAAAACAAGAGGGGTGGACTGAGTTGGTTTAATCAGTTTGTTCAGTTGCTCTTGAATTCAGTGGCTGCTACAGTTCTAGTCATCACATATAGGTATGATAATTCCAGGGGCTGGAAGATTATCTCTTTCTGTGTATCTCTCTTAGATGTGAGGACATCTTCTCCAGAAATCATCTAGCAGACTTCTTCTCATGTCTCATCCCTGTACCAGACCAATCACTGGACCTACCCCCTTGAGGCTGGGACCTGAAGGACATTCCTGTACAGAGAGTAGGCTCCTGAACAAACTGGGGTCCTAAGAAAAAAGGTGTAGGGGAGGGAGTGGAAATGGATGTTGGTGTGGTCATATCACCTCCCTAACTTTGTGTTGAAACATGTTCCCCACTCTTACTACACTGTTGGGAGAGGTAGAGTCGATATATATTCATGACTGAATTTGAGTTATCAAAGCAGGAACTTTCATGATTTTGCCCTCATAGCATGTCAAACCCAGGTAGCCTGCTTGCCCTCCTGATTTGGGATAAACTAACAAAATTTAGCATGCTCTCCAAGAGTCAGTTCTATATACTTGGGGTCATGATCTCCCAGATGGAACGTAGGTTTAGCTTCTCAATGGCCAGAGGAAAAGGAGGACTATTACAGAGAGTCCAGGGAAGGTCCTTGCTTCACCCATAATTCTGAAACAGGAAATGCTGAGTGTTTGTGGTACTGCCAATAACCTGTGACCTCCCTCTGAGGGGAGGAGGATGATGAGATGTTGGCTGACTTCCCTTTCCTCCTGACCCAGATCCAGGCAGTATGCTGTGCACCTGGTCACAGGGACCATTATTTCAAAGTTGGCTCCAGGACACGAGATGTGTGGGCTGAGAGGGTTTCACAGGCAGAGCTCAACTTCAGGATGGCTTCTCACCCACTCCAGACACTCGGGCCATCCCATGAGCATTTGTTAGGTCCTCCCTAGCACCACAGAAGTTCTACTCATAGCAAACTTATTGCACAAGTTTGTCGTGTGAAATCTTCACAATATATTACACAATTCTATTACACAGAAATAATAAGTCTAGAATCATGCTGGAGGGTCCCTAGGCCCTAAGTTAACTTTTTAACGAAGTCTAGCGTTCATTTCTTCAACAAGCACTTTTAGATCTCTCACTAGGTGTCATACATCAAAGTACATGAGATGAACAAACCCACTCCCTGCTCTCAAGGATATTAAGATCTAGTAGACATAGGGGTAGATATAGGGGCTCATCAAGTGGGCAGCGATATGTTAATTCTGAATAATAGTTACATATAGAACTTTGTTGTTGTTAGTACCCTTGAGTGGATTCTGACTCCTAGCGACCCTGTATACAGCACAGCAGACCGGCTGGGTCCTTTTGCTCCATCATCTCACCTTCCGGCGCTGTATCAGACAATGTTCTGCTGCTATTGATGGCCAATTTTTCGGAAGTGGGTGTCCAGGTCCTTCTTCCTAGTCTGTCTTAGTCCAGAAGCTCTGCTGAAACCTGTCCACCATGGGTGACCCTGCTGGTATTGGAAATACTGGTGGCATAGCTTTCAGCATCATAGCAACACGCAGCCGCCACAGTACGACAACTGACAGATGGGTGGTGTGGTTCCCTGACCAGGAAATGAAACTGTGCCGTAGGTAGTGAGAGCATCGAATCTTAACCACTAGACGACCAGGGCTGGCTACATATGGAGCTAGACATAGATAAACCTCTGTAGCCTAAAAGCCAACCTTAATAAGTGTTTGCATCAGGAAAGGCCAATTGGAAAGTTTGTTAATTTTTCTTTTCCAAAAGGTAAATTTTAATTTAACTCTTGATGAGAAGGCTATAGGTGGTCAAAAGAAAGGCTAAGCTTGGCTTCCCGGCGAGAAATTTAAGATTTGTAAATGGAAGTACAGTTTCCTCTGTGAATAGTCACTACTGGTGTCTTATTAAGGACAACATGGGGCTGGCCCAGTGGCACAGCAGTTAAGTGCGCGCTCTCAGCTTTGGTGGCCCGGGGTTCGCAGGTTCGGATCCCGGGCACACACCGACACATTGCGTGTCACGCCATGCTGTGGTGGTGTCTCATATAAAGTAGAGGAAGATGGGCACGGATGTTAGCCCAGGGTCAATCTTCCTCAGCAAAAAAGAGGAGGATTGGCATCGGATGTTAGCTCAGGGCTGGTCTTCCTTATAAAAAAATTAATAAAATAAAATAAAATACATTAAAAAAATGTTTTAAGGACAACATCTCTTGGGTTAAAAAAACAAGACAAAATAAAATAAAATGTCCCAAATGCTGTTATACTGTTCTGGAGTTTTAACAGAGGATAATTTATTAATTTCCCAATTATAATATATACTTTCCGTTTTTAGCACAAATATTATGCTGCCAGAAGTGAAAGAGTTTCGGTGTTAAGTACTCCTTTTTTTTCAGACTCATAAATAAGTGGACTGTTTGCCAGGTCATTCAGTTATTCTCTCTGTTTCCTTTTTATTTGACTTGCTTTTAAAAACCAGATTGCTCTCCTCCCTGGAGATCAAGTTGGCAGAAAATTAATAATGGCAAGATTGTTTACCCTTTCCTAAGTTAAAAGAGCCACATGGCTCTTTCCAGACAAATCCAAGCTTTGTGAGGCTTGATGCTCATATAATTTGGAGGGCGCTCTTTAAGAAAAATAAAATAAAATAAAATATCTTACTTTTTCAAAATTTATAGCACTAGTCTCTCCTAAGGCCCTGGGAGTGGCCCTTGAAGCTTAAGCCTCATTTGCTGCCTATAAACCTGCCTCAGGTTTTCCTAATTTGGTCTCCTCCATCAAGTCGTTCCTCAGCATTGTAATATGTGTAGCCCAGTTAAATGAATTTCTTTATCTAACAATTCTGGCATCAGAGATAATGCACATGTAAAACAAAATGTGACACAAAAGTAAAGGTTTAGGTTTAACTATAGGGTATAAATTGATGCTGTACTGCCATCTATTGTCTACTCAAAGAATTATTAGTGTGTTCCACTAAGCCTGGGAGTTGTGATTTGAAAGTTACCAAACAGCGCCTCCATCTGCACTGAATTATTTACTCAAGAGAGCTTAGAACGCCAGATATTAGAACCACTCTTCTGAACTAAGGCAATGGTTATAAGGCTATATTAGTTTTCTGGCCACGAAGAACGGGAGAAAACTTTTAATTCACTAACACACAGCACTAATAGTATGTATAGTACTTTTTTTGCTGCAATTGCTAAATGGTTGAGAGCTACTCTACTGAGCAACTTCTATCCTGCTCACATTAGACCACGTATCAGATTACGGACACACACCATCAGATAGTTCTAGACTGGAAAGGCCCTGGAGATTACCTCCTGCAGTCTCCTCATTGCAGACTTGAAGAGACATTGGCTCTGAGAAACCACGAGACTGACAGAACTGTGGGCCTGCTAGTTACCCATGTGTGTGGAACTAGAAGTCAGGCTTCTATGCCAAGGCTCACAAACAGGCATCTAATGAGAGTGTGACCGTAGAGCATTGTAGATCTGTCCCATCTCCAGAAAAAAAAAAACCCAAAACACCATATATTTCCCTTGAAAACCAAGGGTTTTAGATTTACAGAATGAATTTTTCTTTCAGAAGCAATGTTGTATTCAAATTTATATTTTCTTAGCTGAATAAGAGATGAAATACAGCAAAGGTATACACACAGATTTCAAGTTATACCAGTCTAGCCATTAGCTATGCGATCTTGCACTAGTTACTTAACTTCTCCAAGCGTCAGTTTCCCCATCTGCAAAATGTGGGTAATAATCAGATTCTCATGAGAATTAAATTAGCTAATATTCATAAAATGTTTAGCCTAGTACTGGTACATAGTAGGTGCTCAATAAATATCAGCTATTTTAATTATGCCTATGAATGTCAGTTGACATTTCCTGAATAACAACTTACCAGGTATCATGTGGATGGTACTTTGAGCTAGCAAATTAATCAGGCTCAAACATGAAATGATATAGATATGAGAATGTCTGACTTGGAAGATACCTTAGAGATAATCTAGTGACAACCTTCTCATTTGGCAGATGAGCTCTTTGAAGCCCAGACACATTCATTGCTCGAGGTCATAGGGCTAAATAACAGAAGAGTTGGGGTTAGAGAACCCACCTGACTCCAGTTCAAGACTAGTTTCAAATTCTCTGCAGATGAGTTTCATGATCACAAAATTACCAGTTGGATGGAGAAATGAATAAAATTTGCTATGCTCGTTCAAGTTTAAAAAATCCAAAACATCCTCAGAGTTTTAGTTATGTAAAGAATACTACATCATTAATACAAGTATTTAGCGCCACCAAATGGTAACAGCTTTTAATGCAGAAATTCTGCCATCTAGTGGTTGCACAAGAGCATCAATCTACTCATCCTTTTTAGCAGTGTTTCTAGAAAAAAGTAGCATTTCCTGGTTCAGTCAACCTCCACCTTCTTGGGCCCCTTTATGTTTTAAACGGCAGCTTGAAGTCTGGGAGCCATCTCCCAATGTGCTGTGTGGGGCAGAAATGTCCAAGATCCCCTCATATCTGACCACTGGCATGCAGATCATCTTCTCTCCAACAAAGGCTTGGAGACCATTGTCATAATAATTCCATTTTGTGAAATCTAGGCTTTGAGTGCTACAGAGACTGTGAAATTTAACCAAGCTATCTCAGCACCAATAATTTGTAAATTTTGGTCGTTTGGCATCACTCTCCATGATTAACAAACTATGAAGCTCCCAGAACCAGGCCGGGCTCAATAAGGTTTAGCTTTATTAGTGTTGGTCCCAGAGGAAAGAAGGATCTCATTCTGGGCAAGAGCAGAGGACCAGGGACCAAAACAACCCAGGGAACCAATGCCCTAAACCCAGGAGAATTGAGGTCTGTGTCTCAAGGAAAGGCTCAGGTTTGTTAGGAATCTCATGGTTCATGCACGATTGCACATGCTCTCACTTAGAGAAGCCTAACATCAAGGCATTTTTTTCAACTTCTCTTTTTAACGTTCAAGTTGGACAAGTTTAGTTTTCAGTTGTCAAAATATAAGAGAAGTGTTCTTGATTGCTGGTATTTTCCTTTTAAGGCTACTCAAATGTCTATAATCTAATGGCAGAGAAGAGAAAATGTAGCTTTTCTTTTGATGGTATATATAATCCCCAAAGAAAGACTGTCTAATGACCTTACTAAGCTCATAAATAACAAATTAATAATGCAAGAGAGAGTATTTTAAATTGCCTTCCTTTGCAACACAAAACAAAGCTAGTGGTGATTATATTACCATGGAGCAGGCAAGGAGCAGGAAGCCTGGCAGAGTATGGTTATAGGTACAAGGATAGAACACCAACCCTAATCACCTGGGGCAACTCTGGGGCGTCATCCCTGGGCTCTCCTGCTCCCACCACCCGACCTCTGATCACGGGTCAAGAGGCCTTTTGTCATCACACTTGAGCTTGCTTTGAGACACACTCAAGATGCAGCCACATAAGAACTCTTTGTTGGTCATATTTCAGGGAAGCTGAGAAGGGTGTTAGCCACGATCTTACTTAATAATCTCTCTACGGGGACTGAAAGGAGACATTTCTCTCATTCTTAAGTGCCAAAAAAAGCTTTTCTTTTCCTCACCTGTTGTCTTTCAGACAATGTGGACTGTGTACCTGATCGTGAATCAATTTTAGTAATTATGTAGAACTTTATGAACGCATGCTTCTGTCAAGTAATTGTCTCTCTGGCCTTATCACACTATTATTTCTTTAGTTTTCTGACCTTCACCTATTTACATTGTTAATTGGATATAAACTACTGCAAATCCTTTGGAGGAGGAAGTGGGGGTGGGGAGCAGTTACAAATACACGAAACACGTTGCTTCCACCTCACCAGTATGACGTCCATCTGCCCTTGTCCACTCCAATGACCACTATCCTAGTTCCGAACTTCATTATCTCTTTAAGTTAGTGAGTTTTCTAGCTATTCTCTGCTCTCTGGTTTCTCCTGCATCCTTGTTAACCCATTATAACATTACAAATAGGTTGATCTTCCTAATGTACTCTCTTGTTTGAAAACCATTAGATGGTTCAGCACTGTGTACAGAATAAAGTCCTGACTTCATAGTCTAGTCTATAGACCCAGTCTACCTTTTCAAATATAGCCCCCCTGCACAACCTATATTACAGGCAATTTTGCTGTATTTAACCTCATTATAATCATTGATGACTCTTTTTTTTTTTTTAATTTTTTGTTTATTGCAGTAACATTGGTTTATAACATTGTAAAAATTTCAGGTGTACATCATTGTACTTCTATTTCTGCATAGATTACATCATGTTCACCACCAAAATACTAATTACAACCCATCACCACACACATGATGACTCTTTCATCTCAGAAAGTAGGCTCCTTAAGGGGCTCGTGTGTATGATTCCCTCTGTTTCAGCCACAGCATATAATCACATCTGTCACATCAAAGATATTCAATAAGTGTTTCCTGGGTGAGTGAATACAAAGCCCCTTGTGCAAAGATGGTTTGACTCATGACCACAGCAGCTGCTTGCAGAGCCTGTTGCTGTTTATGACTGTTCTAAATAATGTCAATACAAAGCTTTGGTTCAAAAGCACCTATTCCTAACCATGATAGTTGCATGGTAGGCTGGCCTGTTGCTATTTTCCAGAAGTCTATGGTGATGTCACACACTTTGAGGTTGACTTGATAGCACATTTAATATGCATCATCTGCTTCCTTTGTTTACCTTTCCCCCACCTAGCTCACTGGTCCAAAGCAACTCTGGTGCCAACAACAATTAGTAAGAGTCTATGAAACTCTGGGGTCCCTAAAGAACCTGGCGCTGAACTTCTCTGCCTTAGTTCTTCTAGGCACTCAACGAATTATCTTCATCACTCCTCAGCTTTCATAATACTTGCATTGTTACAAACATTATTACTTCATAGCATTTTTAGAAGGAATAAAGTTTCAAGAGAAATTGTGTAACTGTTCCTTGTACCAAAAATTTTTAGCATTTACTGTATTTCCCGAACTCCTAAGTACCTACTTCTCTCAGAAACCAGATACTCTCAAAATTCTCACAGCTATACTTCAGAGTTTAAAGGCTCTACTCAATATATGTTTACTATATGGTGGTCGGTAAATCTTATAAATCTGGAAGTGAGATTGAGTTTTTAAATGTTAATTGTAAGACATCTAAAACATGCCCACACATAATATGGTGCTTATAATAAATGCCCTTTGATGATAATGTGAAACTAGAGAAATTATTTTAAAATATGAGAATGAGTCTCTTTTTTTTTTTACTTTGTCAACATAATTCTTATGGAGGTTAGTTTTTTACATTAATTTTCATAATTGTCAATTTCATCATGCTTGACTTACTCAATTTCCAAATACCTAGCAGTTGTTCAGCAATTAATGTAAAATGCTCAGTAATTAGTACATAATTGCCTGAATCGCATCTTTGGCTTCCCCCATCCACCTGCACCAGGTGGGTAAACTCCACAAAGGACCAGAGTTGCTCAAGGGCCTCCTTGACACATCCTTTTGTAGTGACTAGAATTGTTATCACTTAATGAATGAGTTCAACTAGTGTCTGTAACTGGTGCTAATGTTATAAAGGAAGACTCTAATTAAAAATCATTTCTAACAAGAAGTAATAATGCAAAACATATTATGGACACATCAGGAATACAGATTTGCTGACTGAAGACATTGGAAAGCTATGAAGCTGGATCTGAGAATAGACTGTCTTTATCATCTCAGCTCACATGATCTGAAATCCTTTAAGGTATATGAGGCAAGAAGAGATTATCACTGGGTCCCTACTCTGCATCTAGCTTAATAAAGTTGTCCTTACAGAGATGCTAGTAGTAACAATCTCTAAATGTCAGCCTCCAATGCCCCTTTCTAAGGGGTACTCCAGTACTGCTCTAACCCTATCCTCCCTTCTCTCCAAACTCAGCCTTTCAGTTGTGGTCAGGGGGATTTGTCTGCCTTTCCATTATATGCAACTTGCTTCATTATTTATATATCTTTGCTTGGGTTTCCTATTAATTCTTTCCCCTCTCCTCTTTGCAATCTTTGGCTATCAAATTCTATTAAGTCTAATCTCAAAATTCACCACCTCCGGGACTTCACTGATTGTAACGAAGCTTGTGTTTCCTTACCCCTCAGCTATCTAGTTTATACTAAAGGAAATCCCCAAAAGGGTCATGTTCCAAAACTTTTTTTAAAGGTAATTGATTTATTATCCTGTAAATACAATGTATAAATGGTGGTTTCATTCCTAGATAAGCACTTAAAAGTCAATTTCACATAGCTGAAATAATATATCATAGCAAAAAAAGAAAACAAATGCCAATATGAATCACAGAACTGTTTCAATATTGGCTTTAAAAAAACAAGAAGGCAATGAAACAGTGAGAAATAGTATTTACTTTTCTTAAGTGCAGATTATTCTCTTTTTGGAATAGGGATTATTGAGAAAGGGTGAGTTCAATTAGAAAGAGATGATGGTTAGAGAATTTTTCAGAGATTATACAGGGCTTTTGTTGGTACCAGATCTAGATTATTATTATTTCAAATTTCACATCAAAACTCCTGGTTTTTCTCTTCCTTCATTCAAATGTTAAACTAGCTTTTCTCTTGGGCTTTACAGCTGTCAACTGCGTGATCATGATTCACAGTGGAATGAAAGGAGACACAAAGAATGGGGAAAAAAAAAAAAAAGAGGAAGAGGAAGGGAAGGGAGGGAGACGGGAGAGATTTTCCTTGGCCAAGACTAGAAAGGAAGAGGAAGGGAAGAAAGTATTCAAAATAAGGTGAGGATGTGCTTAGGAGGAAAGAAAATTCCCACATGCGGAAATAGTGTAACTGGGGAAAGACAGTAAGGGGAGAAGATGAGAGGCAGCACAGCACGTCTACAATGCTCTCAGGGAAAAGCCACTGGCCGCACATTTCCCCAGGTGAGCGCTGAGGTACAAGCTCAAGATAGGCCTTCGTGCACAATAGTTCATTACATATAAAGGACTAAAGGACGTGCAAAGTTCAGGTGAGTGACAGTAACTGGTTTGGAACTTTTAAGTTGAACGTTATGAAGTACTCTTTTTGTAGGTCAAAACCAGTCAACCATGAAAATTTCATAGGTTCAACCTAGTATTATTTGTTAGGTATTCATATTAGGTCTTCTGCGAACATATATCATCTCTTCAATTCAATTATTTATAGGTTTTATGGGAGTTAAGAACCATACCATCTTCTATCCCTATAACCTGTACTCAGTAGGCATAAATAAATGATTTTTTTTTCTGTTGGGGACATATAAAACAAGTTTTTTCTTGTGGCATTGACTGATGGAGAATTCAGGCTTCTAGCACTGAGAGAGAGTTGAGTCACTAAACCACAAAGCATTCTGTGCCAAGAACATATTTATTTTGTTTAACAGGATTTTAAATTAGGGAGTGTTGTCTCATCAAGCAGAATGAGGACTTGTGAGTCAACAAGCTCTGTGCACACAGGAGATCTTGATTTCTGCACTCAAGGTGGAGGTAGGAACTTGCAAAACGTTTGACTGTGAAAATCAGGCACAAGATAACAGAAAGAAAGAACAACTATGTTCATTCTCTTCATTCAAAAATATCTTCGTGATGTTTATACATCATGAAGATGTATATCACCTGAAATTTATACAATGTTATAAACCAATGTTACTGCAATAAAAAAATAAAATAAAGCTTCTACCAATATTCACGTGCAAAAAATCTTCATATTGCTTTTGTAATAAAAATTTTTAAATATTGCCTATACTTCAAAAAGGAAATAAACTTGTGTTTCTAAACCGGACAACACTGGGACATATCAAAATGCTTCTAAAAAAAGAGCAATTCATAAAATCAAACAGTAGATATATAAATTTCATTGAAATTTTTCATTTGGTGTATTGTTTAAAATGGATGAAAAAGGCTTTTGGCATTTTCCTAGCTTCAGCAATTGCTTTTTATTAAAAAGAATAAAAATAATGTTATTAGCAAAATATTAATTTCCAATCTGTCATCCTTTCTTCCCTTTAAAATAATAGAAACTTAGGGTTCCCCCTATTTAGGAAATAATTGAAATCAAGTATTTTTCTCTTGTTACCAAATTTAACAGTTACAACTCATGTCGCTAGACTTCAAACATGAGAAAATCATATAATTTTAATTACTATTAATTTATATAATGTATTTTTTGAAAACAGAAAAGATTTGACATCAAACCATAACATGAATCATTCCAATGGATTACTCGTTTTATCCTTTCACTTCTCCATCAAACAATTTATGTGTGTTACTAACAGAAAAGGAAGATATTGCTCAATCTAACTAAACACTTGGCTTCGCCACTTAAAAAGCAAGCAAGTTACTGAGAAAGCAAAACACATATGGATTTACTATTTATCTGATTACAGGACCAGTCATAGGCAAAAGGGTAGAATCTGACACTGGCCTCTTTCCCCCCCCCCGGCATTTTCTCCCTTTGCCTCCTCTCTACAGATCCCAGGATTTTCTTGTGGTTTTGTATCAACTGTTAAACAGAAAGGTGATCTAATAAAACGAAATAGTATGAAAGAACTATTCACTCACTGTGTGCACTAGGATAAATCGTGCGCCCCACCCCCCCCAATTCACGTTCACCTGGAACTTCAGAACATGACCTTACTTGAAATAGGGTGTTTGCATGTGTAATTAGGTAAATTAAGATGAACTCATACGGGATTTGGATAGGCTCTAATCCAACGACTGGTGTCTTTACGAGAAGAGGGAATTTTGGACACAGACACACACACACACACACAGACACAGACACACACACACACACACACACAGAAAGGGAAGAAGACCACGTGATACTGGAGGCAGAAATTGGAGTGATGCAGCTGCTAGCCAAGGGACACCAAGGATTGCTTGCAACGACCAGAAGCGAGGAAGAGGCAAGGAAAGATCTTCCCTAGAGCTTTCAGGGGGAGGATGGCCCTGCTGACACCTTGATACCAGACTTCCAGCCTCCGGAATTATGAGAGAATAAATTTTTGTTGTTTTAAGCCACCAAGTTTGTGGGAATCTTTTACGGCTGCCACAGGAAACTAATATACTGTGCTACTCTCCTGAGGTGAATGTTTGTTAAAAGAAAAGGCTTCTGGGAGAGGACAAGCTTTAACCTAAAGAGATGAAATAACAGGTATTTCTAGCACCAACAATAATTCAGAGAAGAAGACATTTGTAGGGAAGTACGCCTTCTGAGTACCCTTTAATGAAGCTTGGCATGTACCAGCCTCCTCCACGGAAGTGTGGGCCTGGGCTGATTTGAGTGGAGCACTTTACTAAGCCTTAGGGAGGGAAGAAAGAAATGAAAAGAATGCATGCACTTTGCCATCCAGGGCACTTCAAAGACACCAAAAGTCCTAAGATGAAAAATCCTGCTCCAGGTAATAATAAACCTGAAATAAAATCAAGAACAATAGGCATAATAAGAGAGAATCGCTGAGTTAAACAGAATTATCTCTATACCATCTATTCCTTTAAATCCTAGCAAAGTTACACCATATAGCAAAGTTAATTCCAAGTCGCTGAAAGAATTAAGTGTAAAACATCAAATCACAAAGAAGATTAGAAGGCATAATGCATCATGTTAGAAGATAATACAGGACAAGAAACAACTTCCTAAGATTAAAAGCAAAGGAAGAAATTAAAAAAAAAATACTGATAATTTTACCATGCAAAAATTTTTTAAATTTATACATTATTTTTAAAAATGAAAGGCAATAATAAGCCAAGAAAATATTTTCAATAAAAACATCCAACAATTGGTTAAGAGCCATAGTGAGTAAAGAAACCATACAAATATGTAAGAAAAATACTAACAAACCTGGTAGAATGGGCAAGAGAAATAATTTTCAAAGGAAGAAAAAATGTGTTAATGAAGATATTTTCTGAATTTCACTAGTAATCAAAATATGCAAATTAAAGTAAGAATAGATACAATTTAAAATGAATAATACTCAATGCTTTTATATACTACTGGAAGGTATATTAATTGCTACAGTCTTTTAGTAAGCAATTTTTTAGTACTTATCAAGAGACTTAAAAATGGTAATATACCTATACCCTGTGATTCTACTTCTGGGAAAGGTTTATAGAGAAATAATCAAAGAAGCATTCAAAGACTGTTTTACCAAGTTATTTATGGCAGTGTTATTTATGATGAAATTCGCAAACAACTTAACCATTCAGGTAATGAATAAGTAAGTTATGGAATATCCATGTTATTGAATGCCATTTATCCCTTAAGTCATAGGGGTAAAGCTTATGAAACAATGGTAAGTTGAAAAGTAGAATAAAAAATTGTATATCAACTATGTTACGAATCTAAGAATACACAGGAAGGAAATATGCTAAAATCTCGACTGTGGTTATCTCTGGCTAGTTGGATTATGAGTAATTTATGTTCTCTTCTGTATTTTCCACAATTGTCATACGGTCTTTTATAATAAGAAAAATATTTAATAAAATAAGTTTTAAAACTCCTAATAGGCTCCTTAGGGAAGTCTAAATAAGGATTTTGAGTGGCAGTAGCAGAAGGTAAGACCCAGATGATGGAACAGACCTTTTTACAGAATCGAATAAAATATTAATGCACAGATTTTACCTGCCAGCCTCAATTTCTTTTTCCTAATTCCTTAGGCCAATGATTCCCAACCTAGATTTTGGAACACCCCAAGTTATTGTCAATTATCTCATGAGAGTCACAAATTTTTCCTTGGATAGTTTCCAAGACACCATTTGTTTCGAAAATGTGCAAGAAAAAAAATACTTGCAGGGAACCTCAGCCTGTTTAAGGGAATGAACATCTGTTTTGATATTTGTCAGAGAATTTAAAAGTAATCATTGAAAGGTAATTTTGTAGTGGTGGCAGCTAGATTGAGGTGGGGGACAGGAGAGCACAGAAGTTGACAAAAGAATGATTTTGTTTTATTTCCTACTGTGCATAATTTCAAAATCATTTATTCTACTTCAACAGGGAACATGGTGCAAATAACCAAAGGGTATCCTGATTCCATTCATTGTTTCATTTTTTGGTGATCTGTATCTTTTCGTTCCTCCTGTAGCTCCTTTTTGTTATCTACATACATTTTATAGAAATCAGCAAAGCTATAAAATCAAACTGGTAGAGATTTACAAGTAAATCTTTCCTCTTTCACACGGATCCTGGATAAAATCTTCTGATTTAGTATTCTATAGTTTTTTTTTAGATAAAAGGTTGGCAAACTGTGACCTGCAGGCCAAATTTGGCCCACCATTTGTTTTTGTAAGTAAAGTTTTATTGGAACAACACAGTAGTTGTAATACAGAAGAATCTTTGGCTGCTTTAGTGCTACAATGGCAGAGCAGTTGCAACAGAGACTGGATGCTGATAGTGCTTAAGATATTTACTATCTGGCCCTTTACAGACAAAATTTGCTGACCTCTGTTTTAGATCATAAACTCCTATAAGCTTTCTTGGCAGAGTGTCTTCTTTTTGTACTTTTCTAACCTTTACTGAAGAGGAATAAGCACTCCTAACACTCTAATAAATATTATCAGATAATTATAACACAACATAAGCTCAAGTTTACCCAAGCCTGGATCAATTCAAAGACGGAAAATTAGCCCACAATCTTAGATGTAGATCAAAAGCTGAATAATTCTTTGATTTACTTAATTTTCTTCACTACCATTGCAGCTATCCTCCAAGATGTCCCCTGTGATCCTCTCCTCCTGGTACTTATGCCTTTGTGTAATTCCCACTCACACATTAGTGACGATATCACACTTCCAAGACTAGGTCATAACATTGTGGCTTCTCTCTCTCTCTCTCATCAGTTGCTCAGGTGGAAGCTAACTTTCAAGTCATCCTGTGGAAAGGCCCATATGGGAAGAAACTGGAGTCTCCAGCCAACAGCCAGTGAGGAACTGAGGCCTCCTGACAACAGCACATGAGTAAGCTTGCAAATGAATCTTCCAGCTTCAGTCAACCCTTCACATGAGTGCAGCCCTAGTCAACAGCTTGATTACCACCTAAGAGAGACCCTGAGCTGCAAACACCCAGCTAAGCTGCTCCCAAATTCCTAACCTGCTCAATCTGTGAGATGATACATGTTTGTTGTTTTTAAGCCCCTAAATTTTGGGGTAATTTGTTACATGGCAATAGATAATGAATATACTTACCTCTGTCTCCACTTACACATCCCAGCTTCTAGCTTTTAAAAGCCATCTGCACAAGACATGGTCCTTGAAATGGACCTGGAATTCGATCTAGCTCAGGTCACAATATAAATATTATGGGCTTCAAGCAAATTGGAGACGTTCCTCTATACTATAAAAGCTCCAGGTTTATGTCAGCCATTAAAGCAGCTCTCGATTATTCCCCTCTATTGCTATAATAGCATTAGTCAAAGATTGAAATGACTGAGATAACGTGTGGGCCCCAGAAACAACACAATGTTCACCCCAGGAAGACTGAAAACCCACCAGAATATGTCAATAACCAACTCCCAAAGTGTCGGGGGAACCAGAGCTCAAACTTCTCAGACCAGTTTAAGCTTCCAAATAGCTTTCAGTCTCCTTTCTCTGACACTTTTACCAGAAGAGGTGAACAATATCAACAATGTTTTACATTTGCTAGCACTTTGTGAATTGAAAAGTAGTGCTTTAATGTATATTATATCTTTAATCCTCACAGCAACCCTGACTTGTAGGTTTAAGGTAAAAGTCATCTTATTTTTTGTAGAGAGAGAGAATATTAGTATAAAAAGAGAAAATAGCATCGGATTATTTCTGTGAAGTATTAGGATGCTTTGCAGAGAATGTGTAAAGCTCAGAAGTTTAATGAGGGGCCTCAGAGGCTGAATCAGGTGTCAAGCGAGGACAGGCTGAGGTGTACCTGGGGAACACCATTACCAGGATTCCACCAGAAAACTCCATTTTTTTCCACCGGTTCAGATCCTAGGGTACACTAACCAGAATAACTTCTGTGTTTGGATTAGAATATCGTACCCTTGACCCTCAATTGCTTGAGCCCCCTAGGAACCTATCAATTACCCTGAGAACATACATAACTCCCTGGAGGGTAGGTGCTGAATATCCTTCATCTTGGTACCTCCAACAACTTGTAGTGCAGTGACTTCATGTAGAAGGCCGTCAATAAATGTCTGAGAAAGGAAAGGAGGGAGGAAACGAGGAAGGGAGGAAGGAGGGGGTTTCAAGTATAATATGGTTTTCTTCAAACCCCAAAACCATTGTATTACAAAGAATTTTAAAGAAAGTTGTATAATTTTTCTCAATGGACCTCATTCTATTCAAAATTTCTGAAGTGGCCAAAATCAGGCAGAAAACATTCAAGGAAGTACAAAGTAGGGGAGAGAAGTCCCTCTTTGAATTAACGGTGACTCATCTCCTAAGGAACCTAGGTTATCAGGTACAATTAAGAGACTATGTTTATTGGGATATTTCACTCTCAAAGAGCTTCAAGAGACAGGAGGCAGCTAGAAGACAGCAATGATGTTGCCATACTGAAATTAATACTCTGGTCCTTTAAGGACATAATTGGTATTTATGGCAATGTTACCTATAAAACAGGGCCCTGCCCACAAGCACTTGTAATCTAATTGATGCCTAAACAAACAATGTAAAGAAAGCCCTTCATGTCAACACAACTTTGTGGCTGGCAAATTCATCATGTCGTTTGAACCCACTGATAACATCCAGTTCCATAAGGCCAGAGTGGATCCATACCAGCTGTCAGTCCTGACAGAATTCCCAGGGAGCCAGCCAAGCCTCGGTACAGTGGGTGCTGCAGGGTACAGAAACATTCTAAGTGAGCCTGGATACCTTCACAGGACAAGTCCCATGACAAAACAAAAGCACAACAAACCACAAAGCAACGTGGCCATTGCTGCATCTATCATCCCCCTCCTGGTAGAATCTTCCCACCTACAGGTAGAAAGATTACATCAACAAAATAGAACCCAATCTATTTTTCAGGGCAGTGTACTTGTTTAACTGGAACAGGCAATTTGTTTGCCCATCTGGGTCTATAATCCCCTCATTTTAGAGTCCACCTCAGACATAATTCCCAAGATGGTTTGGAATCTGAATGTTTCAGTTTAGAAAGACTGTGTGAAGAAAGTATCTGAATTGAATGAAAGACTAAAGTATCCTCCTAAGAATGTACTTACATATTACTTAGGAAGGTTGTGTACTATTTAGAGAGAAGTTTATTTCAAACTAGTGATAGGACACTAAATGGCAGAGGGCTAGATGGACATATTTTTAGGAGGCTGTGGTAACTGGCCTTCAAAGATGGCCCCAATAATTCCCCCTGCCCTGGTACTGCATGTTGTTCCCCACGTTGAAGGGTGGAGTTATTTTCCCCTTTTGAGCTGCCTTGTAAGAGGTGCCACTACCCTGCTGGAGAGGCCACATGGAGAGGATTGTGTGGGAGAACCGTGGACTGACCGACAGCAAGAACTGAGGCCCTGGACATAAGGCCCCAGTAGAACTGTTCCCACCAGCTCCCAGCTGTCTTACTGAGTTGTCAGGCATGTGACTGAAGGAGGCATCTTAGAAGTTCCTCAGCAGACATCAGTTGAGCAGAGACAAGCCGATCCACATGTCCTGTTCAAATTCCAATCATCAGAAGCAATAAAATGATTGTTATTTTAGGTCACCAAATTTGGATAGATGTTATGCAACAACAGATGACCGAAATAAGCTAAAGTCACATAGCCTTTTGCTAAAATCTGTTTTTTTAAAAATGTCACATTTGGTCATTTCTTATAAAAATGACCCACAGAAAACCCAACTGATCTACAAATTTATTAGGTGGAAACTGGCCTCTGAATACATACACTTTAGAAAGGATAGAAAGATTCAGGAGAGTTTTTTTAAAAAAAAAATACATATTTTGTAATTTTTATATTGTTTTAAATGAACAGAGCAGTAAGGAGGACAAATAGAGATTTGACTCAGCAGTACTAAGCACTTAAGATGATTGCAGTTTAATAGTAGGAACTACCTCCTATTGGGGGATTGCTATAACCCAAGCACTGTGCTAAGTATTTTATATCTATTATTTCATTTAATCCTTACAACCAACCTGTGAGATAGGTGTTATTACTTGCATTTTATACAGATGAGGAAACTGAGGCACAAAGAGATTGAGCAATTTGCCTAAGGTCACACAGCAAGGAAGCTGTGGAGCTGGAATTTGAACCCCACCAGACTGACTCAAAAGCCTTTTAACTACTTAATGTACTATGCAATCTCCACCTTTAATAGTAAAGCAGTTTCATTATTTGGATACTTTTAGGTTCAAAGAGGAACGTGTCCCACCATAATAACAGCTAAAAATAAAAGCCATATTTTGGTCTTAAATAAGTGACTCAGAGTATTTTGTATGTAATTTGGCATCCTTTGCATTACAAGTATGGTATTTGGTCAGATTCATGCTACATAATTCTGGGAGGATATAAGAAAATTTCTCGTATACAGTATGAACATCTGCCCTTTTGTGAGTTTATCTTATATTTCCTAAAAGATTGTTTGTTATATAAAAGGGAAAACTGAAGCACAACCACCAAATTCCAATGATTTATCCCAATTAGCTCTCCGGTGAACTTTAGCATTTGATTTGCTCACTACCTTAGCTGGCCCTGCCCATCCCACCTATTTTTCCCTTCCTTCAAAAACATGAAGGACAGTGTCAAGATGGCAGCATAGGTGCAAACTCACCTCCTCCCTCGGACACAACAAATTTACAACTACTCCTGGAACAATTACCCCCAAGAGAGAACTGAAAACTGGATAAAAAGATCCCCAACAACAAGCAGCAGTGCTGACTGAGGTGGAAGAAGCAGAAATTCCTTTCTGGAGAGAAAAATGCCACCTTTGAGCCACGATGCTTCACAGTCGGCCGGGAGCAACCTTAAGGTACGAAGCCTTCCCTGGAGGAGTGGGGGATCTGAGTGGGGGAGCATTACCACAAAAAGCAGCTTTTGGACTCAGCACAACGAAGACAAGTATCGTAGTAACTGGCTTTTCTGGCTATTAGCTACAATGGGGAATGTCCCCAGAAAGCTATTGGACGTAAGGGGAAAAAAAGCCTGCTCTTAAAGGGCCCATGCACAAATTCACTCATTTTGGAAAGCAACCTAAAATCACCGGAAAGAAAGGTGCACAGTCCTGTGGTGAAAAGAGACTCATCTAATAGGCTCTGGGTGCATCTTGGTGAGAGGTGAGACCTCTCTGGGGACTGAGACATTGGTGGCAGCCATTAGTGTGACCTAGTGCAGGTGTGCTGACACAGATGCTGACAGATGCCATTGAAGTTCTTCCCCTGGCCTTTTAGCCCAGGGTCTGCTCCACCCACTAGAGCACCAATTTAATCCAGCTCAGCCAGGGCAGGCAGCCCACCGTAGGGACTGGCCCCACCCAATAGCAAGCCCTTGGGCAACTTGTAGGCCTGCATAGGCAGGGTGCCTGGAACCTCTGCAGCCAGGCAAGTGAGTCTGCCTCTGTGGGGCAGGGTGTGCATGAGGGGTGGGCCTGCATTGCTGGAGTGTGTGGGGCCTCTACAGTGGGGCGACTGGGTCCACTTCAGTGGGTCAGGGCTCGTGCAAGGGGCAGGACTGTGTCGACGGTGTATGGCCATGTGGGCAGTGAGGCCTGACAGCTGTAGCAGACTTGTGCTTCTCAAACAGCCACACAGGGGATTGGCCCCACCTTCCAAAGCCTGAAACAATTGGTTGCTCCCATGCCTAGGGCCAGCTCCACTCAGCTGCAACCCTGAGAGAGCTGACAACAGCCTTGTAGGCTGGAGGCCTACAGCAATTGTAAGCCCCTGCATCTAACA
The DNA here is from genome assembly GCF_057802395.1 of Ceratotherium simum simum. Lineage (NCBI taxonomy): Eukaryota > Metazoa > Chordata > Mammalia > Perissodactyla > Rhinocerotidae > Ceratotherium > Ceratotherium simum. The sequence goes on along the minus strand of NC_141918.1, from coordinate 29,289,541 downwards.
ACCAGCCACGCTGGGGGCCTTCACACTTAACGGAAAAACTGCAACAGGAATGTACTGTTAGACCTTGCAGCCAACTGTGCTGGGGCTCCCCACGCCCAACAAAGTGACTGAAAGGACCATAGCAGCCACATGCAGCCAAGCATTACAACCAGCTGGCCAGGGGGACAGCCTAGTCTCCCTGGACACCTGCAGCAAGAGCAACCCTGCCATAACAGAAGGACACATGTAGCCCACACAGGGGACATTCCTGGAACATTTGGAACTGGTGACGAGAGGGAACACACTGCTGGGCCTCATAAAGCATCTCTTACATAAGGCCACCTCTCCAAGATTGGGAGGCACAGCTGACCTACCTAATACACAGATACAAGCACAGAGAAAGAGGCAAAATGAGGAGACAAAGGAATACGTTCCAATTAAGGGATCAGGACAAAACCCCAGAAAAAGAACTAAATGAAACACATATAAACAATCTACCTGACAAAGAGTTCAAACAAATAGTCATAAGGATGCTCACTGGTCTTGGGAGAAGAATGGATGAACTCAGTGAGAACTTCAACAAAGAATTGGAAAATATAAAAAAGAACCAATCAGAAATGAAGAATACCATACTGAAAATGAAAAATTTGCTAGAGGGACTCAATAGCAGAATTGACGATACAGAAGAATGGATCAGCGAGCTGGATGAAAGACTAGAGGAAATCACCCAAGCTGAACAGATAAAAGACAAAAGAATTAAAGAGAACAAGGACAGTCTAAGGGACCTCTGGGACAACATCAAGTGCACTAACATCCATGTTATGCGTGTCCCAGAAGGAGAAGTGAGACACAAAGGGGGCAGAGAATTTATTTGAAGAAATAATAGCTGAAAACTTTCCTAACCTAAGGAAGGAAACAGACATCCAGGTACAGGAAGCACAGAGAGCACCAAACAAGATAAATCCAAAGAGGCCCACACCAAGAAACATTATAATTAAAATGTCAACAATTAAAGATAAAGAGAGAATCCTAAAAGCTGCAAGAGAAAGGCAACAATACAAAAGAAACCCCATAAGGGTATCAGCTGACTTCTCAGCAGAAATCTTATAGGTTAGAAGGGAGTGGCATGATATATTTAAAGTGCTGAAAGGAAAAAACCTACAGCCAAGAATACTCTATTCAGCAAGGTTATCATTCAGAAAGGAAGGAGAGATTAGGAGTTTCCCAAACAAGCAAAAACTAAAGGAGTTTATCACCAAGAAACCAGCTTTATAAGAAATGCTAAAGGGACTTATTTAAGTGGAAAAGAGAAGACCACAAATAGGAATAAGAAAATCATTTAAAAAAAGCAATAAAATCACTGGTAAAGGCAAATATACAATAAAGGTAGCAGATCAACCACCTATGAAGCTAATATGAAGGTCAAAAGACAAAAGTACTAAAATGATCTATTTCCATGATAAGAGGGTAACGGATATACATGCACAAAAAAAAGAGGTTAGATATGATATCCAAAAAATAAAATGTGGGAGGAGGGGAGTAAAAGAGTAGAGCTTTTAGCAAGAGGTCAGACTAAAGAGACCATCAACTTAATATAGATTGCCATATACGTAGGTTATTTTATATGAACCTCGTGGTAATCACAAACCAGTAACCTATGAATAAATACATAAAAAATTAAGAGAAAGGAACACAAACATAATACTAAAGAAAGTCATCAAACCACAAGGGAAGAGATCAAGAGAAGAAGGAACAGAGAAGAACTACTAAAACACCCAGAAAAAAGTAACAAAATGGCAAAAAGTACATTCTTATCAATAGCTACTTTACATGTCAATAGAGTGGCTGATTGGATAAAAAAATAAGACCCATATATATGCTGCATACAAGAGACATGCTTCAGACTTAAAGACACTCACAAACTGAAAGTGAAGGGATGGAAAAAGATACTCCATGCAAATGTCAATGAAAAGAAAGCTGGGGTGGCAATAATTATATCAGACAAAATAGACTTTAAAACAAAAACTGTAATAAGAGACAAATAAGGGCACTGAATAACAATAAAGGGAACAATCCAACAAGAGGATATAACACTTGTAAATATCTATGCACCCAACATAGGGGCACTTAAATGTATAAAGCAATTATTAACAGACATAAAAGAAGAAATAGATAGCAACACAATAACAGCAGGGGATTTTAATGCTCCACTTACACCAATGGATAGATCATCCAAACAGAAGATCAATAAGGAAACATTGGCCTTAAATGATACATTAGACCAGTTGGACTTAGTAGACATATACAGGACATTTCACCCAAAAACCACAGAATACACATTCTTTTCAAATGCACATGGAACATCCTCCAGGGTTGATTACATATTAGGCCACAAAACAAGTCTCAATAAATTTAAGGAGACTGAAATAATACCAAGCATCTTTTCTGACCACAACAGTATGAAACTAGAAACCTACTACAGGAAGAAAATCATAAAACCCACAAATATGTGGAAATTAAACAAAATGCTACTGAACAACGATTGGGTCAATGAAGAAATCAGAGGAGAAATCAAAAAATACCTGGAGACAAATGAAAATGAAAATATGACGTGCCAAAATTTATGGGATACAGCAAGAGTGGTTCTAAGAGGGAAATTTATAGCAACACAGGCCTATTTCAACCAACAAGAAAAATCTCAAATAAACAATCTAACAGTGCACCTAAAAGAATTGGAAAAAGAAGAACAAACAAAGCCCCAAGTAAGTAGAAGGAGAGAAATAATAAAAACCAGAGCAGAAATAAATGAAATAGAGACTAAGAAAACAATCAATGAAACTGCGAGCTGGTTCTTTGAAAAGATACATAAAATTGACAAACCTTTAGCTAGACTCACCAAGAAAAAAGAGAGAAAGCTCAAAAAAGTAAAATCAGAAATGAAAGAGGAGAAATTACAATGGACACCTCTGAAATACAAAAGATTATAAGAGAATACTATGAAAAGCTATATGCCAATAAATCGGATAATCTAGAAGAAATGGATAAATTCTTAGAATCATACAACTTTCCCAAACTGAATCAAGAAGAAATAGAGAATTTGAATAGACCGATCACCAGTAAGGAGATTGAAACAGTAATCAAAAACCTCTCCAAAATAAAAGTCTAGGACCAGATGGCTTCTCTGGTGAATTCCACCAAACATTCAAAGAAGACTTAATACCTATCCTTCTCAAACTCTCCCAAAAAACTGAAGAGGAGAGAAAGCTTCCTAACTCATTCTGTGAAGACAACATTATCCTGATACCAAACCAGACAAGGACAACACAAAAAAAGAAAATTACAGGCCAACATCACTGATGAGCATTGATGCAAAAATCCTCAACAAAATGCTAGCAAATTGAATGCAACAATACATTAAAAAGATCATACACCATGATCAAGTGGGATTTATTCCAGGGATGCAGGATGGTTCAACATTCGCAATTCAATCAATGTGATACACCACATTAACAAAATGAAGAATAAAAATCACATGATCATCTCAATAGATGCACAGAAAGCATTTGACAGGATACAGCATCCATTTATGATATAAACTCTGAATAAAATGGGTATAGAAGGAAAGTACCTCAACATAATAAGGGCCATATATGACAAACCCACAGCCAATATCATCCTCAATGGTGAAAAATTGAAAGCTATCCCTCTAAGAATAGGAACCATACAAGGATGCGCACTTTCACCACTCTTATTTAACATAGCATTGGAAGTCCTGGCCAGAGCAATCAGGCAAAAAAAAGAAATAAAAGTTATCCAAATTGCAAAGGAAGAAGTTAAACTGTCGCTATTTGCAGATGACATGATTTTATACACAGAAAACCCAAAAGAATCCACCAAAACACTTTTAGAAATAATAAATGAATACGGTAAAGTTGCAGGATACAAAATCAACATACAAAAATCAGCTGTGTTTCTATAAACTAACAATGAAGTAGCAAAAACGGAAATTAAGAATACAATCCCATTTACAATCGCAACAAAAAGAATAAAATACCTAGGAATAAACTTAAAGAGGTGAAAGACTTATACACTGCAAACTATAAAACATTGTTGAAAGAAATAGAAGAAGACACAAAGAAATGGAAAGATATTCCATGCTTTTGGATTGGAAGAATTAACATAGCTAAAATGTCCATACTTCCTAAAGCAATCTATAAATTCAGTGCAATCCCTCTCAAAGATCCAACACTTTTCACAGAAATAGAACAAAGAATATTAAAACTTACATGGAACAACAAAAGACCCCAAATAGCTAAAGGAATCCTGAGAAAAAAGAAAAAAGCTGGAGGTATCACACTCCTTGACTTCAAAATTCACTACAAAGCTATAGTAATCAAAACAGCATAGTACTGGCAGAAGAACAGATACACAGATCAATGGAACAGAATCGAGAGCCCAGAAATAAACCCACGCATCTATGGACAGCTAATCTTTGACAAGGGGGCCAAGAACATACAATGGAGAAAGGAAAATCTCTTCAACAAATTGTGTTGGGAAAACTGGACAGCCACATGCAAAAGAATGAAAGTAGACCATTATCTTACATCATACACAAAAATTAACTCAAAATGGATTAAAGACTTGAATGTAAGACCTGAAACCATGAAACTTCTAGAAAAAAACAGAGGCAATACACTCTTCGACATTGGTCTTAGCAGCATATTTTCAAGCACCATGTCTGACTGGGCAAAGGAAACAATAGAAAAAATAAACAAATGGGACTACATCAAACTAAAAAGCTTCTGCACAGCAAAGGAAACCATCAGCAAAATGAAAAGACAACCTAACAATTGGGAGAAGAAATTTGCAAACCATATATCTAATAAGGGGTTAATATTCAAAATATATAAAGAATTCATACATCTCAACAAAAAAAACCTAACAACCCACTTAAAAAATGGGCAAAAGATCTGAACAGACATTTCTCCAAAGAGGATATACAGATGGCCAACAGGCACACGAAAAAATGTTCAACATCACTAATTATTAGGGAAATGCAAATCAAAACTACAACGAGATATCACCTCACACCTGTCAGAATGGCTATAATTAACAAGACAGGAAATAATAAGTGTTGGAGAGGATGTGGAGAGAAGGGAACTCTCATACACTGCTGGTGGGAGTACAAACTGGTGCAGCCACTAAGGAAAACGGTATGGTGAGTCCTCAAAAAATTAAGGATAGTTGTAAGCTGCCATACAATCCAGCTATTCCACTGCTGGGTATTTATCCAAAGAACTGAAAACACAAAAGCAAAAAGGTATATGCACCCCTATGTTCATTGCAGCATTATTCACAATAGCCAAGACTTGGAACCAACCTAGGTGCCCATCAAGGGATGAATGGACAAAGAAGATGTGGCATATATACACAATGGAATACTACTCAGCCATAAAAAAGGATAAAATCTGGCCATTTGTGACAACATGGATGGACCTTGAGGGTATTATGCTAAGTGAAAAATTCAGAGGGTGAAAGTCAAATACTCTATGATCTCACTCAAAAATAGAAGATAAAAACAACAACAAACACACACATAGAGACAGAGATTGGATTGGTGGTTACCAGAGGGGAAGGGGGGAGGGAGGAGAGTGAAAGGGGTGATTAGGCACATGTGTATGGATTGTAGTTAGTCTTTGGTGGTGAACATGATGTAATCTACACAGAAATCAAAATATAATGATGTACGCCTGGAATTTATATAATGTTATAAGCCAATGTTGAAAGGAAGGAAGGAAGGGTGGGAGGGAGGGAGGGAGGGAGGGAGGAAGGAAGGAAGGAAGGAAGATGCTCAAGATAACACAGCTGACAAGTGGCTACAATGGAATTCATTGAATCGAATATTCAATTCACTTCAGTAATTCTTTGTAATATTTGAAAAATATACTAATGCATGTTTTCACATTTCTTTTCAACAGAAAAGATGGAAATAAATAAAAAACATAGGTTGTCCGTTCATTCTCAGTTCATCATAACATTCCATTAACCAAAAAACTCCCACATCTTGGACATTATGTTGAATTAAGAATTCATTTTAACATATCTCCGTGCAATGTTTCTGGATAAAAATTAAGCAGATTAAACCATTGGGTATGAACCAGGTATTTCTCATTTATTCTTCTACCTTCACCAATTAAATGGATTCCCTTTTCTCTGCTTAAAACACACACACATGGGGCCGGCCCTGTGGCTTAGCGGTTAAGTGCGCGCGCTCTGCTACTGGCGTCCTGGGTTTGGATCCTGGGCGCGCACTGATGCGTCGCTTCTCTGGCCATGCTGAGGCGGCGTTCCACATACAGCAACTAGAAGGATGTGCAGCTATGACATACAACTATCTACTGGGGCTTTGGGGAAAAAAAGGAGGAGGATTGGCAATAGATGTTAGCTCAGAGCTGGTCTTCCTCAGCAAAAAAGAGGAGTATTGGCATGGTTATTAGCTCAGGGCTGATCTTTCTCACAAAAAAAAAAAAGAGAGAGAGAAGTTAAAACACACACAGACACACACACACATTCCCTCCCCCACACAAATATATGCCATCCTTTCATTATTCAGAGAGGGCCCATACTGAATAATCCTGATTAGCAAGGCTGTAGATGGCAATATGTGCCACACAGAGCCAGAAAATGGAAGGAAATGAAAGGAACATAATTTTGTCAAAGGGCAAATTTTCCAGGGTAACAACTCTCCCAGCCCTACAAAATAGTTTTCTACCAAAGAGTCTAAAACACTACGAAAATCCCCAAAAGGAGTTCTTTCAAAACCAAGTGAATGGCTAGTTTTGGTTGCTTCTAGAACCTCAATGAGCAACTAGGTTTCACAAAAGATCAAGGGAAAGGATACTCTTGTTTATCTGATAAAATGCTGGAGGAGAAGCCACCACACCTCAGAACACCTGATCTGTTAATTCCACAAAAAACCTTCACAGCCTCTCAGCTTTGCCAAATTGCACTAGAGTTTAGGATGATGCTATGGTGTGCGGAAAGGACAATGAACTGAAGGACTGATATACTTGCTTTATGCCAAACATCTGTGTGTACTTGCATCCTTAGAGTAAAAGGAGAATCTGATTTTGTATCAGAGGACCTTACTTAAAATACTGTCTCCGCCACATCCAACTGCATCACCTTGGGTGGGAAACCTAATCTGTCTAATTTTCAGATTCTTTACCTGTAAAATAAGGATGATGATACAACATGCCAGAGTTGTTATAAGATTTAAATGAGATGGTACTTGTGAAAGCTCTTCTTAAACTGCAAAGCTCGTTACAAATTTTAATTATTATAAAGTCTCCTATCATATGGGAGAATTTTACTATGTATTCCATGAGTGTACTACTTTCCATTTTCCAAAGAAAATATACTTTAATATTAGTATACATCATATTGGTTGTTTAAGTGAGACATATTAAAAACCAGAAGAGTGGAGACATTTGATTTTCAGACCTGATCAATTTATAATTTACTGTGTGCCATTCAATAGATATACTCACTAATTCATTCAACAAAAAAATTTTTTACTTATCGTAGTGAATAAAATATCCACAGGGAGTTTACACTTTGAATGAGAGAGACATAGAATAAGCACAAAAACAAGCTGATATCAATTATCATCCCAGGTATTGATAAATTCCACAAAGAAAAATGAAGTGTAATAAGAAGATAAAGTGATGACTTCAGAGCACCTAAATCTATAAAGCAAATACTAAAAAGATCTGAAGAGAGAAAGAGACAACAATACAATAATAGTAGGGGACTTCAATATCCCACTTTCAATATTGAATAGATCTTCCATATAGAAAATCAATAATGAAACACTGGACTTGAACTATACCATTAGACCACTATACCACTATACCATTAGACCAAATGGACTTAACACACCTATACAGATGGACCTAACAGACATATAAGGAACATCACATCCAACAGTAGCAGAATATCTACTCTTCTCAAGAGCACACAGAACATTCTCCAGGATAGAACTTGGGTTAGGTCACAAAACCAGCCTTAGCAAATGTAAGAAGACTGAAATCATACCAAGTATCTTTTCCAACCACAATGGTATGAAACTAGAAATCAATAACAGGAGGAAAACTGGAAATTCACAAGTGTATGTAAATTAAACAACACACTCCCAAACATCCAATGAGTCAAAAAATAAATCAAAAGGGAAATCAAACAATATCTTGAAACAAATAAAAATGGAAACACAACATACCAAAACTTATGAGATGCAGCAAAAGCAGCTGTAAGCGAGAAGTTTATAGCAATAAATGCTTACATTAAGAAAAAAGAAAGATCACAAATAAACAACCTAACTTTACACCTCAAGGAACTAGAAAAAGAAGAACAAATTAAACCCAAAATTAGCATAACAAAGAAAATAACAAAGATCAGAAAAGAAATAAATGAAACAGAGACCAGAACAACAGCAGAAAAGATCATCAAAATTAAGAGCTATTTTTTTTCAAAAGATGAACAAAATTGATAAATCTTTAGCTAGATTAGCTAAGAAAAAATGGAGGAAGTCTCAAATAAATAAAATCAGAAATGAAAGAGGAGACATTATAATTGACTATAGAAATACAAAGGATCATAAGAGATTACTATGAACAATTATATGCCAACAAATTGAATAGTCTAGAAGACATGGATAAATTACTAGAAACATACAAACTGCCAAGACTGTATCATGAAGAAATAGAACTTTGAACAGACCAATAATAAGCAAGGAGATTAAAACAGTAATTAAAAACTTCCTAGTTGGGCCGGCCCTGTGGCTTGGTGGTTAAGTGCGTGCGCTGCGATGCTGGTGGCCCGGGTTCGGATCCCGGGTGCGCATCGAGGCACCACTTCTCCGTTCATCCTGAGGCCGAGTCCCGCATACAGCAACTAGAAGGATGTGCAGCTACAACATACAACTATCCACTGGGGCTTTGGGGGGAAAAAATAAAATAAATAAAAAAAAAAAAAATAAATAAAAAAAAAATAAAAACTTCCTAGCAAAGAAAAGCCCAGGACCAGATGGTTTCACTGGTGAATTCTAACAAACATTTAAAGAAGATTTAACACCAAATCCTTCTCAAACTCTTCCAAAAAATAGAAGAGGAAGGAACACTCTCAAACTCATTTTATGAGGCCAGCATTACCCCAACACCAAAGCATTACCCCAACACCAAAGCCAGATAAGGACACTACAAGAAAAGAAAACTACAGGCCAATATGTCTCATGAACATTGATGCAAAAACTCAAGAAAATACCAGCAAACTGAATTCAAAGGTACATTAAAAGGATCATTCACTACGACCAAGTGGGATTTATCCCTGGGATGCAAGGATTGTTCAACATACACAAATCAATATAAATATGACAGACCACATTAATAGAATGAAAGACAAAAATCACACAATCATCTCAATAGATGCAGAAAAAGCATTTGACACAACTCAACATCCTTTCATGATAAAAATTCTCAACAACTTGGGTATAGAAAGAAGGTACCTCAATATAATAAAGGCCATATATGACGAACCCACAGCTAACATCAAACTCAATGGTGAAAGGTTGAAAGCTTTCCTGCTAATATTCAGGAACGAGACAAATGTGTCTACTCTCACCATCCCTATTCAACATAGGCCTGGAAGTCCTAGTCAGAGCAATTAGGCAAGAAAAAGAAATAAAGAGCACCCAAATCAGAAAGGAAGAAGTAAAATTGTTTGCAGATGATATGATCTTATATTTAGAAAATCCTAAAGACTCCACCAAAAAACTAATGGAACTAATAAACGAATTCAGTAAAGTTGCAGGATACAAAATCAACATACAAAAATCACTTGTGTTTCCATACACTAACAATGAACTATCTGAAAAACAAGTGTTTCCTTGAGTTCTGTGAGCTGCTCTAGCAAATTAATCCAACCCAAAGAGGTGTCATTAGAACCTTCAACCCATAGATGGTTGGTCAAAAGCACAGGTAGCAAACTGGGCTTGCAACTAGGGTCTTAAGTGGGGGGGCCAGTCTTGTAGGACTATGCTCTTAACCTGTGGGATCTGATGCTATCTCCAGGTAGATAGTGTCAGAATTGAGTTGAATTGTAGGACACCCAGCTGGTGTCAGAGAATTGCTTGGTGGTGTGGGAACTGCCCCCCTACATTGGAATTGGGTGCAGAATTGTGTATAGCAGTCCTATTTCTGGGTATGTATCTGAAGGAAATGAAATCACTATCTCAAAGCTATATCTGCACCCCTATGTTCATTGTAACATTATTCACAATAGCCAAGTGGAAAGCAACTTGGAAACATGGAAACAACTTAAGTGTCTACCCACAGATGAATGGAAAAAGAGAAAGTGAGATATATATCATGGAATATTATTCAGGCATAAAAAATAAGACAATCCTGACTTTTACAACAACATGAGTGCATGCTGATGGAATTATGCTGTGTGAAATAAGTCAGACAGAGAAAGACAAATACTGTAGTTTCTCACAGTGGAATCTGAAAAAGTCAAACTCATAGAAATAGAGAGTAGAATGGTGGTTGCCAGGGGCTGAGGGGTAGGGGCAATGAGATGTTGGCCAAAGGGTACAAACTTCCTGCTATAAGATGAATAAGTTCTGGAGATCTAATATACAGCATGGTGACTATAATTAACAATACTGTATTATATACTTGGAAGTTGTTAGGAGAACAGATCTTACATGTTATCACCATACACAAAAAAGGTAATTATATAAGGGGATGGAGATGTTGACTAATCTTATTATGGTAATCATGTCACAATATATTGACATTAATCAATGTGTATCAAATCATCACATTGTATACCTTACACTTACATATGTTATATGTCAATAATATCTCAAAGCTAGGGTAAAAAAAGAGAATAAATTGATAGAAGGTACTGTTTTAAGGGTAGTCAAGGCAGGTCTCTAAGAAGCATGATGTTTGAACAGAGTTAACTAGTTAGTTAACAGACTTAACTAACGTGAAGGGGTGAGCTAAGTGCACATCTAGAGGAAGAACATCGCTGTGCAGAGGGAACAGCAAGTACAAAGGCTTGAGCTTGATGTGGTCCAAGAAAGTAAAAAAAGCCAGTATGTCTGGAAGGGCTGAGCAAGGCAGATGACGCAGTTAGGTACTAGTTCACAGGCCATGTTGCTTTGGATTTTATTCTGAGTGTAACGGGGAAGCACTGGAGTGGGGGAATAATACCATATGACAGGTTTTTTGAGAATCCCTCTGGCTGATACATGGGGAACAGACTGTTACAGGAAGTAAGAGTGAAAAGAGGAAGACCAGACAGGAAGCCACTGGAATAATCCAAGCTAGATATGGTGGAAGTATGGACTAGGATGAAAGTAGCAGTCTATGTGCTAAGAAGTGGTCAGATTCTAGACATGTTTTAAAGCTATGGCCAACAGAATTTACTGATAAAATGGAGGTGGGGTATGAGAGAAAAAATACGTGTTCAAGATAATTACAAGATTTTGTTGCCTGAATTACTGGGTTATTAGATTTACTGAGATGGGGAGCACTGAGGAAAGAGCAGGTTTTGGAGGGGCAGCTAATCAAGAGGTGGGTTTTGGACCTGTTGTGTTAGAATGGCATATTAGACGTTCATGTAGAAATGTTGAGAAGGCTATTGGATAGATAAGTCTGGAATGCAGGAGAGAGGTTGACATTAGAGATAGAAATATGGGAGTCACCAGCATACACAAGATTCAAAGCTGTGGGACCAGATAGCTCACCTAGAAAGTAAATGCAGAAAGAGAAAATGACTCCTAGAGTTGAGCCCCAAGGCCTTCAACATTTAGAAGAGGAAGAGTAACCTCCAACATGGGGAACAGGAGGAATAACCAGCTAAAGAGGCAAAAAGAGATTCTATTGAGATAGGAGAAAAATAAGGAGAGTTTAGGGTCACAGGAGTCCAGTGAAAGAAGGAAGCCTGGGTGTGCAAAACGATGCCGATAATTTGAGTAAAATGAGGTCTACAAATTGATTGCTGGCAGCATAGTAGCCCCTAAACCTGATGTTTCCTTTCATGTAAAAGGAATTCGCTTAGTGTGACTCTTGGCCCCTCTCTGCCCCTTTCCTCACTCTGCCTCTGTGGAGATAGTGACTTCTCTGGGTGGTGAATTTGGGCAGAATTAACTGGGCATGCTTGGTTCATCTCTCCTCCTCCTGGGAGCTCGCTGCTTGCAGGCAGCTGGTATTCTCTGCTTCTCCAGGGGCAGGCTCTCTGCCCAAGTAGGGCGGCCTGAGATCTCCTAATCTGTACAGAACCTAGGCAAGCAAATAGAGTGCTATTAATTAGGCACTTCTTGGAGACCTCAAGAACCTCACAGTGTTTCAGAGGAGCCTGATTGGAGCAGGCTTCAAGAGAAAGCAAGTGGAGAAAAGAAGTATAAACAACTCTTTTATGGGGTTTTTCTGTTAAAGGGGGTCGGGGAAATGAGGGGGGAAGTGGGATCCAGGAAAGTGTGTGTTTTTAAGATTAAGATAGATAGATATTATAGTACGTTTGTATGCTGATAGGAATGCCCAATAGAAAGGAGAAGAAGAATGAAGTGGGAGAAAGAGAGGCTACTCATGGAGTAAAAATCCTTGAGTAGGTGAGAGGGGATGAGATCAAGAGCATAAGTGGAAGGCTTGGCTTTAGATAGGAGCAGGGACACACATAGTAATAGAGGAAAAGTGAAGGATATGGGTACAAATGAAGATAACTTGGTGGTGGAAGGGTGTGGGACTGCTATCTGGTTCTATTTTCTCAGAATGAAAAGAAAGGTCATCAGCTGAGATAGGGAGTGGGGTTTGAAGATTTGAGGAGAGGTGAAGATATGGGTGAATGAAAGGCTTAAGGAAATACAGTAGGCTTGCCGGGTCAGCACCAACGGCCCATTTAGCATACGTGGTCACAATTTTAAACTGAAACCAGTCAGCACAGTTGGGGATTTTTCTCCAGTCACATTCAGTTAGAAAACATATTTAGTTAGAGAACTGCATTTTGTCATATTGGGGTTTTCCCGGGTGAATATAATGGGACAGGGGGCAAGGGAGCTGAAGTTGTGTGCAAAGGAGTGATGATAATGGACCAAAAATCTACCCTGAAGGGAGTTAGCTAGAATGATGGAAGATGAAGTTCAGGACGTGGGATAAACTGAGGTTTCTGGAGATGGTGGAATTGCTGGTAATGACAAGGCCTGGGGTGTAACAGTGGGCATGGCGGAGGTGAGAAGGACAGCAAACTAGAAGCAACAGTGTGAAGATGGGTCACCTACATGGATATTGAAATTGCCAAGAGCCATGCCAGGAATAGTGCTAGCAAGAGAGAAGGTGAGCCAGGTGTTACCGTCTTCACTGAATGAGTGGGAAGGGAGCAGAAGGACTGGCAAGGATGGCATGTGCCTCCAAGGGGCTAAGGAGGCAGGCAGAACAATGTCTGGAAAGAGCAACGAGGAACAAGGAAAACACCTCTTCAATCATAACATATGAGAGACGGAGGTGGAGGAGGGAGAGGAAGTAGGAAGAGAGGAAGGAAGAATAAAGTTACAGCGAATTAAATCTCCCAGTATTTTAAAAACGATACCCCATAGTTCAACCGGAAGTTCACTAGAGCCAAACTTAGTCACTTTAGTGCTTCAATACATCTCTGTATTGGCATAGATAAGCACAAATGTTATTTTTATATCTATCTTTATAACACACTAAAAATGTTTTTGCTGCAGAGTTTTACATGAAAACTGCTCTACAGATCAAATTTTTCCTACAGAATTAATCCAAAAAAGATAAAGGAAGAAGTTGAATGACTGAACTGTGGCTGGGAGGTACTTAGCAGAATGTATTTGTTATGAAAAAGTCTTATTCATAAAAACAATCAACTCCAGCACTTACTTGGATGAGTCAAGCTTCTTTTACTCTGCCGGTGATATCAGTCCCTCTACTGTTTCAACTCAGGCTATGATTCTCTAAGGTCAACTCATTATTTTCCACAGATCAAGAAGTCATTAAAAGGTAATGTGTTCTTTCCACACACCAAGAATTACATCGGGGCGGCAAATTACCAAATGGTGGCCTGGTAGCCTCCAAGAGTTTGTTGAAGTTATCTATAGGAACAATTCACTTCTAGAGTGTGCTAGCCACCATTCACCTCTGAATGGCCCCAAAAAAGTACCTGCTCTTCACCTACTTCACCACTGCAACATCACTACTCTGAAGTGAAGCTCCTGAAAAAGGTGATAATGTGAGTCACATTAGTTTTAGGTACCTAATCTCCCCTTGCTGGTAGCATTATCATATCCTTATCTACCTGTTGAATCAGTTTCATTACTTGAAAAGAACCACTTGAGGGCAGGGACCGTCTTTCATCATCCCCAGCAGTTTACACAGTAAACATATGGAATAGACAGTAAATGAAGATGTGTATGAACTGTCACAAGTTAGAGTGGCAGAAGAAGGACTGAAATATATGCTCATTACTCTGAAAAAAACCCAAACAAAAATCTGTCTACTAGATTCTTGACAACGCTGCCACCTAAAGAGTTTTATTTGCCAATGTTTCCCGAATAATATTTGACATACTCTTTTAAGAAGGAATTGGTTTTTCTAAGGGAATTCTAACCTTCCACATTATTAAAAAAAAAAAAGGAGAGTGGGACAGAGGAGAAATGGAATATGTCAGAATAGCAAGAAAAAAGAAGCATGACTATTTAGAAGAAGGAGAATTATTTTTAAAAGGCTACTACAATTTTGAATTCATACAAATAACAGTTAGAAACACTAATAAGAATAATCTTCACAGGACAGCTAATTAAGGACCAAACCAGGGAGATATTTATACAAAATCTACCTAACTTCTTAAAAATATTAAATATGAGACATCAATTTTCTCAAGTCATGCAAACAGTGATACCACATTTGGAAATAGGAAAAATGGGTATTATACTGAAATAAGAAAAATCCTATAGTTTTTTTAAATTTAGATTTGAGTTATTATATTTCATAGTTTAGAAGTAGACATAATCTACTTACACAATCAGGGATGATATTCAAAATGTTTAACAACCAGTTAGATGCCAACTAATTAAAACAGGCACCTAATTGATCAAAATGGAAATTGACCAGTATACATTATTGATGGGTATCTGCTCACAATGGAATAATTTGCAGCCATTAACCTTTTTTTTTGAGAAATAATTAATCACATGGAAAATTTTCATAATATATTTTAACTGAAAAATGAAGGGCATTTTAATATATACATATATACACAAACATATATACACATGTATACATACAAGATAATTCTAATTATTTTCAAAAATATAAAACATAATATGCATAGAGGAAAAAAGCTAGAAGAAAACCTACCAAAATATTGAAAATGATTCAATGATTATGGAATTTTTTTTTCATCTCTCTGCATTTATACAATTTAAAAAATAAGTACATGTTATTTTTAACAGAAAAAAAAATGTAATTAAGAAGAATGGAAATAGAAATGTCTCAGTCACCAAGGCTTCCTACATGCCTCTATCGAAAACAGGAGAATATAACTATTACACACCAAGTCCTCCATGTCCTCCTTTCATTTCCAAACTTGTAAAATGCGCTGTTTTCACTCACTGCCTGCATTTCCTCAGCATCTATTCACACCTGAACTACTTACTAGCCAGCTTCTGGCCCTATCACTCTACAGAAACCCAACCCTCATGAGTTTCCAATGATCTTTTAATCATTAAATTCAATGTCTTTGGGCCAGCCCGGTGGCTTAGCGGTTAAGTGCGCACGCTCCGCTACTGGCAGCCCAGGTTCGGATCCCGGGCGCGCACCAACACACCGCTTCTCCGGCCATGCTGAGGCCGCGTCCCACATACAGCAACTAGAAGGATGTGCAACTAGGACATACAACTATCTACTGGGGCTTTGGGGAAGAAAAAAAGGAGGAGGATTGGCAATAGATGTTAGCTCAGAGCTGGTCTTCCTCAGCAAAAAGAGGAGGATTAGCACAGATGTTAGCTCAGGGTTGATCTCCTCACAAAAAAAAAAAAAAAAATTCAACGTCTTTGCTCAGTCTTCATTCTTCTTGAATTCACTGCAATCTTTGACTTCATTCTCAAAATTCTTTCCTCCTACAGCCCCCAAGATGCTATAGGTCCTGGATCTCCAGCCTCTTCTGCTCCTAAGCTCTGATTTTCAGGCTCTTGCCCTACTTCCACTTCCTACCTCCAAAATGGGTTTCCCAAGGCTCTCTGGCCTCCTCTTCTTCATCCTCCACTGACTGATGTGTTTAGCCCAGCCTCTGTCCTGTCTCACCCTGCAGGATCCCCTCTGAGAAGTGGGTATAGAGAGATAAATAGTGAACATGGAAATAGCGTGTGCACTTAAGTGAGACGCCATTCAGCCATTCTGTCACTCAACAAACATTTATTGAGATCCTCTGATGCCAGGAAATATACTAGATACAGCAGATTAAAAACCATGGTTCCTGTCCTCACGAGTTTACCAACGGCTAAAGGAGACACACATGTAAAGACTAAGTGCAAAAAGGGTTGTGGGGCCGTAAAGGAAGCCTGTATGTATAGGCTGCAGTGGAGTACAAGAGGGAGTCACCAATTCTCATGAGAAGAGGTCAGAAAAAACTGCAAGCTGACGTCAAGGCCCAGAAAGCTGAATCTGGGGTGGACAAGGTAAGAGTAGGAACCCGAAACCAAGGGAATTTTGAGATCCTGGTCCATAGACTAACAGGACAAGACATTGAGTCACATCTGAGGTAGGGGCTAAATGACATCCTATGCATAGCCCTCTGCTTTGGAGGGCCTCTTACGAAGGCTAGAGGTCCTACTCTCTCAAGCTTAGCTTCAGCAGTCCTAAAGGCATTTGGGACCCAAAGTCCTGAGAACACATCCACAGGTATAGGTGTCTACCATCTCGAACTCATCACATACAAAAAAGTATGGTTTCCACCACCCCATCTCTGTCACTGCCAAAAATGATTTTACATCAAGTTCCATTAAGGATACGGGAAGGATAACTTCATCATCCCAACTTGAAACCCTGAAATTATTTTCTACTCCTCTACACTCCCATTACCCATATCTAGTCAACTGCTGAACTTGTAATAATTCTCCCTCTATTATTATGCTGATATATGACTCCTATTTTCCATCACCACTGTAGCCTCCCAAATCCGGGATCTTCTACCCTGAGGCCTGAATAGTGATAATCATCTCTCTTGCTCACCTTCCCTGGCCTCCATCCACTTCACTGCTTCTCTCCTGGGCATGTTGACTCTCTCAGTTTTCCCAAGTGGGATGGCTTCCTGTTCAAGCACAGACCCACACCCTCACGAAGCCTCGCCACAATGCCAGGACGCCTCCTCAGAGATCTCTCCTTTCTGCACATGTCCACGGTTCTTACTCTCTTCACTGCTCTGTTGGCACATCCTACTCTTACCCTAACCTCTCTGGTATTTGGCATTATCAGCAAATGAAGCTTTACCCGTAAGTGAATGTACTAAAAAAGGGAAGCTTACCAAAAATATAACTTGACCAAAAACATAACCATTTTTGACAGCAATTTTTGCCAAATGAAGTATGTGCTTCTTTGCCCTCAGAGTATGCTGAATATAATTCACCTTTTCCTGCAATATTTGGAATCATATTGAAATGTACAAAATTACTACACTGTACTGTCTGAGCCGCCTGGGAGGATTTCTGTATGGTCTCATCTCCTGCTGTAAGTTGATGTTAAAGGTTTCTGATCTGCTGGACTTACAATGAACTGCAGAGTAAATTAGAGCGCAAAGTTTATTAGATCAGCGCCTTTATAGACACAATTCTAAATTGATGTGGTCTGGCCTTAGGGCCCGCTTCAGCTTCCTATACAGAAAGGAGTAGAGACTTCAAAATAGCTATCTTTGCTGCTCAGGGGATTTTTTTTTTGCCTGCCTTGGGATTTTTGATTATAAATCAGAGTTGAGTTTACTAGAGGCTGTCTTTTGAATTAGTGGAGTAACATTTTTGTGCTTAGATTTTCCAGTATGACCATCTTGTCACTTTAAAATTCGGAAGGGCTACTGTTATTTCTTTTATACCTTTCTCATGGTACTATGCTTACTGTATACAAGTAATAAATGTCTACTGAATCCATAATTATGAATCCAAGTCATTGCCAAACTGTTGTTGTCATGATGGCAGTTAACAGGTTGGAAAAATAGTTGTAAGTTGACGGTGAGGCTGTTCAGGCTGAAACAAGGGTGGAGTTTGGAAAAGGAATTTAGAATTAAATTTGAGTTGTTAACGGTAAAGGACTGATAAGATATCCATTTCATCGCTACACTGATGATGGAAGATAAGGCAGCAGAGAAAGGCTGAGAGCCTTTGATTATCTTTACAGAAATTAGACTTTGGGAGACATATATACCCCTGTATCTAGGGTGCTAGTCTGAGTGACAAACAGAGCAACACCTTCCACCCACTTTCTTTTGGGTTTCTTTCCGACACACAGGGCTAGGACTAGGGTGAGGCAAGAGAGGCATCTAAGGTACAAACTGTAAGGAAGCGCTTCACTCTCCAGCCACTTGCACGACCCTGAGAGGGAGTGTCTCATGTTTTACACCCTGGGGGCCTCACTTGACTCACCCTAATCTCAGCTCTGCTTCCTCACTTTTCAACATCTCAGCTGCCAGTTTGTAGTCCTCCTTTTAAAATGAAAAAAAAAAAAAAATCAAGTTTTAAAAATGTAAATTCCAGTATTGCTTTTTTCTCTGTTTAAGTAAAATAAGCTCAATGTAAAAACAATTAAAGAAACATAGTATATGTGGAATCTAAAAAAACAAACAAACAAACAAATTCATAGAAAAAGAGATCAGATTTGTAGTTACCAGAGGTGGAGGGGGTTGGGGGAACTGGATGAAAGGGGTCAAAAGGTACAAACTTCCAGTTATAAGACAAATAAGTACTAGGGATGTAATGTACAACATGATGACTATAGTTAACACTGCTGTATGGTATATTTGAAAGTTGCTAGGAGAGTAAATCCTAAAAGTTCTCAACACAAGGAAAACACATGTCCTTTTTCTTTGTTGTATCTATAAGAGATGATGAACGTAACTAAACTTATTGTGGTAATCATTTTGTGATATATGTAAGTCAAGTCATTATGCCATACACCTTAAACTTATACAGTGCTGTATGTCAATTTTATCTCAATAAAACTGAAAGAAAAAAATGCAGAAATAAGTTGGAAATTAAAATCCCCATAATGCCACACCTAGAGATAACTATTATAAAGATTTTTCAGTGCACATGCACATACACACACATGCGCGCACATACTTTTCAACAAAAATGAGATTAGACTATACACACTGTTCTTATTTTATTTACTTAATACTGTACCATGAGTATCTTCTATGTCCATAAATACACGTATTTAATGAATACCATAATCTGTTTAGTAAATCCTTGATCAAAGGACTTTTAGGATGGTTCCAGTTTTTTGCTTTTCTATATTATTCTGAGATAAACATTCACTCATTCAAATATTTATAACTTTCCTCCTTTTCTCAAAATTTCAGCTGAAGCCCCACGTTTGAGAACAACAGGCACCACATGCTGATGAAAGGTATCAGAAGAACCTGTGCCAGACTTACTAGAACACAGCAGAACCAGTCCAGCAACTATCAACCCCCAACTTTTACCTCAGGCTTCTATAAAACGACTAGAAATCTGAGCAGAGACTATAGAGCTCCATCAAAGTAAAGTTTTATGTTTGAGTGTCCTTCCCCTCCCTTTCAGGGAAGAGAGAGAGCTTCTCCTCTGACTGTAGCAAACCAAGTGAGGGAAGCCCCCAGAAAACCAAAAATAGAAATGAGGAATGCCTGCAAGAAGGTACTTCCTCCCTGATGAATGTTTATTGCGCTATGGAATTTGGGCCTTGGAGCTGCCATGGGTCCATGGTAGAGGAATACTTGGAAGAGACTGGCCAGTATGCCCTGGAGTTTGGGGACATACACAGACAGAGAGGGCACTGCTGACTTCTTGCTCGGAGAAGTGGAGTCACTCTCAACAGTGAGGCCAAGAAAGTAGGGAACAGAGGGGACAGTCCCCAGTGAGTTTGCAGGAGTTGTCCTTGGAACAGATGGGCGCTGCAGAGTTTCCAGGCTTGCATTTGTCTTCATTGGGCCCCCCAAGGAGGCCTGCCTGCTCTGGCAAAGGGGACTCAGCAGTAAGAGGCTGTGGAGTGTACTCCAGAACAGAGCTCAGGGAAGGGATGCTAAGAGGAGAGTCATATGATTGCCCACCTCAGGGGATGCTGCAGGGTCTTCAAGGAATCCACAAAAGCACCCCAAGAGAGAAACAGCCAGCATTTAAATGACTGCCAGATACAGAGGCCAAGAGAGGACAGTCAAATTGTACCAGTTAAGTAGAAAGACTTTTGCCCCTCTTTCCAACCACATCTCCCCCTGCCCAACCTTAGAGCAGAGCCGGAGAAAGAGCCCTGGAGATTACTTTTATAAAAACAGATTCTTAAAAAGCACGTTTTACTTAGAATTATGTCACCCACTATATTTTTATGAAAAAGGAATGGCTATATCCTGAAAACAATTATATAAATCTAAAATGTATAAATAAACATCTTAATGGGATACTTGATGTTATTTAACCTGAGTAAGATGTTGAAATCATGAGATGGTCTTTGACATTCTATCAATTTTGACTTTGCATATTAATGGCAACCACAGCTGAAAACTTGGACTCATCAAGGTTGTAGGAGCGATAGAATCAGAGCTTTCATTCTATGTTGATTATATCTCAATAGAATTGGAAAGAAAAAAAGAGCTTTTGTCTCTCACTTTGCCAGATTAAAGACAAATTTATGTGAAAAAAGATCAGGATTTTTTCAAAATTCTACCAGTTGAATGTATCGGCATTCTGTCTTTTATTCTCAAGTCAATGAGGTCATCTTTGGCCAGGTCTGTGTGACTGATGTTGCTTCTATCAGAGAGGAAGGGATTATAAATTCCCTTTCAATTTTTAAGTCATGTGGGTTGAAAAGTACGCTTCAAAAAAGTTCAATAGTGTTTCCAGGCAATCTTTGCCTACCGAGAACGTGATGAAAGCCTGCCTCAACCCCGCCTCCAGTCCTGGAAAGTCCATGTAGCTGTGTGCCTCCAATTTCTTCTTCCAGAGCTTGCAACTCGCAGCTCGTCTCACCGTGTTTCCCTCTGCTCCAGTAGAAGCATTGCCTGCAGGGTTTTGAATAACAAGGTTCACGTGATTGATAAAGCCAAAAATATACACCAAGTGAAGTGAAGCCAAACCTTTACTGCTCCCAGTCAACTTGCTCTGAGAGTGGGCTTTCCTTCTCTCTCTGTCAAAACAGTGAAACTTTTGAAGAAAGTCAATCAAGCACTTCAAATTTATCTTCCAGAACCAATGGCCCTTTGTGTAGTAGAGAAACACTCGATATCCTGCTCCCAGTTCTTGGCAAAATCTTCTCAAAGAGGAGGTAATTCCAGGCTCAGGCTCTGAAGGAGTAGACGGCAAAGGACAAGACTTTCTTTGGCCAAGCCCATGGTGACAATCCATGCCAATGCAGAAATCAGCAAGCCGTTATGGTTTGTGGAGTTTCTTCCTTACCAAAGAGCAAACCAGATACGTTGCTAAGCATTGAAGAACTTCCACTGGCGCACGGGAAGTCAAGATTCGCTTCCATTTGAAGTGTTATTTAGAAAAGTAACGTTTCACTATTTCAAAGACAACGGAATTCTCTAAAGTATCCAAAAGGGGCTCACAAAACAGAAATTCTTATCAGGTGAAAGAGCACACACAGGATGGAGGAAAAACAGGAGCTGGTTGTACTAAGAGGTGTCAACAATTTCATTCAGTTGGATGCCGAAGGAAACGAGATAACTGCAAATTTCTCCCAAATCTGCTTTAAAAATTAGAAAAAAATATCAGCAATTCTGGAGTTAATATAATACAACTGAGACTCTGGTACAATTTTCTTCAACGGCAACAAGTCCCAAACCAGCCTGTAAATCTTATGATCACGCAGCTTCACCACAGTATTGCAATATGAACTTTCACAGTGCTTAAATACAGGGCTTTTGTGATGGAGTGAATCCAAATTTTGATAAAGTTAAATCCTTTCCATATTCACTCTCTTTTCACAAAGAAGCTCTGCTCAGTCAGTAGTGGGCATCTGTTTATTTTTGCTGGCCCAGAATTTCACCTGCTTTTCTTCCAGTTACAGCACATTGATTACTCTTGGGGGAATCACCCTACCCCACTACACGGCTCTACTGGGACCGACCCAATGCCCAGCCCCAGGGTGGGCACAATCACTGTGGCCACGAGGATGGAGTATACTGACTACACCAGCACGGACTTGGAACCAAGCCAGGCCAATGAGACACAACAGTGGGGAACAAATTGGGGGGGAAGAGGAGTTCCTTTTTTGCTGGGAAGTGATGTAAGCCTAGGGTGGCAGGAGTGGGAGCATGTTCCCTGAGATTGCTGCCCTCACAGCGGAAAACAAAGCCAGGAGAGAATGACATGGCTTAAGCCTCTGGACCCAGCCATTCCTACAGCCAGGACCACCTTGGACTTTTCAGGTGTGTGAGCCAATAAAGTCGTTCTTTTTTTGAGAATTTTAGTTGGATTTCTATACTTGCAACTGAAAAAGTCACAAGTGACACAAAAGGTCCAATTTACTCTTAGATGGACAGATACAAGGCACTTCTTCAGCTTTGCTGGCTTCACGTGTCCACTGGTAAGAACTTTGCCACAAACAAGAAGCACTGAAATTTGGAGCCTCATTAGGTTCAGAGTTGAAGGTGAAAATAGGGATAATAATCTTTGTCTTACTTTCTTTGCTTTAACATTTCCCAACTTATGTTAGGTCAATGTAAACAGAGACAGATGTTCCTAATCATAGAGCAGGCATGAGCTCTTTAGTTCTCGTCAGTAGCAAACTACTCTAGCCATCACAACCTAGCAACAACGACCACCACACCCTTGGTAACAGTCCACAACGGCCCATGCCACCCTACACGTGGGTGGCATAAAACAATAATGTAATAACATACTTGTTTTTTCTAACAAAGTCAGATTTTAAAGTAATAGAAAGGACTTTAGTTGAGACAACAAAATGAGGAAATTTGAGAAGCCACTCTCCTCCCACTCCAAATACACAGAAAATCTGGATAAATTATAATAACATATTTAAAATACATAATTACACCCAAAAGAAAGATAGAGAATTTTAAGGTACCAAAAAACAAAAGGAAACCCAAACCATCAGCATAGCAATGTGAAGCTCCTGGCATGTGGGGCGGGGGAGTATTGGGGCCAAAAATACACTCCTTAGAGCCAGGTCTTGAATGCCGGCACCAGGATGGACACGGAGGCCTCTGGCCACGTGGTGAGGAAGGTGAACTAGGCTTCCCACAAGGGCGTGAGTGCTGAAAAAGCTGTCCTACCTGTGAATGAGGATGGGAAGAATGTCACCTGCAGGCCACTTGACAGGGTGCAAAGACAACAACGGGTGAGAAAAAATCATTCAAAAACAATTTAAACCCCAAGACCCTAAACCTACATAGATACAAATACGTGGCGGCAGAAGCTCTCAGCTAAGATGCTAAACTAACATCAAAATTGTTAAGTCCTGATAAAACCAATGGGCAGATGCTAAGCTGCCTTCTGGGTACACGGCCACCGACTAGGGCACACGTGGAACTCCCGTGGAAATCAACCCCTGCTACAGACAAGCTTATTCCAGAAACGTTTTCCCAGTCAAAAAAAAGTAGTTCAATATTAGATGAACATTTTGTTATGCACCAAAGTGCCCTAGGACAGTTCAAAAAGCCAATTTCCTCTAGAAACCCAGCAGCTTTTGGTAGAAAATATATTTCAAACTGACTTTATTATCTCATATCAACATACACAAATGCTTTCTTTTTTTTTTTTTTTTTAAAGATTTTATTTATTCAGTTTTTTACCCCCAAAGCCCCAGTAGATAGTTGTATGTCATAGGTTCACATCCTTCTAGTTGCTGTACGTGGGACTCGGCCTCGCGTTGGACGGAGAAGTGGTGCCTCGGGGCGCTCCCGGGATCCGAACCCGGGCCGCCAGCATCAGAGTGCGCGCACTTAACCGCTAAGCCACGGAGCCGGCCCACACAAATGCTTTCTAATTCATATACGTTACTTATTAACCACATTTGATCTTTCATCTATTTACGCAGTTCTTAAGATTACAATCAATCTCTTAGGGGTTTTCTACAATTAGCATTTTTATGATGAATACATTCCCTGATCTACTCTCCCACTCTTTCAGCCAAGATGTCAATGAAGATATTATGTGACTGAGATTTGGATGTTCAGATATAGTTGTTCTTTTCAAGAAATGGATTAACTGTTATGTTCATAGATTTCTGAAGAAGCAGTTTGTACACCTCAATTTTAATTTTTGATACCAAACTGATTACATGGTATCAGCAGCAGAACACTTATGGTTCTAGCACAGAAATATACACCTGTCAAAATGCTGCATTGTCATTTTATAATCCTAATTCTTTTTTCATGCATACATATGAAACAGTGCATATAATGGAAAGATCACCAGATCAGTGATAAGGAGGCCTGGAATCCAGCCCTGCTCTGTCGTCTTAACAGGCATCTAACTTTGCAGCAAGTCACGTAACCTCCCTACACTTCAGTTCCCAGATTTATAAAATGGAGATAACATCACCAAGCCTCCATGTCTCCCAGCTTGTTGTGAAAAGCCCTAACAGGGGAGGCTGAAGGGAATTGTGGAAAGATATGGGAGAAATCTGGGCACCAGTCCTCCTCTCATAGTGCCTCTCATAGTGCCAACTCTCATGTGCCCTTAAGCCAGTTTACTCTGCTTTGATACTTGTCATCTGGATTCTATAAACTCCTAAAATCCTGCCCACACTTGACATTCTCTTGAGTTCCTCTGGAACTAGCATCTCTCCAGATTTCTGTTTTGCATATTGTTTTTAAGCTAGTATGTTCTGACATTTCTTAGATCATCTAAAGTTGCTGGTTTCTATAATTTCATGCAATAGTTTCCATCATTAGAGTATCCATTCCCCATAGCAGTGTTTTTCAAACTGTACTTATGACCCATGAGTCATACCAGTTTTGACCACGACTTCTTAAAAATACCAAATAGAACAAAAAATATTGGAGCATATCACACTTAGTAAGGCTAAGCATAGTTTATATAAAATTATTTCAATTGTGTGTGTGTACATGTGTGTTTTACTAGGTTACAATGTAAAATGTGTTTCTTATTATTAGTCATGATCAAAAAGTTGGAAAGCACTGCTCCACACTGTAGAGCAAATCCAATCATGTCATCTCTTTGCTTAAAATCCTTTAATGGTGTCTCATTGTGAGGACAAAGCCTCTTATCTTTAATGTGGGCTACAAGGCCTTGCATGGTCCTGCCTTTCTCTCAGAATCACTTTACTCCACGCAACTCTGTGTCCCAGCCACAATGGGACCTTTTCAATTCTTCCTTCAACAAACATTTTTTGGTTAAGGACCTACTATACATCAGACAGTGTTCTAGGTGCATGAGCTAGAACAAGACAGACCAGTTTCGCACCCTCATGGAGGCTGCATTCCAGTCCTCGAATGCAGCGTGCTCTTTGTCAGTGGCGGGCATGCTCATCACACACACTCTTCTCTCCCTCCTTCAATGCCCCCACCTCCACCCCATACACCATCCAGCTAATGATCTAATGATGACTCCTTCTTCAGGCCACAGATCAACCGTTCAGGTGTCATTTCCTCAGAGTCACCTTCCCCCACGTGTCCCTACGATTCATTGAACGATCCTGAGCGAATCTCAAAGACTCATTCAAAGGCAAGAGAATAATGACATCACTAGTGACAGAAAATATGGCTGAAAAATTCTCAGAATCTAATTTCCTATTAAAGGGAAGCAAAATGGAGGTTAGATTCTCTGTAGCAGATAACATACACAAAATACAAGTAAAGTCCAAAGCATCCACCAGTTCTTACTTAAGAGTCACTTGTTAGAAATGAATCCAACTCTATTATTTGCTCTGCAGGTTGCAAAGAGGTTAAGAGGATCTTTACAATTTTAGATTTAATATCAAGAAAAAAAATGATCTTTCTCTTCGCACCTCTTTTCACCTGAAAACTCAGTTATCGCCAGAAAGTCATTAGATGATCTAGGAGCTTGGGGGAGGAAAGGTAGTGCTTGCCAGGCACAGTGAGAGCACAGCACTAGGCCACTGACCAATCCCTCAACTAGTTAGCAAGAAAGATCGCTCCCTAAAACACCATGTTCTTTCATAACTCTGGTCACAGTGCTTTCTCTGCTTAAAAAGCTCTTCACCTCACCCTCCTCTATCTGGCAAAATCCTGCTCCTACTTTGAGATTTAGCTCACACGTCTCTTTGGAAACCTTTGACTTTCCCTCAAAGAACTGATCACTCTCCTCTATGTCCTCATAAACACCGTGGGTGTTGTAATTTTCATATGGCATTATAGATAGTTGGTTAGTGTCAGTCTATCCCACTGGATTATGAGGTCCGTGTAGGCAGGAATTGTATCGTATTCATTTTTCTATTTCTACTTCTGGGTCTTTGCACAGTGCCTGGCACTTCCCTGGATTTATTCTGTGTTCTATAAATATCTATGGAATATTTATAGAGTCTACTCCTAAAGGGCTCTCCTAAGTCATTCATTTTCTTCCAAAACCAAGGAAAACCTTTTCATGACTACCTAAAAATATTCTTCCCTTCTTTGCGATCAAGCTTCTCCTCCTGTTGCACCTGTTTCTATTCCAATCCTTCTGGAATATGTATTCCATCCATTGCTAGGATAAAGTAAAATAAGAGATGGAGAAAACACAAGCACAATTACATGAGTATAAAAAATGAAAGAAAAAGGGCATTGCCTCAAGTAAGATTTGGCAATATCTGTTGTTACATGTGCGGGTGAACATATTTAATTAATGTTGCGTCTTAAAGGACGGATCTGGAAAACCCAAACTGAAGTAATCACACAGAAAATTTCTTTTGAAACCATAATAGAATACTTAAGTTACCTCCCTGGGTCTACGTAGTCTTTAAAGATTTTACCACGTCTATATTATACATCCAAGAAGTAATTCAAATGGCTGCTCTCAACAAGCTCAAAATTGTCTAACAGAGACATGAACTTTAACTTCTTAAATTCTTGATATTTAATGATTGAGATGCAACAAGGACATCAAATAAGTGGTAAGGTAGTAGTGACCTATTTTTTGGTCTAGAAAATTAGAAGGGCCAGCCAAAGCATGTGACAATTATAACTTAGAAAATTAAAGGGTGAAAAAATTAAATTCCTTTTAAGCAGATTGTGAAAACTGACTACAACATTTGATCTATTGATTCCTTTGTCTACATGCAAAATCATCAAATTGCTGACCAAAAGGTTTTTCTCAGGTGAAGAGATTTTGACAGGAAGTGGTAAGGTGATTCATCAGGCTTCTTCAGTTATTTTTTAAATACATAGACTCCAGTTGGAATTAAATTGGGTATTTTTAAGTATTCATATATGTTTGTTGGGTGCTTCTACTATGCAAAATAAACTGGCGCTCTGGGCAAACTTCCTCTCTGAGAAGGTTTAATGGAAAGGTGAATTATAGTTCTTAATAGAACCCATGTAAAAAAACACAATTAAGTCTAACTCTTATTCTTCATTTATTCACTCAACAAATCTTTAGGGGATATGTACGATGTGCAACAAATCATGCTAGGCACTAGGAAAAAAACGTGACACTAGCCTTTAAGGAATTTATGTTCTGGTAGAGTGAAACAGGCGTGTAAACAAATGCATGAAAGCATTATAGGAGTTGTGACAGGGATTCAGGAGATATGACAAAAAGGAGGAAGGAGGTCAATTTTGCTAGGAAGAAACCAAGAAGATCTCGTAGAAGAGGTAGCACCCTGAAATGATAACATTCCAGCAACTGAGAAGTAGGATAAGAAAATGAATGAATAAGAGTTCAGGATGGCTTAGACGTCAGAAAAAAAAGTCACCCAACAGAAGTCTGAATATTTAGAGATATTTTAATGTTCAGAAGAATGTCCTTCCTGTGTATTTTATAGGAAATAGATTTTTGCCATCAATTGCTGAAATGGCTTCTGAATTTACTGGTTGTTGGTTTGCTGGATTTTTCCTGTTGTTGTTATTCTGTTGCCTCAGCTCAGCATGCCCATGTCTACTAGGCCTGAGAACCTTAAAAGTAGGGAAGATGGGCAAGGGTTCAATCTATACACTGTACTTCCAAACTTCCTGGAGAAAAAAAATGAAAAATAATTTGTGTATAACAGCTCGATGAGACTCAGTATTTTGGCACTTATCAATAAACTATAAGATGAGTACGTCTCATGATGACACTAATTGCTAGAGAATGTAGGACCAGATAAATTTGATATAGAAATGGTCAATACCCAAAGGCTCCACTGACACAGAAATATAGCAGCTCAAATTCCCATGTTTATACTAGCAAAGGGTAAAAACCTAGGATTTCCTGGAATTATACAGGGAGTTGGGGACTATTACAATTTATCTCTAGTTAATTCTTTGTTAGAAATGTTCCAAATGTAGAGATTATCCACTCAGTGCTCAGGGAGTTAATGGTGATACGCCCCACCAATTTCATAGAGGCAGGTATGGCAGTAACCTTTCACTGATCCCAAACCATCTCAGTCCAGGCAAATGCCCTGAGCCTTGAACTCTGTGTGCATTCGTTGGTCACGTCCTCTCCTTTATCAGAGATGAGGGGCCTAAAGCTGAGGATTATAGAAGGATTATGTTGCACGCCATGAACTGAATGGAGCTCATTAAAAGTACCTAACCCTATAGCTTCTAAACTCTAACTTGATGTTTGTCTTATTTGAGGCAATTTCTGAAACAATGATTCCAAGTCCTCTTTGAATCTATAGTCACATCCAGACTAAAAATAAGGTGAATCAAGATAAAAGCCATTTGGAAAAATAAAGCTCTTAAATACTATAACTTCATGTAATAGCACAGCCACTTTAGTTTGGATGTCTTTGCACACCATGATGTAATCAATCTAAAATGTCAATGTTCAAATAGTGGGTGTTGCCCTGAGGTCTTGTTTTTCTGGCAGAACAGGGTAGCAGTAAGTTCACAGTCTGCACATTTGGTCAAGAGGCAACACCATTAAACTTGACCTTTTCCCTTACCCATGCTAAGAGTAGCATGCCAGAGATTTTAGGTGCTGATTTTTCTGACTCTGGCGCTAAAGTTGTCAAAGAGGATAAATGGGTCTTTCTTTTTTTTTTTTTTTTTTTTTTTTAAAGATTTTATTTATTTTATTTTTCCCCCCAAAGCCCCAGTGGATAGTTGTGTGTCGTAGCTGCACATCCTTCTAGCTGCTGCATGCGGGACCCAGCCTCAGGATGAACGGAGAAGTGGTGCCTCGATGCACACCCGGGATCCGAACCCGGGCCACCAGCATCGCAGCGCACGCACTTAACCACCAAGCCACAGGGCCGGCCCAATGGGTCTTTCTTGAAATGTAAGAAATAAAATTACATATTCTGGTAAAAGTTGTAGAATTTTCCTTTGCTAGAGGTTAGTGAAGTCACACACATAGAAGCTAATACTATAATTACTTAATGTTAAATATGGAAGAACTGTGATGTGTTCTTTGCTTCCCACTGAAGTTCATTCAGTGTTCATGCTCAAACAGCGGTCAAAATTCTGCTTGGAAAGGAGGCTGGGAGGCTAATCAACCCTTTCAATATAAACGTATAGAAATGTGAGATAAAATTTAATAAATTAAAATTCATAGCTGAGCTCTAAAGAAAGAAAAAGAAAAATCCTGGCATCAGAAATAAAGGAAGAACTTGGGCTGGCCCTGTGGCTTGGTGGTTAAGTGCACGCGCTGCGATGCTGGTGGCCCGGGTTCGGATCCCGGGTGCGCATCGAGGCGCCGCTTCTCCGTTCATCCTGAGGCCGAGTCCCGCGTGCAGCGGCTGGAAGGATGTGCAGCTACGACATACAGCTGTCCACTGGGGCTTTGGGGGGAAAAAATAAAATAAATAAAATCTTTAAAAAAAAAAAAAAAAAAAGAAATAATGGAAGAACTCAAAGCAAAAGCAATAAGGGCACAAGCTGGTACCTTGGCATCCTAGTGGGGATAGCAGATCCAGAAATAAACTCTAATATCTAGATACTACAGCTTTAATGACCATGAGGACAAAAGAGACATAGCCTGCGATCATGCAAGGCAGAGAACTCTAAATAAGACCTGTCATAAAGCTGGATCCATGGATGGAATAGCTCCTCCATGAAAATGGAAGCAGAATGGCCCAGGGAAGTAATAGGAAGGTTGCCATGCACCGAGGCTCAGGATAGGGAAAAAGTCTCCCATGAAAAACAAAATGCCAAAGCCTATGATCCATACAGATATGGAGTCTGAATTTATACTACTTTTGTAAAGCAGTAATCACTGCAGAGGAATTAATATAAAAACTAGTCTTGAATAGAGGAGACCCCTGCAGGGAAGGCAAAAGCAAAGCCACTACGTAAAGAAAATGAACAAAAATCCCATATCTTTGAAAATCTCACTTCTAAATTATTCATGGGTCCAGGGAGAAATCATAATTGAAATTGTAAAACAGAATTGAACAACAATGAAAACACTATCTAACAAATTAAAGGCATGCAGCTAAAGCAGTATTCGGAAGACAATTCGTAGCCTTAAATATATATATTAGAAAAAAAAGAAAGACTGAAAATTAATAACTAGGCATTCACTCAAGAAGCTAGAAAAAGAACAACATAAACTCAAACAAATGAGAAGGAAGTGAATATAAAGATAAGATCAGAAATTAATGAAATACAAAACAAAGAAACAGTTGAGAAGAAAAAGAAAATTAAAAACATCAGGAATAAGACTGAAACCTAACTACATAAACAGAAATGGTTTTTTAAATCATGAAAATATTAAACCAATATATTTGAAAATTTTTAAAAAATGGAAACTTGTCTAAAAATGTATAAATTACCAAAATTGACTCAAGATGAAACAAACACACTGATTAAAGTCCTACTAAGTTAAGGAAATTGAAACAGTATTCTAAAAATTGCTTTAAAACCACTAGGCCCTGAAATTTTTACAGTAACCTTTAATAAAACTTCAGGTAACCTTTATCTTATAATCTCTCTTATATAAACTGTTCCAGAGAACAGAGAAAGAAGAAAAGCTCACCAATTAATTTTAT
Organism: Ceratotherium simum simum; assembly: GCF_057802395.1. Taxonomy (NCBI): domain Eukaryota; kingdom Metazoa; phylum Chordata; class Mammalia; order Perissodactyla; family Rhinocerotidae; genus Ceratotherium; species Ceratotherium simum. The sequence continues at coordinate 29,258,186 of NC_141918.1, read as the reverse complement.
GAGGCTCATATATCCTTGATATCCAAAACAGACATGGGTTAAACTGTGGGTCAATCTCAATTACAGGCATAGTCATAAAAATGCTAAATTAAATATTAGCAAAATGACTTGATCAATGTATAAAAAATACAATATATCTTCATTAAGAAGAATTTACCCCACAAATTCCAGCCTGGGTTAACATTAGACAATTAATGTTACTATTAATATAAAATATGAGAGTAACAGATTAAAGGAGAAAAACTATATGGTTTTCTTAACATAGACAGAAAAATCTCTTGATCAAATTCAACAGTTATGCACGTCAAAATCCCCTAGCAAACAAAACAAAGAAATTCTTGTTAGGAGAGGCAGTCTGCCATGGGCTCCAAACATCCTTACCTGTCTTTTAGGAGTACTACGCCAAACCCCAAGGCCTTAACCAGCTCGTGCTTGAGCCAATTCTATAGCTAATTAAATAGGTCAAAGCAATCACAACACGACTACAGTACAACTGCTCAATCTGCAGGAGAGGACTGGCTTGTTTATTGCTTGATATACAAGGTGCTGGGCCCTTAGCCCTGGGTTCCCCAGCTGTGGCACACAGAGCCATCACATCACACCGTGGGACTTGGGGTCAGGAGAGCTGGCATTGCCATGCTGATGCTCAGGCTGTCTGCTGTGCTGGGAATAATAAACTGTCTTGCTCTGATCCATTGAGTCTCATTATCTATTTTCAGCATCTATGGAGTTCTGGCAAGACAACCTGCCAGCTCATGTCTCTTCTGGAGTCTTATTACTTTTTGTAATTCTCAATGAGGTTGGAGTTCTTCCCTGAGAAAGGATATCTGCAAAAAGCATACAGCGAGCATCCTACAATAGTGAAATGTTAGAAACAGTCTCTTCAAAGCCAAGAATGAGACAGTGATGCCTCTATCACTATATCTATTCATCACTGAACTGGAGTTTCTAGCCAGTGCAAAAGTTAAGAAAAAGAAATGTAGTATAAAGATTAGAATGAAAGAAACAAAGTTGTTATTATTCATAGATTAAATGATTATCTAAGAAAATCCAAGCCAGACTACAAACTATTAGAAATAATAACAGAGTTTATCAAGTTATTTAAGATCAACGTATAAAAATCGGTAGTGTCTCTATATACCAAAAACTATAATTAGAGAATGTAAAAAAAATTTTTAAATCCTGTTCACACTAAAAACTCAAGGTACCTAGGCATTCGAACAGCAGGTGGTCAAGGCCTTCCAGAATAAAATTATAATCTTTCCTAAAGGACATGAATAAAGATCTAAATAAATGGAGAAACACAATTATGGATAAGAATAATTCACATCATGAAGATGTCAGTTTTCCTCCCAATTCTATAAATCCACTGTTTTTCTAATAAAAATGCTATTACACCTTTTCAACAAACTTACCAAGCTGATCCTAAATTTATTTTTTTTAATGATTTTTTTTTTTTTTTTTTTTTTTGGTGAGGAAGATCAGCCCTGAGCTAACATCTATTGCCAATCTTCCTCTTTTCTGCTGAGGAAGACTGGCCCTGGGCTAACATCCATGCCCATCTTCCTCCACTCTATATGGGATGCCGCCACAGCATGGCTTGCCAAGCAGTGTGTCAGTGTGCGCCTGGGATCCGAACCGGCGGACCCCGGGGCCACTGCGGCGGAGCGGGTGCACTTAACTGCTTGCACCACCGGGCGGCCCCTGATCCTAAATTTATAATGGAAGAGCAAAAGTCCAAATATAGCCAAGGCAATTTTGAGGAAGACTAAAAAGAAATCTTACAGGGAGATATTCATAAATATTATTACTACATTAAACATTTTAAACTTCTATGTTACACAAGGAATCATTAACGCTAAACAAAAACAATAAAAATGCCATAGGCTGAGACAAGCTATTTACAATACATATAACAAGCAAACAGTTAGTATAGAGAATATAGAAAGAACTCAATAAGGACAACTCAGCAGAAAAATGAGCAAAGAATATGCACAATTAATTCACAGAAGAGGAAATTTAAATAACCAATACACATATAAAAAGATTTCAACAGGAAAATGTAGATTAAACTACATTAAAACTCAAAATGAAGAACATTCTATTAAAAAGTGAAGACAATATTCTTGTATTCTTCAAATATTCTGTATTCTTCAAAACAAAGAAAGGCTGAAGATCTGATCCAGATTAAAGGAGCCTAAAGACTTGTGACAATCATGGGCCGGCCTGGTGGCGCACGCGGTTAAGTGCGCGATGCGCTGTAGCGGCCTGGGGTTCGCCGGTTCGGATCCTGGGCGCACACTGACATACAGCTTGGCAAGCCATGCTGTGGTGGTGTCCCATATAAAGTGGAGGAAGATGGGCATGGATGTTAGCCCAGGGCCAGTCTTCCTCAGCAAAAAAAAAAAAAGAGGAGGATTGGCAGATGTTAGCTCAGGGCTGATCTTCCTCACAGAAAAAAAAAAAAAGACTTGTGACAATCAAATGCTATACGTGATCCTGGATGGGAGAGAAAACTGCTATAGAGGACGTTATTAGTCAATGGACAAAATTATGGGTGGTAGATTAGATAAAAGTACTGTATGTTATGTTAATTTTCCTGAAGTTGATCATTGTGCTGGGATAATATAAGAGATGTTCTTATTCTTAGGAAATATACATTGAAATAGTAAGGTGTAAGAGGGCATAACACACACAGCTTAATCTGAAGTGATTCAGAAAAATATGTATAAATATATGGAGAGAATGATAAAGCAAATGAGGCAAAATGTTAACAACTGGTGAATCTGGGTCAAGGGTATATGAGAGTTCTTTTGTACTATTTTTCCAACTTTTCTGTAAGGTTGGAATATTGGAAAATATTTCCAAATAAAAATTAAAAACGACAACAACAACTACACTCAGGTACCATTTTACCCCTATCAGATTGGCAAAAATTTAACAATTGGATAATATCAAATGTTGGTGAGGATGTGGGGAATGGGAACTCATACATTTTGATAAATCCACATTGGAAAAGAATTTCATACTTTCTAATAAGTTTAAAAATGCACATATCTTATTATCCAGCAAGTCTACTTCTAGGTAAAAACTCTAGAGACACTTTTATACATGGGCCATACAGAGAGATAGACAAGGGTGCTCATTGCTACATCGTTTGCATATTTGGTCAAGAGGCAATTCCATTAAACCTGACCTTTCCACTGGCCCGTTGCTAAGAGTGGCATGCCAGAGATTTTAGGTGCTCGTTTTTCTGTCTCTGGTGCTAAAATTGTCAAAGAGGATAAATAGGTCCTTCTTGAAATGCTGGAACTGAAATTACATATTCTGGCAAAAGTTGTAGAATTCTCCTGTGCTAGAGTTTGGTGAAATCATACACATAGATGCTAATACTATAATTACTTAATGTTAAATATGGAAGAATTATGATGTGCTGTTTGCTTCTCATTGAATTTATGAGTTCATTCAATGCTCACACTCAAATAGGGTGGTGTTTTCACATGGCGAAAACTTAGAAAAATCAGAAAAACCTAAATGTCCATCAATAGGAGATTAATAAATAAGTTATGGTATTGCAAAAAATGTAAATCTCTATAGTTACATAGACTAGAAGTACTTATATCATCACAGATAAATCCCAAAAAATATTGAGTATTTTAAAAAGCAGATTGTAAAAGGATATATAAAAGCAATATGATACTATTTATGTAAACTTAAAATATTTAAACGATAATACATATCAGTTATGGACACCTACACGTGATAAAAGTATTAAAACATGAGCTGTAAGGATACACACCAATTTTAGGTTAATAGTAACAGCTAGGAAAAGAGGGAAGGAAATGGAATGAATGAATGGAATGAACAGTCTTAAAATACATCTTTAATAATTTTTTTCTTTAAAAAAAGATGGATATGGTAAATTGTTAATAACTGTAAAATCTGTAAAGAAAACAATTCATTTTTTGTGCATGAAATGCATATTGAATAATTTAAAACAAAATTTTTTTAAAGAAAGATGTGTATTAACACTCTTTGGAACTCCATAATATATCCATAATTTCAAAGAAGATTCCATATTTAAAGCACTCTTAAAACTATGATATAATAATAAGTAATAATTTTTAATATCTGTAGCAAGAATAACTCAATGAAGTAAACTTTTTAGGTTCACCCTTTTAGGAATTGATATAGGTGATTCCTTTTTTCTTGAATTGTCTTTTACAAATCATTAGATACATACAGAGCTATATTTAAGCTTCTAGTAAGATCTTAAGTGCTTCTGCACTTTCCCTTTGAAGTCTAAGTATTTTCAGACAGAACACTTTAAAATGTGATTGATACGAATTCCTGCTGTGTGCAATTAACACACTATTGCTATAACCTCCCTAAGGCATTGCACTACCCATTAAGAGATATTCTTTTTTTTCTTCTTTGAAAGATTAAGCCTGTCAAGTTTTTCTAAAACAATGTTTGTTTTTCAACTTAACATCCAGAAGCAAAATTTATATGGTTCATTTAACTTGGATGCATTATTGTGAAACAAACTTGACTTACTTGTTTAGAAACTGCTTTACTTTCAAAAACAAGCTGACATTTTGGAAGCAACTTAAAATCACTTCTTTTTTGCTACATAGGGTGCTTAACAATGCTGGGAATGAAAATCAAGGTGTTCTGATGCCTAGTTTTCCTAGAATTTAGCCTCTAAAACAAGCCCTTGATAATACTTTAAGATAATCTTACAATAACATAAGAGAAGCTTGGGAGTTTCCAAGAAAAAAACATTTACCAATACATTCTCAATTATCTGTGATAAATGGAAATGAACATGATACAGAAAATATAGATATTTAAAATTTATATGGAACAACAAAAGACCTCGAATAGCCAAAGCAATCCTGAGAAAAAAGAACAAAACTGGAGGTATCACACTCCTTGATTTCAAAATATACTACAAAGCTATAATAATCAAAACAGCATGGTATTGGCACAAAAACAGATACACAGATCAATGGAACAGAAGCGAGAGCCAAGAAATAAACCCACACATCTACGGACAGCTAATCTTCGACAGAGGAGCCAAGAACACACAATGGAGAAAGGAAAGTCTCTTCAATAAATGGTGTGGGGAAAATGGGATAGCCACAAGCAAAAGAATGAAAGTAGACCATTGTCTTATACCATACACAGAAATTAACTCAAAATGGATTAAAGACTTGAATGTAGTACCTGGAACCATAAAACTCCTAGAAGAAAATATAGGCAGTATGCCCTTCGACGTGATCTTTTTGAATACCATGTCTCCCCAGGCAAGAGAAACAGAAGAAAAAATAAACAAAAGGGATTACATCAAACTAAAAAGCTTCTGCACAGCAAAGGAAACCATCAACAAAACAAAAAGACAACCTAACAATTGGGAGAAGATATTTGCATATCACAGATCTGAAAAGGGGCTAATATCCAAAATATATAAAGAACTCATACAACTCAACAACAACAAAAACAATTCAAAAATGGGCAAAGGATCTGAACAGACATTTTTCCAAAGAAGATACACAGATGGCCAACAGACACACGAAAAGATGTTCAACATCTACCAATGATTAGAGAAATACAAATCAAAACTACAATGAGATATCACCTCACGCCTGTCAGAATGGCTATAATTAAAAAGACAAGAAATAAGTGTTGGAGAGGATGTGGAGAAAAGGGAAACCTCATATACTGTTGGTAGAGTGCAAACTGGTGCAGCCACTGTGGAAAACAGTATGGAGATTCCCCCAAAAATTAAAAATAGAACTACCATATGATCCAGCTATTCTACTTCTGGGTATTTATCCAAAGAACACAAAAACACTAATTTGAAAAGATATTTGCACCCCTATGTTCACTGCAGCATTATTCACAATAGTGAAGGCTTGGAAACAACCTGAGTGCCCATCAACGGATGAATGGGTAAAGAAAATGTGGTATATATATATATACAATAGAATACTACTCAGCCATAAAAAAGATGAAATCTTGCCATTTGCAACAACATGGATGGAACTTGATGATATTATGCTAAGTGAAATAAGTCAGGCAGAGAAAGCCAAATACAATACGATTTCACTCATATGTGGGAGATAAAAACAACAACAAACAGAAACAGATACTGAGATTAGATTGGTAGTTACCAGACGGGAAGCAGAGAGGGTGGAAGGCGAAATGGGTAACAGGGCACATGTGTACAGTGATGGATGGTAATTAGTCTCTGGGTGGTGTATACGATGTAGTCTACACAGAAATTGAAATATAATGATGTACATCTGAAATTTATATATTATAAACCAATGTTACCTCAAAGAAATTTTAAGAAAAAGAAAACATAGATATTCAGTAAACAGTTAATGAGTAAAGAACACCCATGAGTATAGGACTCTGTTTTGTACATGTAAGAAAGGTAGAAAAAAATGAAACTTTTGGAAAACATGGGGGTAAAGAGGACAAAAAGAAGGATAAACAATGTTAGAGACACTTACAAACAAGCTGTGTTCAGACATACCAAAGAAATATGGTGTCAGGGAAGCTGAGTCAGGTGTATCTAAGGCTCTGTGGCCTGGATGAATTTTCAGTGCATGGATAAGAGGTGAGAAACTATTCCAGGCAGTGCTGACGCCCAGTATTGGCCAGACACCCTTCTATCCAATTTCTGATAAAAATGCTATCCATCAGTAGTCAAACATCCTAAAGGCAGGAAAAGGCAAAAAGGAGGAGGAGAAGGAGGTGCAGAGTAAGGAGATATTATACATACAGACTTATAAACCCACAAATGGAAGAAGTGGTCGATAAAGAAGGATAAATCTTTAGCGCTGAGAGCAGTGGTAATAGTCAAAATATTCAGCACAGGTAAAGGTTGAGCATCATCCAATCCCTGCCGATGCAGGGCTCAGACATGGGAGGTCCCCCCTGCAGGGCAGAGTCAGGGAAGGTCAGGGGAGTCTGGGCAGTGGGGCGCAGGGGAACACCCAGAGGGCTCCTCACACATCTGCTTGCTCACCAGTGTCTTAGTGTTGTAATACCTTAACAACGGTGAGGCTGCACAGGTGCACACACAGGTGACGCTACCTGCCCTGAATTAATGGGCTTTGGAGAGCACTTCAGCCCTTCTTCCTGCACTCTTCATGCAGCATCATTCCATGTCACCAGGCCTTGCCTTCTAGACACAGATACCACAGCTCTGCTGTGGCCCCTCTCAGAACACTGAGGAGCTGAGCTGACGTCTAAAAATTAGAAACCATAGGCATATTCTAGAACTAAAACAATACCCGTGAATAAACAAGATTCGAGTATAAAGCTTTTGCTGCTTTGAAATCTAAAAATTGTAGATGTAGTTTAAACAAAAAATTCAGTCATTAAAATATTAAATAGCACTACAGAAGTCCTAGCAGTGAAAACAAGCAAGCTTGGGGCCGGCCCGTGGCTTAGCGGTTAAGTGCACGCACTCCGCTACTGGCAGCCCAGGTTCGGATCCCCGGTGTGCACCGGCGCACCGCTTCTCGGGCGATGCTGAGGCCGCGTCCCACATACAGCAACTAGAAGGATGTGCAGCTATGACATACAACTATCTACTGGGGCTTTGGGGGAAAAAAGGGAGGAGGATTGGCAATAGATGTTAGCTCAGAGCCGGTCTTCCTCAGCAAAAAGAGGAGGATTAGCACGGATGTTAGCTCAGGGCTGATCTTCCTCACAAAAAAATAAATAAATAAATAAGCAAGCTAGTCAATGATAAAGAAATGGAGGAAAATCTACCATCCACTAGAGTTCAACACGTAAAAGAATGACAACTATAATACTCACTTTTCACAAATACTCTAACAGCCTCAGCTAGTCAGAGTTTTCACAGCTAGAATTATTCCTCATGGCTGTTTTTATTAAACAGATTTTTTTAAAACAGGTTTTTTAGTTCTGTAAGTATTAAGATATTTTATACTGTAATTATTTTAAAAGAATCTTTCTTTGCAAAGAAAGTCTTCTGTAAAATTTTCTTGCCTTCTCAAAAAGAATAATTTAACCTTTTCTCAATAATTCAGGATAATAATTATGAATGTGAGATACAATAATTCACTTCAGTCAATAGAATGAACAAAGATGAAACTGTAGAAACAAAAACATGCTCTAAGTAGAGCTGGAACATTCCCAAGTCTATGAAATTCTTCATATATAATACCAACAAAATCTTTTTCTTTCTCTCGTTTAAAATACCACCTCTGAGGTACCTAAGAATTGACATAATAAGAATCCCAAGAGTGATGAAGTAGACTGTTACACAATTATTCCAGTCACTCAATGCACAACATAAATATGTATGTGTTACACTCATTTGGCATAGCTAGAGAGAAATTAAGATCTCATTCAAATAACCTCGCTATGCTGAAATTAGAGAGACATTCCTGGTGAGCAAGAACAGTAACAAACTTCATTTAATTTCTTTCTCTTCCAAACAGCCAAAAAATCTAATGGCTCTTAGCAGGGCTGCTCTTTGCACAATGGTGATGTTTATTTGGGGAAGTTCTCACTGCCATAATCACTTTACCCTCATCTTCCTATTTTATTTTACACGGGATACATTAATCTTACAGAAATGCATTGTGCTTGATTTAATTTTCAAAATTTCAAGACACTATTGCTCCCATCTACACCCTTTCCTTATCCTTACAGAGGATCCGATTCCTCTCTATACCGTTTCTTTCCTATGTCTCACCTTCCTCTCTTCTCTCCTCCTCCCATCGTGATGCTCATTTGCCTCCTCTGGGCCTTCTGAAATCCTACTTCTACTCCTCTACCTTTTCACGCTGATGCTTTGCTTTGTATTTTTCTGTCCTGAGGTGGGAGGAGGATGCAAGATTAGGCAATGAAAATTATTATGTCAAGGGAATGGCAAATTCTCATTTTTGTGGTGTTCCCTTTTTCAAGAGGATAGGGCAGGTTTCCTCCTTTACTATGTCGTTTACGTGAAGGGGGTGCAGCAGGTTTCAGGAGTAAGAGGAAGTAGTGGACACCCAACAAACAGAGGAAGGGTTGGGGGTAAGGAGTGAGGTGTATTTCACTTTCTCAGCCTTTTCTGTTCCCCATCATAACTCCTACAGCCGCACAGATTTGCCTGGACTAACTCCCATTCATCAAGAGTCTTCCTTGTGTTTTCTACGAGGTGATCACCTAGTACGATGAACTAACCCGAATGCTCACAGCGGCTCACGCTTTAACAAAAGGTTAGGTTCCCTTGCTTTTCTTCTCTTTCCAAGAAACATACACACACATACACGTGGTTTAACAGTGTGCTCCTGGAAACAGCCGCATCTTTGTGGTCTAGTCAGTGGGAATGCCTCTAACACTGCGAATTTGGAGTGAAAGAATGAAGTAAGGGCAGTGTCCTGGCAGAACTGAGGGAGCTCTGTCCCTTGACTTCAGCATAGCTTATATCAGGCACCAAAGCCATCGTGTGCTTATTTCTCTTAGGCGTGGGGCCAGCCAGGCCACCTCTCTCTCCCCTCACTTCATGTGGCCAAAATGGCCGTCACTTTTAGATGATCATAACATGGAATTCTTTACATTGATTTTTATGACTGCTTTATTGAGATATAATTCACATACTATTAAAAGGGTATAATTCAATGGTTTTAGCATATTCACAGAGTTTTGCAACCATTACAACAGTTTTCAAACATTTTCATTTGGGTTTTTTCCACGTTTTTTGGCAATTATAAATAATGCCATTATGAATATTTGTGTACACATTTTTGTGTGGGCATTAAGCTGATGTTAGAATAAAATTTTATTTTAAAATGAGACAGGCCTCTTTCTCTTTTCAGTCCCTAAGTTGTAGAGGGGAAAACTGTCCTTCAGTTCCTCCTTGAATTTTCCAAAGCAGGGGTGAAGAGAACCATGCCCCGCCCCCAGGTTGGAGGTGGCTGGCAGGCTGCCTGTGAGTGGCAGTGTGTGGAAGGTCACCTGGCTCCTCCCCTTCCTTCCACCGTCATGAGATCTGTATCTCAGAATCCCACTCTCAGTCAAGCTCGGAGAGTACCAACTCACAGGTAAGCTAATCAAAATTTGGAAAAACTTCCATGAGAAGCAGCCTATTGGGAAGTGGAGCTAGACAAGTAGGAGGGAGAAAAGTGCCAAGGGACGTGCCTCATCTGTGTATAATTGTAACTACCAATTCTACCAACTTATGCCATGAAAATATGTGCCAATATAAATCACTTGAGGTGCAGTTCTGATTCGACAGGGCTGGGTGAGGCCTGAGATCCTGCATTTTCAGACAGATGTCCATGCCGCTGACCTGCAGACCACACTTTGAGTAGCAAGGAGCTCTGGACAACTCTGTTGTCCTCAATTTTCACTTGAGAAATACACTCCAGATATATCCTAACTGTGCTGCATCATTTTATTATTTTCATATCAATTGTAGCCTAAAAGAGATTTTTGTTATGCTGATTTCTATTCTCCTAGGCTCTGATAATTCATAAATGGGTATGTCCCAGAATAATTAGGCACAAAGTGTGGAAAATTCGTATTCTAAAATTTTTCTTTTTCAGAACCTGGGTTTTCTGAGAGAGTCTTTTCCCCCCAATAAAAACTCTATTGCCTGTTCATTGCATGAAATGTAATGGGGTTTATTTTGTTTTCTTTTGTTTCTGAAGAAGATGATGTAAAAACATTTTTTAAAAAGATACAGACAAAAAGTGAAATTAACAGCATAAAGGTCTTTTATTGGGAAGGGGAGTCTTTATTATTTTTTAAAATTTGGGGCAAAACCTCCAATTACTTACCCATTCTTCAAAGTTTATCTTAAATTAGAAACATAAGGCATCAGGAGAACAAATAGACCCTCTGGAAAGAAAAAAATTTTATCTGAAGATAGAGAAAAGAAAATGAGTGGTGGCCGAAGATCAAGGAATGGGTGGTGAAGGAAGAAAATTAATGTTAACTGCACCCTCCCTTGAAAGGTAGAGACCACGGTAGAGACTTGCACACACACTGCCCTGTGGAACCTTCGCTTCAATTCTCGTTTCACAGATGAGGAAAAGTAAGCACACACAAGCTCAGTAATTTGCCCAAAGTTACGGAAATACAGAGTCAGCATTTGAATCTAAATCAGCCTTACCCAGAGCCCAGTGGCCCTACACCAGCACGAGGCCTCCCATGTAAAAGCATCTTTTTATTTTTGCTGACTTTTTAATACTATGAAGCATATCATACATGCAAAAGGCCATAATATGTCTAAGTGCAATTTATAATAAAACCAATGTCTGCATTCCCTCCAACTCAGCTTAATAAAGAGTTTTACCAAAATATGTGAAGCTCCTTTATCTCCCGTCCCCCATTCTACCCCCCTCCCTCCCTCCATCCCCAGAGGTACTGAATTCTGTGTTAATCGTTCTCTTTTCTTTACACTTCACCACACATGACTGGAAGGTCTCTTTTTATATTTCTTAATTATCAGGCCGTGGGGGAATAGAGATGTAATAGGAATGATGAAAACAATAGGTAAAGTCTCTATTTTTAAACAGAAAGGGAAACAAGATCAGAACCTGAAGATTTTTTTTCTTAAAAAAAATGTTGGGGAGACCAGAGAAACGTCGAGAGCAGCAGATGTAAGCAGAAATTGAGGGAGGCAAACACAAAGTTTAAGATAGATGAGCGAGTGGCTTTGGGCAAATGCCCTAAACTCACCTACATTCCTTCCTCCTCACCCTCCCTCTTCTTAGAACTCCTTATGGAGCCCTCCTATGGGCTGATACAGGTAGGCTGACTGCACATCCCAGCTTGCCTGAGAGTATCAGTCTATGCCTGCTGTCCTGGCATAATGGTGAAAACATCCCCTCACTCTCAAAACTGGGCTGGCTTAGATGATGTTGTCACTCTCTGCACTGGGGATGGAGCAGTGAATCAAACAGAGTCCCTTCTGTTGTGGAGCTAAGAACCTATCTCCCCCACATCTCACTGTTTTCATCTTGTTGGTTCTCCCAAACCACAAAGCTGGGATATTCATACTCCCAGCTCATCTGACCATGGAGTCTTTAATTTTGATTTCTCTAACACAACGTGTGGGAAACCTTACTTATCCTTGATATTTCAGCAGAGACAGCCAGAAGTTCCTAGTAAAGGTGTTTCTGGAAAGAGTGGGCAAAAGAAGCAAAGAGAGATGGTGTCTGCAGAAGACATCTAAGTATGGAGTGCTTATACTGTGGAGGCCACTGGCTGCTCAGTCAGGAGCTGGCGGACACAGGTGAGTCATCACTAACAGAGAAGGAAACACTTGCTCTTCCTCAGCTACACATTAGTGGACGGCACGTCACCCAGATTTGTCAGCTGTCCTCAACAGGTGTTTTCCTACCTTGTGACGGAGGCAAGAGACATTCCCATACAGTAGTGGCACAGAGTTCGAGGGAGATGGCAAATGATACATTATAGAACTTAGTTTCCATCCATGAAAGAAGACTGGGGAGCAAATATAAATGATACAGATATAACACTACAAATAGAAATGAATGGCACTGTGGAATACTATTTATCAAATGTGGACAAGTCATTCCCATAGCTCACTAATCTATTAAATATTTATTGAATGTCTATTATATGGTAGGCAAAGATTTCCAAAACAGGAAATAAAAAAGAACTATAAAAGAAAAGATTGATAAATTACTAGCTTTTATTAAAGTTGAGAACTTCTGTAATTCAAAAGACACTATCAAGAGAATGAATAGAGAAGCTACAAAATAGGAGCTCACATATATAGTATATATCATATTTGTGTGTATATATACATATATATAGAATGTCTATAAATCGATAATTTAAAAAGAAAGTTCATTTTGTAAAATATTTGAACAGTCACTTCACCAAAAAAGGATATCAAATGGCCAATAAGTTTATGAAAAGGTGCCCAATATCATTAGTCGTTAGGGAAAGATAAAACCACAATGAGATACACCACCAACCACCACTGCACAGCAGAATGGCTAAAAACAAAAGGACTCTCCAACAACCAGAATCCTAATACATTGCTGGTGGGAGTGTAAATTGGTACAATCACTTTGAAGATAGTGTGGAAGTATCTACTAAGCTAAGCATATGTTTACCCTGTGTTCCAGCAATTCGAATTCTGAGTATATACTCAAGAGAAATAAGTACATACTTGTCTTCACTAGAAGACACAAACAAGAATGTTCATAGGAACTTTATTCATAATAGTGAAAAACTGGAAACAACCCAAAGGTCTAGTGACAATAGAATGTATAAAATAAACTATGACAATGTCATGTAATGGAATATCACATAGCAATAACTATTGCTATGCAAAATACGGATGACTCTCATACATGTAATATTGAGCGAAAGGAGACAGACACATATCATGTGATTCCAGTGATGTGAAGACAAAAACAGTAAAATTAATCCACAGTTAATAGAGGTCAGAATAGTAGTTATTTTCATGACAGCAGAGAGGGTGAGGGCAGAGCACAGGAAAGTCTTCTGGGGTGATGGCAATGTTCTGTATTTTTATCTGGGTTGTGGATACATGGGTATATACATAGGTAAAAATTAACTGAGCTGTACACTTAATATTTTTATACTTTGCTCTGTGCAATTTATACCACAATTAGAAATGAAAGGAGAGAAGATGAAAGGAAAGAAAGGGAAAGTAAGGAAGGGAGGGGAGAGGAGGAGCAATCAGATATATTATACCGTGCCACTGCTTTAGACACTGTGATTCCATAAGGAAGCACCAAAGAACCTATGCTGATTTCTATAATAGTATTTTCTGCTTTGTTCCCAAGTCCCTAAAACCCAACATTTCCAAGCAGTAGAACATTTTTTCTTTGGTAGGTCTGATCAGAACATAGTTTTCTTTATAGGTCCATCTTACAAATGATTCGTCTTAATGCTCTTTGTCCTCGAACAATAACAGGTTTCATGGATAAAATTAAACTGTTTACCTAGACCTAGGGATTATTTTCAATTAAATCAATTACAGACACAAAAAAATAACAACTTCTTGGGGCTGGCCCGGTGGCATAGTGGTTAAGTTCACGCACTCCACTTCAGCATCCCAGGGTTTGTGGGTTCGGATCCTGGGTGCGGACTGACGCACCACTCATCAGGCCCCGGTGTGGCTGCATCCCACATACAAAACGGAGGAAGATTGGCACAGATGTTGGCTCAGTGACAATCTTCCCTTTTTTTTTTTTTTGTGAGGAAGATCAGCCCTGAGCTAACAACCATGTCAATCCCCCTCTTTTTGCTGAGGAAGACCGGCCCTGAGCTAACATCTATTGCCAATCCTCTTCCTTTTGTTTCCTCTTTTTCTCCCCAAAGCCCCAGTAGATAGTTGTATGTTATAGTTGCCATCCTGCTAGTTGCTGTATGTGGGACGCGGCCTCAGCATGGCCCGACAAGCAGTGGGTCGGTGCGCACCCAGGATCTGAACCCAGGCCACCAGTAGCGGAGCAAGCACACTTAACCGCTAAGCCAGGGGGCCAGCCTCCATGACAATCTTCCTGAAGCAAGAAGAGGAGGATTGGCAACGGATGTTAGTGCAGGGCCAATCTTCCTCACCAAAAAAAAACAAAACCAAAACAAAACAATTTCTTCAAAGGCTTACCCAAAAATGTATCTTCTGCCAAAAGAGTGAGCACCTAAGTTATTTTCATAGCTATTATAAAATAAAGTCAATTTTAACATTAATGACAAGTTATAGCAGCCGAAAAAAGCCAAAATATCACAATACAACAGAAACTTATCTCACATTATAGGAGTCAATTAGACTAGAAAATTATGCAAAAATATAAAAAGTGATAAAATATGCTTTTATATTATATATATTTGTAAAAGTAAATGTCAAAAAAGACTCAATCATCTCTTTCACACAAAAATATCCAACTAACATATGTTGGATATATAAGTTACAAATTCCTGCTCAAGAAAGAAAATTCACACTTTGAGTCTGAAACAGAGGGAAATAATTATTATTTTTCTAAAATATGACTTAAGAAGACAAACAAAAAATATGAGATCTCTGTTTTACTAGAATGCCTTGAATTTTGAAGCAATTGATTGGTTTATTTCATAGTATATTTTTGAAAGAATAAATTAATTTTGACAAAATTTGGAACACTACTATGGTTGACAAAAAACTTTTAATTGGACTTATAGAGTTGAATTTTGTAAAAGAAAAGTAGTTCCACTCACCATCTTAAAAAACAGCATATTGCCAATAAAAGCCCTCTGCCCACTTCAGTTTTACTCCTGAGCTCTTACAAATCCATAAGAAAACATAAACACACCAAACAAAATGAGCAAAGGACATTCTCCAAAAGGAAAAATACAAATAAATAGCCAATAAGCATATGAGGCAATTTCTAATTCCCTAGTATTCAGCCAAATACAAATCACACAGCAAAAAGCAATTTTTAACCTAAAAAAAGGAAGAGATTGTAAAAATTATAAAAGTTACAGATGAAACTATGAAGGAACATTTGGGGAAAGGAACTTTAATTCCAAGTGCAATTTCAGTATTGAGCTGAGGATAAATAGGTGAGCAGAAACACAAACGAAATTCTGGCAATTTAGAAATGGGTGCAATTGGTACCAACTTTATGCCAGTGTTTATTTTTCTTCTTAGGTATTGTCTTTTTTAAAAGTTTAGAAGTACTATATATTCCTAGCTATCATAATAGAGAATTCTATTTTTCTTTTAAAATGGATAAAACTGATTTATCCATTTTAAACAAATGTAAAAAGTACTGATTTTTCCCTTAGCTAGCCACCTCTATGGTGTAAAGCTAGTGTTTTTACAAGATGGCTATAACCCAAACACTGTTTCTAATATTGTGGCATTCTACTCTAACTGTCAGGAGAGTACATAAAAAGAAATGACTTGAGAAATAAACTTGCCAATCTGAACCTATAAAGTGAAAAGTGTAATTCACAAGGCTATATAACAGATGCTATTTTTTTCTGCACACTGACAGCTGATGCCAGAAATTACTTTTCTACTCTAGCATTGAAGTATATTCCCATTTCTAAGAGGCTTCTGCTAAAAATGAAACTATTTAATACACATAAAATTACACATTCAAAATATTTTTAAACCATAAGATCCTTTGCTCTTAAATTGCTAATAATAGAGCTAGAAGGATTCAATTAAACATTTACCAACAATTCATGAAGAATACTTAAGTTCTGGGCCAGGATGGAGGAAGGGACAAGGAAAAGGGGATCAAATCTCCCCTCCCTTTCTCACAAGTAAGCGCAGTGCAAAAGCATTCAATGCACTTGTGTTAGCCCCAAGATAGTTCAGGACCTAGAAGCATTTGTAGGTGCAAAGATGGAGACAGCGAGAATCTCCACAATGTGATTTTCAGACTTCTGGGGAAGTTTTTTAACACGCACAGAATAGAAGTGCATGTAATTGGCTACTCTACCAGTGTGGCAGCTGGGGCTTGAGTTTAAACTTAGAAAAAGCAGTGAACAGTCAGGTGACCTTATAACTTACCATCCAAACAAGGATGTTTTCAGAGTAAAGGGAGTGCTAGTAATAGTTACACCAGGACAATAGCCATAACCAGGACACATGGCCATCCTACTAGTGCTCAGTCCAGTTCTCTGGCACACAGATGGCTCAACAAACGTTTCAAGAGTGCCAGGCAGGAGAGAGGAGGGAGGGCGCCTGTAGGGGTCAGTTGTGAGTATAGAGGAAGGTACAGTCGCCCTAAACTCCAGACCCCATGAGGGAAGTGGAACGTCTTCTGTCTCTCTCACACAAGAAAGGCAGGTTATGAGATTATCTTCCTCAGCCTCTTCCTCCTTCCTCACTTCTCCCTGTATTTATATCAAAATGTTTCTTTCCATTTAGAGTTCAAAGCATTTTGCAATTCCAATGATAACTAATCTCACTGTTTGTGGAAATTCTGACAGTTCAACATATTCTTTAAATTCCTACAACTTCATATCACCGTTTCATTAATATGCACATCAATTCCTAGACTGCATTGTATTGGCCCCCTGCAGAACTGTCTTAACTAAATTATATTCCAAGTCAATATTAGGGGCTATAAGAAACACTCCCAAGAAATTTATTTAGTCTATTTTAAGAAGTCAATAACATTGTCCCCTAGATCATAGAATTCCCTTTATAAGGATGCCCCAGAGAGAATTCTGATCTGAGTCCAAAGAAATGTAATTCTCTCAGTGAGTCTGTATTTATCTTAAGGACTGAACTGTGTAACTTAGATCATTCTTATTTTACTGAGGGCATTAGAAAACTGAGTACCAAATTTAAGACGCAGTCATACTAGTGGGTAGGTCATTGTGATCAGCAGGTTGAGCCTTATTTCTTATTAACGTGGGTCCCACCTTTGTTTTTTCTTTCTTGTTTTACTATGTCTGTAAATCATGCTACTTTATCATATTTTATGTTCCCTGGTAAGCCACTGAAATCCTTACTGGATTAAGATACAGTTACAAGAATAAGAAGGAAAGGGAAGAGAGGAGACAAAAGTAGAGCTACTGTATCCAATTTCTATTTTTACTTTAATCAATGTCAAAATCAACGCTGTTTCAAAGCCAACCTTGTCTCAAGTCTGTCTCCTCTAAAGAAAAGAGCCCAGGTGCCCTGTGAGATGCTCCTGGAGGGTGAGTGGGTCCCAGAGGAGTTTCTGCAGCCTTGCTTTAGGTCAGAGTTGTGTCATGCTATTTTACACCCTAAACAAAGGTGACACTAACCACCCACCATCAGCAGGAAGTGCTCTGTGAGTTGCCTCCTCCTAGAGTGCATGGCCAACATTCTGCATCCTCAGGAAGACTTACCTTGTTAGAAATGCAGTGTATGAACAAGGAAGCATTTTTTTTCCTTTGTGCAAAGCTGACTGGCCACATACAGGGATGAGAACCACAATTATGGCCTCCCAAGCCCCGAGTGCTAATCACACAAACTCACCAACCTAGTCATCAACTATCTGACTCTAAGCAGTGGATTCACTGGTTGGAACACGTAGGAGACTGAATATGAAAAGTCGCACAAGGAAGTTATCTGTGGCAAACTTGCTAAATACAAACAATAGATGTGGAAATAAAGAAGTGATCAAAGGAAAAATATGTGTGACAAACCATATGATGCATACATATTAGAGCCTTGTTAGAAATCCACTCATACCAGAACTTTCCGTTTGCTTTGTTTTGTGGTTTTTTAGGATATAAAGCCCAGCCTTCCAAAATGAGTTTTATTATTCTAGTCTGCATAAATTTCATTTACATATTTACATCTATGAAAGTATCAAGACTTTACACATATGCTGTATTTGGTTCTGTAGAAAGTGATTACTTATTATTACTTATGCAAAGGATAAGTTTCGGATATGAGTTCAAATATTTATAAAAATTATAAACATAATGTAAAGAAATGAACTTTAAACTCCCGAGACCTGGGCTTGGCTCCATCTCTGCCACCAGGCAGCTGGGTGCCCTTGGGAAGACCCTCTTGAGATTTCTGTATCCTAATCCCCATTGGGCTAGATCTGTGGTTCTCAAACTTTAAAGACTTTAAGGAGAGGCTGGTTACTCTCCTTAGAGGCTGCCTACTCCTAGGCGCTACTCCAAACCTACCAAATTTGAATTTCTGAATGCAGGGACAGGAATCTGCTTTCTTCTCCAGGTGACTTTGATTTGGATATTTAAGCAACACATTTTGAGAAACACTAGACTAGAAGACCTCTTCACATACTTTTTAAAAATCCATAAAATGCTGGTTCCATGATTAGGTCAAGTTGAATTTTCAACATCCTTTCCCAAAAAAGCTACCTAAAGAGTCCGTCTGCCCTCTTGATTGCTTGTCTGCCTTTCATGGACATGGAGACACAAGAAAATGATTGCAGGATTTCCTTCCTATTAGCCATACCTGGATATCAATAATTTTGTAGTAAGCAGATTACTTAATAGCAATATAGTCATGGATGTCTTAATTATAATTTTCTTTTGCAGTGTGGCTAACTTAACGACAATGATTCACCAGGTCATATTATTGTTAATAATTACCTTTATTTATTTATTTATTTATTTAATTTGTGAGGAAAATCAGCCCAGAGCTAACATCCATGCCAATCCTCCTCTTTTTGCTGAGGAAGACCAGCTCTGAGCTAACATCTATTGCCAATCCTCCTCCCTTTTATTTTTTCCCCAAAGCCTCAGTAGATAGTTGTGATATAGTTGCACATCCTTCTAGTTGCTGTATGTGGGACGCGGCCTCAGCATGGCCGGAGAAGCAGTGCGTCGGTGCACGCCTGGGATCCGAACCAGGGCCGCCAGTAGCGGAGCACGCGCACTTAACCTCTAAGCCACAGGGCCAGCCCAATAATTACCTTTTACTTGTTTATTTTTTTGTGAGGAAGATCAGCCCTGAGCTAACATCCATGCTAATCCTCCTCTTTTTGCTGAGCAAGACTGGCTCTGAGCTAACATCTATTGCCAATCCTCCTCCTTTTTTTCCCCAAAGCCCCAGTGGATAGTTGTATGTCATAGTTGTACATCCTTCTAGTTGCTGTATGTGGGACACGGCCTCAGCATGGCTGGAGAAGTGGTGCGTCGGTGCACGCCCGGGATCCGAACCCAGGCCGCCAGTAGCAGAGAGCGCGCACTTAACTGCTAAGCCATGGGGTCGGCCCCCCAATAATTACCTTTTTTAATAATAACCACAAGTATATAGATTATCAAAGGTCTTCTGCTAGCTTCTGCATACCAGTAGTATAGAAACCATTTCTAAACACTTAGCTTTTAATTCTGGCGTAAATATTAAAAATAAAATCTAAATTATTACAAAAATATGAAATATAAAGTGATATTTCTAACAGATTTTTCCATTGTATAAATAGCAAGATGTAGAAAAATTGATTTTTAAAAGCCAACTTCACCTAGAAAGCAACAGGGTTTTCACAAAACTTTGGGTGATGCTGAAGAACAAAACTTGAATGCTCATGCCAAACATTCTATTTCAAATCCCAGATGTTTCAAAATTAGTCAAAGATGCTGCTGACAGCTGCTTTGACTCTCCACAGAACCTAATAGAAAATTCTGTATCTTCTAACATGCTTTTATAACACATCAGAGGATTTGCTTTCTCTATCAAAAAAGAAGAGCTTCTACAAAATAAAATCATATTCCCCGTGGAGTTTCCCCCTTAGCATCACAAACACAGAGTCCTCATGGATGCTACTCCCTTTAAAGTACTATGTCCTACGTGTAACCAGCAATTAGGCCCTGCAATTTTGACTACACTGACCGCATGTGTACTGTCAACATGCCTTTTGCAACGTCGATGGCCTGCCTCCCAGATCTAAGGCTAATCGGTGCTCAGGAGCCTGCCCCTCCCTCGCTTCTACATGCCATTGTGTTTAGAGGTAGACAGGAAATTACTGCTGCTGAGGAGGACTGCTTATTGCTTCCTGGTATACTGCTTCAGTGTCCCTTAATGGTGTTTCCTTCTAAAAGTATGAATGCTATCTACCTTCAGTTAGTGCACCACTCTGCAGTAGTTTGGATGTGCTGCTCTGGCTGTACCACTGTAACCAGATTATGGCAGGCACTATAACTGCCTACACTCCCTCAGGCCACTGTAGCCTGGGACTACTGGATTTGCAACCACCTGAGGGCTTTCTGGCCAGCAGGACCCCATGCCACCCAAGGCAAGAAGTGCCAGAGAAACAGTGCCCTGCAGGAGCAGCCCTCAACCAATGACTGGTAGGACTTGGAGTTCAAATAGCCCAATTCCTCTCCTCCAGAGATGGCGTAGTCTAACTTCTACAACGACATTGGGACTAACATCCATTTACCTGCGGTGGCAACTGGCGCGATAATTCCCCCTTTATTGGCTGACTTCACTTTCCTGCTCACTTCCTCACTCCCTATAAGTATTTTCTGAAATCCATCTGTACTTAAATCCTTGTCATAGAGTCTGCTCTGGGAGAGCCCACCTAAGACACCATCTCCTGGAGAACCTTCCCTCGGTAAAACTACCTTTCATGGATATGGTTTTTAACATTGAGGATCAGCTGGTGTGTAAATGTTGGAGATAACGTGTCTTTGTTAATGTCCTTTAACCTCCCCAGTAGCAGGTGGAATCTCTAGACAAATAGAATATAAAATCTGGAAAAAGATCAATATAGATCACTTTATCCTTCCACTGGTTCATTTTTCATATTTGAGGAAACTGAGCTCCAAAGAGGAGAAATGATTTACCTAAGGTAACACAATCAGCAAACGGCTGAACCATGAACAGAATTTAGAAATTTTGGCCACAAGTTCAGGGCTGAAAACACTATGTCTCAAACCTGTAGAAAAAGCAGTATGCTATTTTATTAAGTCAAAAGATACATTATGACTACATAGAAGCCAGACATAGAAATTTTCTTTTCTTTTCTTTTTTTTTTTTTTGTGAGGAAGACCAGCCCTGAACTAACATCCATGCTAATCCTCCTCTTTTTGCTGAGGAAGACCGGCTCTGAGCTAACATCTATTGCCAATCCTCCTCCTTTTTTTTTCCCCCCCCAAAGCCCCAGTAGATAGTTGTATGTCACAGCTGCACATCCTTCTAGTTGCTGTATGCAGGACGCGGCCTCAGCATGGCCGGAGAAGCGGTGCGTTGGTGCGCGCCCGGGATCTGAACCCAGGCTGCCAGTAGCACCTTAACCGCTAAGCCATGGGGCCGGCCCAAAATTTTCTACATCTTTTTTTTTTCCTAAATTTCTGTCATTAATAAGGCCTTCTAGGTTACAGATAGGAGTGTCTGTACATACCTGTTTAAATTTTATGAACCTATGCTGAACTGATCATAGTAAAATTATGATCAGACATAAAGACACTGATGTATACATCTTAAGAGATTCCTCAAAACAGCATTTATATAATTCACCCTTCACGTTACATGTTTAAATTAAATGCATAACTCTTGCAGTTTTCTTCTTTCCCTTTTGTAATTGTCTAAGATGTATGAAGTTTCTACTCAGAAGGGGTTTAGAAACTCTAAGCTTGCCAACCTACCTTATGACTCTGATGGCTCTCTACTTTTCACCAATGGACACTCCCACTGAAAAGGGTGGAAATAACTACATACCTATCATTAGAACAAACTCAGTTTCCGTATGTATTAGACATTGCTGTTTATCGTGCTTACACCTTGACCAACTTTCCTGGAAATATTATAAACTCAAATATGTGATTCAGAGGACTTAGACAAGAACACACCTTATGGTGGAAGACCAAATCCACCCCTCCTACCGTAAATGAAGAATCTAAGCCCCGGGAGAGTCAAGTGATTTTACTAAATTAACATAGCTAATAAGTAGAGACCCAGGTCTTCAGATTTCTGGTTTAGTTCTTTCCCCAAATTGTTATTATTAATCTTCTTTCCTGAATCATCTACATTATTGGTGCAAAAATCCCAAGGTTGGGACAAAAACAGCTACATCACCTGATCACACTCTCCTCTCTGTGCTAATAAACCATCAGACTTACTTAGGTGGCTAGTCCATCAGCCCTGTGATCCACCACCAAGATTTGATGCCTCTGGGAACTAGGACTGCAACTCCTCTGGGTTCCTGTCCCACGCCTAAGCCTGGCTTTGGGGCTCCAGAATCTCTGGAGAATTCAATCAGAGAGCTTTTCAAATCACAAGTTCCGAAAGGAAATTACTGTAGGGATATTTTAAATTGTTCAATATTTGAATTTCCTAAATCCATTGTGTTCAATGTTACTCAAATTTCCACTTAAGAAAAAAAACGGAAGGTGCATGTTAGGACCTGAACATGAGTAGCTCTGATGGGAAAGAAGTCTGGTAGGGTAACAACCGCTGGGCTTTTGCTTCCTTGAACTCGTACAAGTCAGGACAGTGTCTTTGGTTATCAAACTCCAAACACTGAAATACCCTCAAGACAACTGTCTTTCAAAAGAGCATAAGTAGGTAAGAGTCAAACTTGAGGATTTAACAGGTGGCCATTTGTTACTAACAAAATCCATTATTTTCTACATATGGAATTTTCTTAGAATATTATGTTAAAAATTGAATATTCATAATAGTGGGATCTTTATCTAAAACGTAAAGATCAATATCTTTACTAATCAAATAAATCTTTTTCAATTTCCTCTTCTACTTCAGTATTATTTTAAACTCCATTAACTTTACCCATTTTAAATTTAAAAAAAAGGGAAAAAGAAGAAAGGACATTGCAATAAACCAGTAAAGCTATAAAATATTTTTTTCTCTTTCTATCTATTCTGCTGGGATATTTGTGGCGCTATAGTTGAGGGAGCATTGGCTAAAATTTTGGACTCCTGGGATACAGTCCTGACTCTCATTAAACAACTTCATGCCTCTGCTTAATCTGCAAAATGAAGACAACCAAATCTAACTACCTCTCCCAGTTATCTGGGAAGCTCATATGAGCTTCCTCTGTGAAATATGTTGTGTCTGTAAGAGAAAGGCAACCTGGTGGCATGGCTGAGGAGGAAATATGGGCATGTCCCTCCAGCTGCAAAAATTCCCATAGGCATTTAGGTGGCGGAAGACTGAAGCGAGTGGGGAAGAACGCCGAGAAGGAAGGGGCCCCGCAGAGCAGCAGCAACAGGATGCACAGAGTCCCCCACTGTCACCCTGTCACTTTGCACAGGGACATGGATGGCAGTGAGCCCTACCAGCTTCAGACCAAAATTCCAGAGATGGAGAGGAATGGACAGAGAGGAGATTAGGATGGAGAAATGACAGGGAAAAGTGAATACTGCTGTGTATCCACTCACGTCTGAAAGACCATAGGAAAAGAGGAAAGTATTTACAAGGCTTCCAGAAAAGAAGTGGTGAGAACAAGGGATGAGGCAAGGGGCCATGGAGCGTATGCTACCTAAGTCCTCATGGTTCTCACTGCACTTTCACACACTGTTTCAAAGGAGCCTCTCAACAGCCTGGTTGGGGGCCAGGCAGGTTGGAATCATCCCCATTTTACTGATGAACACCCTGAGGTGCAAAGATCTTACATGATTCTCCCAAAGTAACCTAATTCATAATTGAGAAATCTAGGATTAAAACCCAAGCCCTCTCATTTCTATACCAGTGGGTTTTTGCTTTTGGTTTTTTCTTTTCCACCATCACTGGTCATTGGTAAATGGTGAGAATTTTACATATTGAATTTTGAGAGATTTATCTTTACTTTATATCTGTGGTAGAATATATTCATAGAAATTCACATTTCTAAGAGCATGAAATATAATGTGAATATCAGATCAACAAAAACATCTCCTAAAACACATAAAATTTATCAGGAAAAAAAAAAAAGGACTAGGACTTTTGAGCAACCCAGTGAGTTTCTGGATAAGCCTCAATACTCTATGTCAGTCAGGAGTCCTATCAGTGATGACCCAGTAACCACAGAAGACATTATCATTTGATTTAAAAGATCTGTGAAGTATTAACAGCCTCTGGTATGTTCACTGACTGCTTTGGCATTTGTTCTGGAAAATCATAGACTCAGAGTTAGAACCAAAGCGAAAGCAAATGAAGTTAACTGTTTGCTACATGCTTTGCTTTTCATATAAAGACTAAGGAAGTTACCACTCATACAAGGAGGAATGCCAAAAACATGGTATCCTTTCAGCTCACAAAATCCTCAGTGTGCTTCCTATAAGGAAGAGGTCATGAGCAAATATCTGGGTGAAGAAGGAGTATATAAGTGGATATAGAGAACTGTATATATGAATACGCAAACTGCCAAGAACGGAAGGAAAAACATAAGGGGTTAGCCAAAAAGTCCCAGAATGAAAAGAGAAATGAAACAATTGAACCAATAATATCCAAATGAAACAAGAGAACTGGAAACGTTTGGCAGCTAAGTATCTTCCTTACCTTTTAAGCACGGGTGTCCAACACAGTGCATGGAAGAATTTATTATTGCTCCGTTCTCTCTGTTCCAAGAGCAATTTGCTTAGATCTCTCTGAGAGTACTTTAATTCAATCTCTTGCCATTTTTCACTAACACCAGCTCAGATCTGAACTAATTTAACTCCCTTACCCAATTCTGAATGGTCTTTTACCTTCCTGCAGTACAAAGACTCAAACATAAAATATAATAAAAAGAGCATACCACTCAGATGTAGATGAGGTCAGTCAGCATCCCAGGAGGGAACAGATGGCACACACAAAAGAGACGATTGAAAAGCGTTTAAAGAACTGACTATTTACAAGATGTGGGTAGGCAGGGAAAATCAATAAGGAATGGTGGTGCAGCCCAGGGCTCCCAACAGTAGAAGGCCATTACTACCCCTGGACACAGAGGCAAGGGGAGGGAGTGAATGCTGGAACCAGCAAGACCTGAGCTGTAGAAGAGGTTCACCCATCAGAGGCTGTGGCCTTCAGTGGAGTAACAAAACCACTACTACACTGCACATGACCTCCTGCTCCTGCCCTCTCCTCTAAAGCCTCCCACTGGCTGAACCTAACTGGAAACCAGAGGGCAAGAGAGCTCAGTCCAAGCAGTCTGTAAAGAAAGCTCTCAGGAGCACAGAGGAGTGTGGGGAGTAGATCTGGAAGGGCAAATAGAGACTATCCAGAGACTGAGGTTTCCACAGGGATGTGCACCACAGCATTAATTATAACGAAAAATTAGAAAGAACCTAAATGTCCAGCAAGACGGGGATGAGTAAGAAAATTATTTTACGTATTTTAAAGAAGTGAGAAAATGCAGATGATATAATGCCAAGTGAAAAATAAAACAGAATACAAAGGGTATTTAAATTTTTGACTTTGTAATTTCATCTTTAGTGCTAAGTTATATGAAAATATGCACAGAATGTTAATAATGTTATCCATAGAGAGTGAGATTATGGATTATTATAACTATATGATAAATCTGCCAAAATAGCTATGACAAATGTAGACCACATCAATAAATAAAATTAGAGTCTCAGTCATAAAAGAACAGTCTCTTGCAATGTTCACTTCCATAGAACTGGACAGGACATTTTGAAACTGGGGTCAACCCACTGAGCCTTTTCAAGGAAGATAAAGTGATACTTTTGGGCCTAGAATCCAACTCATGTGAGGAACATGCGAATAAACTGGGCACATTTCTCTATTACTTTCCATAACTCACATCATACTTTCCCATTTCCCCCCAGCAGCTCTTTAAACAAGGTACCTAGAGGTATCTATAGAGGTCTGTATTATGACCACTCCAATGACTAAAAAGATTATGCCTCCCCCACCCCAATATGTCATTCAAAATAAAACAATTCTAAATCTTAAAACAAAATTTTAATATCTTGAAATAACATAAAACTTCCAGGCATATTCTGGATTTTTTTTTCTCCCTTTCATCCCTGCTTTGCTGATGTTATAAACACATGCTTAATTTACCAAGTAGGTAATTTAGCACTGAGTACATATATAAGTAAAATACGTAGTGCTAGAATATATGTGTGTGTGCGTGTATGTTTGTATACACACGTACATATCCATATCTGTAGATACAGCTATAAATGTAACCATCAATTTAGAGATTGTATATACATGTAACTGGATCACGTGTATACACACATACACAAACATTATCAAGTGTTCCTTGGAATTCCTTTAGCAGTAACAGTGTTGAGAGCTCTCAAGAATTATCAATCCTCCATCCCCTGTGAGGTTTAGTTCCTGTATCTCTCAGCTTCTGTCTTGCACAGGTTTGAAACTTGTCTCTTCTTCCTTATTATAACAGTAAGTGTGGAAACTTTTCATTATTTTAATGGTGACTATTGCAGCTTCTCCAGAAGACAGGAGAGTGAGACTCAGTTTCCCAACAATAGAGCTTGAACTGGTTTGCCAGCCCACACATCAGGGCCTCACACAGCAGGTGTCCACGAATGTGTTTAATAAATGAATTACACGAGAGCAGTTCCACTCTCATGTTTACTTACCTTACTGAGTGTGACAGACACAGTCACTGAAGACCACATATCAAGACCGCTTTTGAAAGAGACAACATTTGCTCAGTTACTTGAGTCACAAATGAAAGAAGCAAACCTGATGCTTCAATTACCATTATCACTGGATAATTGTTTTCAAAATTAGAGAAAGTCTCACATAAGCAGAACTGAGCAGAGAGTGTGGTTTAAGATAAAATAGCAAATTTCCAGTTGTACTCTGGAAATTGAGTGGTACTAATGACTATAATAATTTATGCTTTAAAATAACTACATTAAATCTAAATACCAGAGCACATACATTTTTAGTCTAGTATAATGGAAAAAGAAATTTACTCTCTTCTATGACCTACTGTGAGTTAGTTCTGTGCATGTAATACTCATAGAAATTAATGAGCCTTCTTAAATATAATTTTTTAAATTTCTCAAATACATAAAAATCAAAATAAAATTCAATTTTGAGAGAAATGGGCACTAAAGACAAACTTACTATCTCCTATAAAGACAAAGATTAGGTTTTCATAATCTTTTACATCAGACTCTCTAGATCCACGTCTTTCAAGCCAACACTATCTCCTATAAATTTGGAGTTTTGGTCACCAGCGTTTTCTTTCCTCTTTTAGGGCTGTGATTAACTTGTACACAGAGTGAAAAATCCTCAACAGTTTTCATCTTAGATTCTTTTATATGCTCTGTGAATCATCCCAGCAGTAGGTAGTAAGACTTTGTGGCTTTTAGACTAAACTGGAAATCAGGCGCAACAAGTTTAGGTAACACTTTAGGGACCGAGTCACTGATTCTCGGCAGAATTCTCTCAAGTCAAGGGTTCCCAGGAAAACAAGGGTGCCCCACGGACTTCCCAATGCACGTGAATTCTTCATTCTTGCATATTCTTCTTCTCTACAAAGGGATGAGGTAGGTGCAGATAATCAAAAAGGAGAAATGCTTCCTTCCTGGTTTTTGAAAGGGTGATAGCTCTGAGAGTAAGTGGATAACTACATTTCTGTTGGATGCTACTATTCTTTAGTGAGCTATCTCCCATACTCACACACCCTTTCCCAGCTACACATTCAATGAGCTTCAGATTTCTCACGGTGTGGTGAAAATATTATGAGCTTTGGAGTCAGAAAGACCTAGGTTAAAATACTGCTCTGTTATTTACTAGCTACATCAGCATGGGCAAGCTACTTCCCCTCTTTCAGTGGCTGTTTTCTCAATTGTAAATAGGCGGTTAAAATAACCTACTTAGCAGAGCTGTTATGAAGATTAAGTGAGATACACTGAATATGAAAGCAACTGTCACATAATACATACTCAGTAATTGTTTGTGCTTTTTGTCCTATTTATTCTTGACAAAAGTTTCTTATGTTTACTCAACTTATAGGAGAGGTTGAGAATTATCTGGCTGAAAAGAATTCTCCTCCTCCATTCCCCCATGCCACGCCCATTTTCCTCAGAAAACATGCCCAAACCCAACTGGCCGTCACCTTTGCTGTTTGTTGATCATTTATTGAATGGCATTAAGATAAAAATTGGTGCTCCTCTTTGTTTAACACCTGCTGGCTTTGTAAGTTCCTGGAATCATAAGCAGGGTATGATTACACACACAGAAAAGCAACCAGGAATCCTGTAGTGAGCAAGTGGGTTGATGCATAAATTCCTGAGAAGCTTCTCTGGAGGAAGAAACTCAGGATGATGAAGGAGACAAAGCCTCAAAGCATCTTCAACAGTTATCACCTGGATCTAGGACTGGTTGTCCCCTCATGGGCATAAAAAAAGCTCTTAATAGTGAAATAACAAGGAAGGGTACAATTAAGTGCCAACAACACACTAGCTACTAAGACTTCTAGGTCAAAGTACTTGAAACTTCTTAGAGAGTGAGTTAGGACAATCACAAAATGCAAAACTAAAAGTCAAAACTTTGTGCAAATGCCAGACATTCAGTCATACTTTGCTTTTATCTTGGAAAAAATCCAAAATCTAGTTTTAGACTAGCTTGTTTAAACATGTTTACTGACACATAAGGGAATACAAACGCTCTTGTTTCAATCCAAAGTATGCTCCAATGAAGAACTCCTGATCCATAACTGAGTCTATTCCAGACAAAGTTGTTTTGGGTAGCCAAAACTAAAAGAGAAGAGTTTTGTAATCTCACCCTTGAGCAACCATACTTTCTTGTTTTGCAGATAATAGCAACCACTTCGTTCACGGGAGCTAAAAGCCAACATTTGCAAGGCAGGAGATCCAAGTAGGCAAGGCCTGGGGGAGCCTCCACTGCACAGGCTAGAAAGGGCCAGTTCTTAGGTTTGCACATGGCACTCATGATAAAGGAGACAGTGTATTTCAACGTGAATGTCAACAGTTTGCTTCAATTGTCATATCTTTTTCAAATAGCAGATGCCAAAACAATCAAGCTGTGCTTTCACAGGATATTTATAAATCTATCAGTATTATCAAAACATTTAAATGACACATCATAAATAAAACATATTATGTGTCATAGCACCTGCATTACTTCAAGCCCCATAGAGGGAGTTCTTGCACGGGTACAATATGGATAGACTGTAATTTTAGATGACATTTTGTTGTTATAAAATATGGCTTGTACAAGCTTTAAAAATTTTTTAAAACATGAATTAAGTTAATTTTAGTTTTTTTTTTAGGTAGTAGGTGAAGTACAAATTATATCAGAAACTCTGAAGGTATT
This sequence comes from Ceratotherium simum simum, assembly GCF_057802395.1. NCBI lineage: Eukaryota > Metazoa > Chordata > Mammalia > Perissodactyla > Rhinocerotidae > Ceratotherium > Ceratotherium simum. The sequence goes on along the minus strand of NC_141918.1, from coordinate 29,228,491 downwards.
CACTATGTCAGTAACCAGACTATAGTGTATACAACAGCTGAATAACTAGTAACTCGATCTAGAGATCAGACAGTCTCATTGTTGTTGGTTTACAACACTAGGGGAAGATTTCCAGGGAAATAGTCATCAGGAAGTTAGAGTAGTCAGTTGGGCTCCTATCGAAGGTGGGTATAGGTCAGGAATGGAGAGATACAGTCTACAATCCAAGAGAACCCAAAAGAACAGCTGACCAGAAATCAGAAAACCTGAGTTTTAGTCCTGTTTCCTCCATCTGCATTGCATTCTTTGAACTTCAATTTCCTCATCTATGAAATGAGGGTATAGGCTTACTGCACACAGCCATTATGAGTCTCAAGTGGCATAAAATATCAGCAATGGCTTATAATCCTTGAAGTGTAAGGTCAACATAAGGTCAAACTTGTATTAGTTGTCAGAGAATCCTCAATGATAAATCAGAAAGTAAAACCAAAGGATTCAAGCAGCAGGACTTCTAAAGACCTGAAGTTAGAGCTGTGCCTAGTAGCTTTTCTCGAGAAATTCCGATATCCCCACTCAGCCTGAGCAGCACCTATCCAGCCACTTATCTGACCTTGCATTCTACTGCCTGTGCCAAGACTGCGGGTGTACAGACTAGGCCCACCTCTTGCTGATGCAGTTTCCTGGCAAAGCTTGGGCAGAAGCTCCAAACTCAGGATCTAGACATGATACTTTTGTATGTAACATACACTTCAGAATTTATGCTCTAAAGTTATTTTTTCTTTCAAGATTTTAATGTACTTATACTTCTAGGAATTTACATATTTTTCTCTCCACTACTTAAAATAGAAATTGTCTAGTACCAAAAATTAACTTGATTTCCTATATATATTATAATTTCTGCTTGTGAGATTTAGAGCCTAATTATACTCATTGCGGGAATATAAAGACAGCATTAACCACAGTGATTTCAGTTTGCAGTAATTAACCACAGGACTCAAGACCACCAGGTGGGGAATCTCAGTTCCAGCCCTTACGAGCTCCATGATGGTCAAATTACCATACTTCTCTGAGCCTAATTTTTCCTCAAAATGGGTATAATATTAGTATCTACCTCTCAGGAATGTTATGAGTTAACTGTAGGGAGTTAATATTTGTAAAGTGCTTAGAATATTGATACACAGTGTATGTTAAACTGCATCTTTCAATCGAATCTTGATGGAAAATGATGTTTTCACAGACATGGTCTAAAGTTGTTATAAACCAAATGTTTCCTCTATTTTCTTATCTTGTTCACAGCATGTATTATTTTGCCTCTTGACCTCAATTACAAGATGAAGCACTATCCAACCAGAAAATCCAAAGAATTATCAGAAGCTTATGTCACTGCTTATTAATTCGAAAAAACGTAAAAGGTGCATTAAGCATAGTGTAACTTGCATGTTGTAATTTATGTAACTGTTGGCCAAATCTCTTTTTTGAGCTGTTGATGCCAAAACCCTAACTTCTAATAAATGAGACTCAGTTAGGGTCACTGGCTTGAAACGGCACACAACAACAATAAGTACAGCCAGCAGCCAACTTTCTTCACCACAGAATATTTTGCCAAGCTTAACAGCAGTTTACTTTTACTCATTTAATTACCATCTGTGGGAAGGTAAAAAACAAAAGGCACTTGTTAATTCTGTGTTTCATTCTTCTGTGTTAGATACAGGTTCGACCAGTACTTGTCTTGTGTATAGCCTATTGATGAGAAAAGCTGGGGACACCACGAAGGGACTTTGGATACTCTGCCTCACTTGTATGTCCTTGGGGGTCTCCTGGTACTTTGTCAAAATGATCCCTTGTGATGAAGGGTCTCAGTCATTGCTACACTTCCACCGAACAGGTCAATCCAGGAGAAACACAGTGCTGTAAAGAGAGTACTAAGCAAAGTGTTCATTCTCTAGAATGAAGACTTCGCATAGATCTGAATCCCTAGAGGTATTTGGATGAGGCATTTGGCTTAGCCCAATGCAGCTGTGGTTTAAGGGAGCTATAAATAAGCTAACGAGACTCATAAACAATCGACTGGCCTTTCTCGCCAAACTCCCCACAAGTGTCAGACATTCATACTTACTTTATCTTGAAAACTCACTTTGAGACAAGATATTGAATTTACGTTTCAATCCTCTCTTGGGTAAAAGCCCAGAATTCATTTTTCTAAATCTACGAAAAGACACCTGTTGGATGTGCCAGGCAATTTGGTATGAAAATACAGTTTGTTTTTTTTTAAGGAAGAACACCTTGCTTTGAGAACATAAACAATGCTAGAGTCTCTTGAAAGAGACTCCAGAATTGTTTTGACAAAAATCGAGTAGACACCAAGTTAGCCATGTACCCTAAATAACAATCCTCTTTGGATCTGTAAATCTACCTAAAGAATGTCAAGAACCACTCATTTTCAGCCTACAATTTGAGAGTGTCAACATCATGTTTACCTACAATTTCAGCCAAGGTTTTCAAATCAGTATGTCACATTCTAAGCCCAATCTTTATTCCCAGGTGCCAAAATATGACAGAAGAGCTGAAATAATATAACCTCAAGCTCTAGATATTTTAAGGAACTGGAGAAAATTATTTATGCAGAATCTTTCTCTTTATTTATTTTAAATGCCACTGTGCAAATAAGTTTCCATGATATTTCTTTTGGTGCAGTATTGTATACAGCTTAAGATGATCATATCCTCAAGAAGATTTAAAGCCTTTGATGATCTCCATATCAGAGAATAAAATTTCTCATTAATTATTCAATATGACTAAAACTTCATGAGAGAAAAAAATTTCTCTTTCTTCAAGATAATCTTTTTTCTGACCTGAGTGCATTTGATTAAATCTTCTATTTCTACACTTAATGCATCATATCCTACTTTATTCATTTTCACCCATATGCCCCATCCTCCACTAGACTACAAGTTTCTTAGGAGCAGGGATCTCTTCTAATTTCATTGTTCTATTTCCCAGTGCCTGATACAGAATAAGCACTCAGTAAGTGTTTACCAAACGTAAGAAACTTCTCTTTAAAACTTGATTGATGATTATTTCAATAAGAAGATACAGAAAGGAATTTGTGCCATAGAATAATCTATCTTGAAGGTCAGATTGCATTGCTTTTCATGAAGAGGATCTCTAAGTCTTCTATACAATAAGTACAACATGAAATGGAGCTTAAGCAATTATTTGGTAAAGTTTTTCAAGGTAAACAGAAATGCACACAATTCAAGATTCAAGTGATCTCACCAGACACAATTTTTTAAATAAATAAATCACTCTTTTCCGAATGGACATTCCAGAAACACAACTGACCCTTAGGTGAACTCACACTCTAAGAGAGGTATGTGTTTTTAATGTTCATAGTAAGATGGGCATTTTGAATGAATATTAGGAGTCAGAAAATAAATTTCAATATCGAATATCTTTGCTACATTGCTTTAATCATGGATGAATAGTAAAGCAGTGATTTGCTGTCTCATCCTCACAAATAAGATTTATAACTGAAAGCTAAAGAAGAAAAAAGAAGAGAACCCAAGCGCAGATGTTCTAAAGGTCTCCAAAAGTGTTTATGTCTCCTGTATGTGGACCAAGAAGATTAAAGTGCAGACATAGAGGATGAATAAAGTGATACAATGACAGATAAGTGGCAAAGAATTATCCTAAACTAAACTTCCACTCCAAATCACTTCAGGAGAGGGCCAGCCCCAGTGGCCTAGTGGTTAAGTTTGGCACATCCCACTTCGGTGGCCCAGGTTCAGTCCCAGGCATGGACCTACACCACTTGTCTGTCAGTGGCCACGCAGTGGGAGCAGCTCACATACAAAAAGAGAAAGATTGGCAGTGGATGTTAGCTCAGGGTGAATCAGTTTGGAAGAAACTCCTCTAACCTCAAGTATAAAGTTTATCTTTGGCTTCCTAAGTCAGATGTATTACGACTTTTGAGTCCCTAAATGCACAAAGGCCCACCCTTTTATAGACCAACATGCACATCCAGATACTCAAAGGTACTTCAAGGCTTCACAGACTTGGTTACAACTTCTGGGCTTCTGAAGTTGTTTGACTCCACGTATAAAGTAAAAATGTATCTATTAATGCTACCACCATTACTATGAAGACCACTACAATTACGATTATCACGGCCACTATCATGCCTGCTTCCACCACCTTTCATCCATGGAGCACCTGCTTTGGGCCAGACTCTGTGCCTGGGGTCTGACAGATAGAATATCCAATCCTCATAGAGCCCCATGAGGGAAGTGCTATATCTCCATTCTACAGATGAGGAAGCTGAGGCTTAAAGACTAAGGCTTAACAAAACTACCCAAATGGCAGAGGCAGATTTAAAACTGAGTTTGTCCTATACCAAAGTCTATGCCTTTTTCACTGCAGCATGCTCTCAGAGCTACTATTTATTAAGCATCTGTTATCTTCCAGGCACTGCGCTAGTCATGTTAAATATATATTTATAACTTTCAAAAACAATACCAAGAGATAGGTCGCAGATATGAAACTGAAGTTAGAAAAGTCAAGAAACTTCCCCAGGAGCTCACAGCTAGTTAAGTGACAGAGCTAAAATTTAAATTCCTGGTTTATCAGTGGTGAAACAAAATCAACCTAAAATTTCCAACTCTTGCCTTTGGCATAAGCTAAATAAGGGAAATAACCCAATATTAACCAGTTTAGATGCAACATTAGATAAAACAAAAATAGACTTACTTGCTATGTCCTTTATGTTAAAAAATAATTAAACCTATTTAAAGTTCTAAACTAAACACTAAAGCTGCCACAAAAGACTGAAAACTAGAATTGACTTTAATTCATGAAGACTAATGCCCTACAGTTCCAGAATGCTTTCAAATAGCATTTTAAATGATTGTTCTTTTTCTGAAGACAAAAAGCAACAACAGTTTATCCTCACAACACTCTAGTGATACAAACAAGGAGTAAGCTGTTTTCTCTTTATAGAAGGGAAAGGTCCATGCAAGAACAGAGAAGCTAAGAGACTGTTTACAGTCCAGAAACATGAGCCTGTGTACCCTGACTCAGAGGTAGGTCTCTGCCTGCCCAATGAGGATGCTCTGCCCTCTGCACTGGCTGCATTTTTCCTCCAAATGAAACTAGGTCTGCTGATTTTCAAAGGATTACAAGGTCCACCCACCACTTGAGTTTGCCTCTCCTACAGAAAGCATTAATGCTTGCTTCTAGGTTTGGGGTTCAGTTTGGTTTGAGGGTGATCGTTTTTAATTCACTGCATTGACTGTCAGCCAAGAGCCCATTTCTAATCAAAATAACACTGGGTGACTTGAATAGGGAAAATAAAAAGGAAGTACCATTTCCATCATATAGCAGAAAATAGACATATAAAATTACTACTCACAAGGAAGTATAGGCAAGATATAATAAGAAAAAAGGAGAAAAAACTCCCATTTATTGAGCACTCACAATGTGCCAGTCACTGTTCTGAGCACTTGACATGCATTAACTTGTTTATTTTTGTAACAACTCTTATTATTCCCCTTTTGTGAATGAGAAAACTAAGGCACAAAAAGGTTAATAACATGCCCAGGATGACATGGCTAAGTGTCACAGTAAGTTGAAGAGCAGAGATTTAAACCCAGATAGAGAATCCACACTCTGAAAAATTATTTACAAAAAGGAGTATAATTCAAAACCTGATAAATGACAGTGCCACGAATGGCTGGTAAGGAAAGTCTGGCCACAGCTGGCTGTGCCCTCTCCACACATACCACTGGGCCCTCTTATGGCAAGAGAATAATGGGCTAGACAGGAGATGCGCTGACCCAGAAGGCAACAGCTTTATTTCTATGAAAAATAACATATTAGCATGTTTACCAAAACCAAGCTGAAAAAAACTTTAAGGGTGAATTTTAGGAAGAAAGGCAGCTATGTTCAAACTATTTTATGGAAAGAAAGAAAGCGACCACGACTGAATTTTAGAACATCTACACTAAAAGCCACAAATATTTGCAGAATACAGAAATCTGACATCAATAAACTTTAAACCATCGTTGGAAGGGTAAGCTCTTCTAGGAAGAGAAGCATTTTTTTCCCATCCAACTCTATTTTTTTCCATTAGACTTTTGCATTTATAATAATGATGATGGTTTTACATTTAGTGAGTTTCTACTTAGTGCCCAGAAGTGTGATAAGAGTTTTACAGTAATAACATAAACTCTCATTTGATATTCATGATAGCCCTACAGAGTCAATATTACTATTTTCCTTGTTTTCCAAATGAAGAAACTGAGACAGAAAGGTGAAGTAATTTGTCCCAGGTCACACAGCCAGGACATAAATTGATTTTTATTTGATCTAAAAGCCCATAATACTAATCATACACGCCCAACAAATAAGTGTGGCCACTTGACTGTCCCATCCTTACATAGAACCAAAGGCCACAGTGACTGCTGCACATTCCAGCCGAGTTCCACCACCTCCAAATCCTGGACAGAAATGAATGGACATGGTCAGATGGCTCAAGGGAGCCACACTGACCAAAGATTAACCAGAAACCTAAGTGTGATTTAGCCACTCTCTTTAGACTAGAAGCAGAAGTAAATAAAATATTTATAAAGATGATCTAACTAGAAAAATATTCCAAAGACAGACCAGAATGTTTAGTTTTCAGAACATTTGTTAGTACAAAGTTCATCATGGTTCTGAAGGAAAGGAGAGCATGCTTCAAGACTGAACTAAAAGGCTGGCATGGTGGTGTAGTGGTTAAGTTTGGGCGCTCCGCTTTGGTGGCCCAGGGTTCACGGGTTCAGATCCCGGGCGTGGACCTACACACGGCTCGTCAAGCCATGCTGTGGCAGCATCCCACATACAAAATAGAGAAAGACTGGCACAGATGTTAGCTGAGCGACAATCTTCCTCAAGCAAAAAGAGGAAGATTGGCAACAGATGTTAGCTCAGGGCGACTCTTCCTAACCAAAAAAATTTTTTAAAAGACTGAACTAAAATTCAAGATCAAGGAGAGAAGCAAAAGCTTCTATTTTAAGTTTTAGTCTAAAACGTATTTGCATTTGAATAATTGTCTCAAGTTGTGTATTATTACATTTTGATAGACAGGAAATGATGAGACTAGGTTAGATAAGAACAACCATTACAGAAATGTTTAAAATATTTACCGAGGTAATAGGAAAAATACTTCAATGTTGGCTATATCGTTATTCAGTAACATATTCCAATTTGTAGTTAAGCATAGCAAGTCTTTAAATAGATAAAAATATATTCTATTACAACCAATTACTACCGTGGATGATAAAATATAAGAAAAAATAAAGTGCCTTCTCTCTTAGTTCTCCTCTCTCTACCCCCTCACACACACTCAGACCGCCCTGAACCACCTGTGCTTCTCAGGAAGTACCATGCTCTTCCAAGAGCTGGTGATGCTCATTGTGCAACCTCTGCCTGGAACTCCTTGCTCCTCCCCTTTTCCGTCTGTCTAAGCCATTTCAGCCATCCTCTTCCAAGAAGCCTCCCTGGATCCCCTCCTCTGTGCTAACATCTATCATAGCATTTATCTCACTGTTTACTTTTTGATCTCCATGAGAGACTAAGAATTCTTTGATGACAGAAACCACTCTCATTGTTTTTTATATCCTGGCACTTTAACAAAATTTTTACTAAATGAATGAAATTATTTTGCAAAACTAAGACTTTTTCAGAAATAGAAGGAAAAATATGTCTAAAATGCAAATCTTGTGCAATTTTATTCAGCCTTCATTGTCCTAAGGGTGTATTTTAAAAACACATACAGAACGATTTTACTCTACATTGTCAACTGTCCTTCATTAAAAACATTTCACATCCCCGAATCACATAAATATACTGTTACTTCAAATTGATTATTGTTCAACAAATGCATCCATTCAGATAGTATAACTGAATAATTACATATGTAGGATAAAACCACCACTAAATCATCATAACAATTCAAAAAGCACAATGGCAAGTACACTTGAAATAGCTAGGTGCTGCCCAGTTCTGCCGCTGATTCCAATGGGGACAAGCCATTTACCCTTTGGTGTCTGGTTCTCTACCCACAAAATGGGGGTAACCATCTCTGCCACTTCCTCCTCCATTCGGATCTTGTGAGGACCATGGAGATATAATATCTGCAAGAGTGGGGATCTTCACAATAAAGGCACCATTATCAAAAGTATTATACAACCCCAAGATAGAGTTGCTGTCATCATTTGTTACAATAATAACCCTTCATTACCCTCCTGCCCTCCTTATCAGGTTGATAGTATGGACTCTTGGGTAAAGTCTTTGCCAGTCAAAATAAAGGCCACATGGGTGGGCACAAGTTCCTCTCGCAGCTGCTTGGTCTGAGCCAGAAGCCTGGAGGAACCTGTTCCCCGCAGCGGCCACGACTGCGCCCCTCTGGACCCGGTTCCACTCCTGCCGGGTGAAAGGGGCCCTGGGCCTTTCCCCTCCTCCAAGTGGGGTCGCGCGAGGCTGACCGTGGAGAGGACTCCAGGGCCAGCGTAGCAGGAGTAGACAGGCGGCAGGAGGAGGTGAGACTGGAGGGCTCGGGCGGGGAGCTTACCTGGCCTCACCCAGGGGCGCCCGGGGCGGGTGCGGGACGAACACCCCACAGGCAGACGGCGGAGGCTGCTGCTTCTTCTTGGAGCGCCAGATATGGAAGGGGGTGTGCTTCTTGGGGGTCCTGGACGGGCTGGACTCCCCGTGGTCGCCCTGAGGTGGCGGCGACAGTGGCATCTTCTTGTCTGCCTCCTCCTCCGGCTGCTCGGCCGCTGCCCTATCGGCCGCCCTGCCCTTATGGAAGAACATACCTGGGCGCCAGCTCGCCCGCCTTTCCCAGCGCGCCCTCGGACCCCGCCCCCTTGTCGGCCGTGCGGGGGACGGCAGAGGGTTAGAGGACGAGGAAAGAGCGGAGCGCGAGCAGCACAGCAGCCGGAGCCCTCTGGCCGGAGGCGACCGCCCGGCCGCGACACAGCGCCTCCGCGCGGCGCAGGCTGCGAGCCCAGGTGAGGCGCGCGCGCCCGGAGCCCCAGGTGAGGCCGACAAGCCCCAGGTCCCCAGCCTGAGGGCGCGCGGCGGCCGCGGGGCAGCGACACCTACTGGACACTCTGGGAACAGCGTCTCTTGGCACTGCATGCCCCGCTCTGGGCGGGGACCTGCTGGGTCGAATTTCACAGCGCCTCCGGTGCATGTGCCATCGGTCGCCTGCAGAGTTGTTAGCCGCTGTGTCAGGCTGGCAAGATAATGGCTTAGCCATGAGTCCTGCCTGAAGAAGGATGGGAGAGGCGCATCCGGTGGCCAGACCGCCCGGCAATTAGGACTACTCCACTCCGGCCTTTGGGTGGCTTGAGCAATGTCATGTGTTGGGTGGCTTCCCTTCCTGTTTGTAAACACAGATGCCAACTCCTCCTCTCCCTTCAAGAGTCTGAATTAATTTGTACCTGCATCTCATAAAGCACAAAAGGATAAAAACATAAGGGAATTAGGCATATTCCCCGGTTCCCACAGGGCCTAATAGATCGCTCACAGTGATTATTAAACACCGGTGCCGCATGGTTCTCATCATTTGTTTTACTGTTAATGACTTTCTTCTCTTAACCTCCCAATCGTGGTTAAATGGCAAAGGCAACTAGTTTTTAAGCAAAGGAAGTATATGAGCAATTATTTGGGGCATTATTACGATATGAAGAGTTCAAGAACCAAGCACGACTTAAAAATCCAGTACAGGACAAGACCCTCTTACACTGTAATACCTTCTTTCTTTTCTCTTCCAAGACCCAGCTCATTTATTCATTCACTAATATTCATTCAAGGAACGTTTCTTTTTATTTAATTATTTTTATATTTACATTTTTATCAAGGTATAACCTACATACTGTAAAAAAAATGCACAAATCATAAGTATGTAACAAACTTTTACATATTTATGTGGTTGGGAACATAATGAAGGACAGTTGACATGGTCCTAGGAAATCTTTCTGTATGTAGCTCTTGAATATACAATTATAAAAATACAGAGTATTTCCAAAACTTCAGAAGTCTCTTTCCTGTCCCCTTCTAGTGCCTTACCTCTTCTTCCTGTAAAAGTTAACCATTATTCCAATCTCTATCATCAGAGATTAATTTTGCCTCTTCAGGAACTTCATTTAAGTGAAATCACAATATGTACTCTTTTGTGTCTGGTTTCTTTTACTCAATATTAGTATTTGAGAATCATCCATATTGTTTCCATTTAGCAGTTTTTTATTTTTTAAAAAAATTACTGTGTACTATTCCATGATATGAATATACCACAATTCACTTATACATTCAACTGTGGATGGTAGTTGTTTCCAGTTTGGGGCTATTATGAATAAAGCTGATATGACCCTTCTTAGATATAAGCATTCATTTCTTTTAGATATATACCCAGGAGTTCAGTCTCTAGCTAATAGGGTATGTATATGTTCGGCTTTAGTAGATTTTGCCAAACGATTTCCCAAAATGGTTAAGTCAATTTATACTTCTTTCAGCAATGTTCAAAATTTCTAGTTTCTCTACATCTTCATAAACACTTGATATTATCAATCCTTTTCATTTTGCCCTTTCTGATGGGGGTGTAGTGGCATCTCATTGCAGTTTTAATTTATATTTCCTCAAGAAATATTTATTGAATTTATTGATCACTAATTATGTGCTAGGCTCTGACTTGGGGGGGGTGACTGACAGATACATGGATGATATACAACAAAGGGTAAGAGAATTAGTAGAGGTATGTACAAGGCATCATGGGAGTTTGGAAATGTTACTAAACTAGCCTAGGGGTTTGGAAGAGAGAAGAAGGGTGGTCCGTAAAGATTTATTACAAAAGTGGCCCTTGATGTGAACCTTAAAGGGCAAAGGGATAAGCAAGAAAAAGGGAAGAGAAGGGAAGAAAAAAGAAGGGAAGAGAAAAGAAGGGGGAAAAGGGAAGAGGAAAAAAAGAGGAAAAATTCTTATGCACACCTGCTCAAATATTTACACGTTCAGTAATTCAGTCTTTCATTCCGACTCCTCCAAGCAGAACTCTTCACACCACCCCTCCTTTGTGCCACCAGTGAACCTGGAACATACTCCACACTTTTCATATTGCATTGAAATTATTTGTTTACATATCTGTCTCCTATTAGCCTGAGAGAAACTTCAGGACATTTCTCATTCATCTTTGTATTTGCAGGACATAAATGTCCATTAATTGAAATAACTATTCAAACAAATTGATATACTAAATTAGATACCCAGAATGTTTCAGGCACAGATCCTTTCAACTGTACACTTCATAAGAGCAAAAGTCACGTGTGTCTTTTCATTATTATATCCCCAAAACTAGCACAATGCATGGCACAGAATAGGCACTCAATATGCATTTTTATATGAATTATATAAGAGATTAGAACTATGCATAAGAGACAGTACTTGTGACTAATCTAGTGAGGGAAACAGACACCTAAATACAATACAACTTGATACAATAAAATAAAATACAACTTGTACAATAAAACTTGATTAATGTTCTAACCAAGGTGTTTCGCTGTTTTTCAGTCATTGCAAAAACAGATCCACTCAGTCTTGTTTAAGCAATCAATTAATTTATCATGGCATATTAGGTGGCTCATAGAATATCCCATGGAGCTGAAAAGCCAGAATCTAAAGCTCACACATGCCCAGGCACCTTAGAGAGCTGGTCTGGCAAACACCACTCTCATCATCTCTCAGCACTAGGGGCTACACACCAGCAGCTCTGCTACTGCCATACCAAGAATCAAAGGCCTGTTCTGACCACTCTTGACAGATCAGCTCCCCACCTCACCCCCCTGAAGCACATATTGCTCACTTCTGACAAAAAAGTTCCACACAGGTACATCCGATTCCGGGAGCCTGGGTTATTTAGCAGCTTCCTTACTGCAGGGGAAATTTGAGTTTTCTGGGTTCTACCTCAGAGAAATGGAATTTATGTGGCTAAAAGTTCGCCAAACATAGCACAGGTATTCAAAAGAGTCTAGGCAGCCAAAAGCATGAAAGATGGTCACTGCTGAAGGAAAAGGCAAAAGGGTATGGAAACACAGAAGAAGTGACAGCTTTATGAGTTGTACCGATGAATAGGAATTTACCAGATGGAAAAGAGAGGGCTGGCAATACAGGCAGAGTAAACAACATGGGCCAAGGCCCAGGATTGTGAAAGGGCATGTGTTATTGGTGGGGAATAGTGAGAAGCTCGGTGAGGTTGGAGAAAAGAGGAATGGGGTGGGGCAGAGTGGCAAGAGATGATGTTGGTAAAATCAGGTGGGGCCAGATTGCTAAGCACTTGGTAAGCCATGCTTTTAAGGAATTGGGATTTAGTTTTGTAGCCAATAGGAACTCGGCTTACATTTTTAAGAGAGGAGTACCATGAACAACCTTGGGTTTTATAAAGTGTATCCTGAGTCAGGGAGGTGAAAATTTCCCCCTACTCCTCTTGGTTCTTTTCACTGGTCTAATAATTAAATTGACACAAGACACAATAACAGGAGAAAAAAAACAAATTTAATAGTATATATATGGAGGTCTCATAGATATGGAACCTAAAGAAGTGACCAATGGAAGCTTTTATACCTTTTAGAGAAAGAAACAATAAATTTGTGAGGAATTGACAAGACCAAGAAACTTAGGCTTGCGTTGTAATTAATGAAGAGACTAAGCAAAGTCTCTTACAGGGAAGAGAGAAGTCTCTTACCTTTCACATGCGAGATTTATATCCTGATTTCAGGGGGACAAAGAGGAGGGTTGGAGTGTTCTTCTTGCACGGGCTCTTTCTCAAGCAACTTTAATTCAAAATAATCAATATGCCACTTTGGCATATTTTGGGGCAGGCTGCCTTGAGCCCCATCACCTGAATGGAGTGGAGTAGGGAGAAACTAGTGGTGAAACCATTTGAGGAAGACCAGAAAACACATTGCTGCAAGAGATCAGGTGAAAGGTGATGGGAGCCCACATCAAGGCAGTGCGGCGGCAATGGAGAGAAGGGGATAGGTACACAATACATGTAGGAGATGCAATCACCAGGAATCATAGTAAATGAAGGAGAAGCAATCAAGGATGACTATGACGTTAGCCTTCCAGTTTAGGTAAATGCATAGAGGTGAAACCATTAACTAGAAACAGGAAAACAGGAGAAAGATCAAGGTCTCCGGGCATGAAATTAAATTTGGTTTTGAACATATTGAGGCTGAACTGCTTGGAGGGTATATAGGCAGAGATGTCTAAGAATTCGTTGAAAAATATGGTTCTAGAGGTCACAGGCTAGGGCTACGTATGTAGATTTGGACATCATCATTGAATAGGTGGGAGCTGATGCCATGAAATTAGATATCACCCAGGGCAAATGTATAGAATAAGGATAAATGAGGAGCAAGGACAAAACCCTGAGTAACACTAACATTTAAGTTAAGCAGTTGAAGAGGTAGGAGGATATTTGGGGCAGAGGGTAGCCCCTTGGCAAGGTCATGTGATTTCTATCTTCTAGATTTTAATGGCTAGATAGAGGCTGGGTCCTCGATCTATCTTATAATGCCCTTTGCACTCTGCTCCCTCTATCTAGCAATCTGAGGTCCATTTCAAATCTCCCCTCATTCTCCAAGAGGGTAACTCCCTCTAACCTACACTGATTTTTTTTCTTTCTCTAGGCTGTTACACTTTCTATCTGAATTTAAGTTGACATTGTGGTAGATTGTAAAAATGCCCACAATTCTCCTCTCTTTCCGTAAAGAGGCAGAGTCTATTTTCTCACTCCCTAAATCTGGGTTGACCATGTGACTTACTTTGGCAAATGAAACATTAGCACATGTAATGCAAGCAGAACTTAAAAAGAGCTTGCATGTTGGGCTTACCTCCTTGCTTCTCTTGGAATCTTGCTGCTATATAAACATGCATAGACTAGCCTGCTGGACAATGAGAGATGCATGGTCAAGTCAGTCCCACCACTCCCAGCCAACAGCCCCCATTACAAATATGAGAGTGAGCCCTCTGGGACCAGCCTGCCTCCAGTTAAACCACCAACTGGTGTCTGACACGTGAAAGATGCCATCAAAGGTTAGCTGAAGCTGTCCCAGACCAGAACTGCTCAGCAGAGTCATGAGCCAACTAAGTGGTACTGTTTTAAGTCACTGGTTTGTTTGTCTAAAAATATTCATCTAAAAATATTTTGTCTAAAAATATATATATATAAAAAAAGCACTGACCTGGCATAAGGTCAATAAACAGCCAACTCAATTGTGAACACCATTTGTATCTTAACCTCAGAGATGTGCAATGAATGGAGGTAATGGAAAATCCTAAACTACCACGTAAACAATTGTATTCAAACTACTTAGTAAGAAAATGTATCTTAGCCCAAATCAGTTGCAAAGTGTTTACCTGGATCAGATGAGTTAAAAAAATCTACTTAAAAACCATTTTAATAGATGGAACAGGGAATCCTTGAACTAGCCTTATATCATAACCGTTTCTATAGCACAATTCTACTATATTAGAATATAGTACAAGAATACGGTGTTCAATTAAACCACTAAATTTTGGGGTGGTTTGTTATGCAGCAATAGATAATAGAAAACTGATAACAGACACTAGAGGATTAAAATATGTTCTCTTCAACCACTATTAAGATCAAGTCATATTCTTGAAGTCTACAAAGTACAAATTAGCTGTACTTTGTAAATCAATTGTTTGAAATTTGGAATACATTGTCTCATAGAAACAGATTTTCTTTAGAGGTCCACTTCATAGACTAGCCCACAGGAATCAGTTCAACATATAATGAAGCCCAAATACCTTATTTGCAATAAAAATCCATAGAACATAATTCTCTTATAAATATTGCTGACTTTGTGGGCTTGCCTGAGGATCTGCCACCACTATTTTTAAAGCTGTTTCTATGAGATAATATATCATGTGGTAAGAAAGAAATGAAGTAAGGCCAAGAACCAATTCTCCTTGCCCTCTCCCCATCTCTCAGGACCAGAAGGACTGAGGTGACTGGAGAAATTGAGATCTAGAGGACCTGAGTTTACATTCAGTCCCCTTTTCCTCGAACCTAGGGTCTCTCCTTGTGGCCAGGAACCTTCAGACATGGGGCCAGCCAAGCTCTAGATGTCAAGGCCACTAAGTCTTAGAATTTTAGCTGTTTGGATTCTCCATCTTTGACTACATACTTTTTTCCCCAAAAAATTTATTTTGAAAAATTTCAAATGTACAGAAAAGTTTCAAGAATAGAACAAAGAAGGAAATTCTGCTTCTGGCCAAATGGAGTAACTGGAACAGGACTGACCCTTCACCACATAAACAACTAGCAACTAGAATAAAATAAATGAAAAAAAAATCTGCTGACGCATATTGGAGCAATGGGTAGCACAGGACTGTGATCCACAAGAAAAGGAAAACAAATGAGGTAAGCACTACAACTGCCCTTGCTTTCTGCCTTGAGGCACTTTCTGGAAGGCATCAGAAGGTGGATGTTTCTAAGAGGAGCAAAGCAGTCTTGCTTAGTCGAGGGGACAGAGGTTGGATTTTGAGGATGCTGAAGTGGCTGGATTTTGTAGGGCAGAGAATTGTAGAAGAAGCTGACGCACAGAAAAAAAATCGGGCCCAGCCCCAGTGGCCTGGTGGTTAAGTTCAGCGCGCTTTGCTTTAGCGGCCTGGGTTCAGTTCCCAGGTGTGGACCTACACCACTCGTCTGTCAGTGGCCATGCTGTGATGGCAGTTCACATAAAAAATAGAGGAAGATTGGTAACAGATTTTAGCTCCGGGCCAATCTTCCTCAGCCAAAAAAAAAAAAAATCAAGAAATATGCATATGGGGTCCCTTGAGACTGTAGCTGAATACCAGTCTATGCATATGTAAGGTGAAACTCCACAAGGGAGGAAAAAGCAAATAGCAACCAGTCAGCTGACCAATTTCCAGAACTCACACAAAACTGGGAGATGTTCAAATTCTGACCAGCGAGAGTAATGAGTCCTCATTGAATATTCAGGCGTTCAGTAAAGATTGCAGAAAGGCTATGCCTTAGCAGAAGGACTAACCTAACCCAGAGCAAAGTCTACTGAAAATCCACTCTAAAAAAAAGAAGCTTAAAACCAAGCCTAAAAACATCACACTGATTCGCAAGTAATTTAACAAGACAAAGCCCAACACTCTTTGCAGGAAGACTGATCCATAAGTAACATAACAACATCCAAGAAAAACAATCCGAGACTCTTTGGAGGAAGAAAACAAAATTCAGCACTTAACAAAGTACGATTTACTATGCCTCGTATCCAAGAAAATTACTAGACAGATAACGAGGCAGGAAAATAAGATCCATAATCAGGGGGAAAATCAGTGAATAGAAACCCAGAAATGACAGAGATGAAGGAAATAAACAAGAACTCGAAACAATTATTATAAATATATCCAAGGATTTAAAGGAAAACATGAATAATGAAAGGAAGATATAAACAAGAATCCAATATAATATCTAAAGGTGAAAAATGTAACATCTAAAAGGAAAAACATCACTGGGTGAGATTAACAGCAGATTATTCACTGCAGAAGAAATAATCAATGAACCTGAAGAGATAGCAATAGAAGCTTTCTAGATAGTTTCTGGATAAAAGAAAAATAAAAGAATGAAGGAAGGGAGGGAGTGAGGGAGAGGAGGAGGAGAAAAGGAGCCTTGGTGACTTGTGGGGTATCAAGTGGTCTCTCAAGGTGCAATTGGAGTTCCAGAAATAGCGAGAGATTGAGAGAGAGAGAAATTGAGAAAAAAATTTGAAGAAACAATGGCAAAATTTTTCCAAATTTCATAAACACTATAAATCCATAGATCTAGGAAGCTCAGTGAACTCCAAGTAGAATAAATACAAAGGAAACCAGTAATAAGTAGGACATTTTAAAGCAGCCAGGATAACACACACACACACACCACAGTGTGCATGGGGCATACAGATAAGAGTGAACAGAAACTTTTTATCAGCAACTAGGCAAGCCAGAAGACAATGGAATGTCATCTTTCAAGTCCAGAAAGGAAAAAGAGTCAACTTAGAATTCTTTATCTAGTGAAAATATTCTTTGAAAATGAAGACAAAAATAAAGATATATTGAGACAAAGAAAATCTGAGAGAATGCATTACCAGTAGACCTGCACCACAAGAAAAAAAAATGTTAAAGAAAGTGCTTTCGCTGAAGGAAAATGATATCAGATAGAAACTTGGATCTATATGAAAGAACGAAAAATGCTAGAGATGATAAATATGTGGGTAACTACAAAAGACTTTTTTTCTCATTTAAAAATTATGTTAAAAAGACAATTGACTATTTAAAGTAAAAATAATAGCAATGTGCTAAGAGGTTTATGATATATTTAAAAGTAAAATATATGACAATAGCACAAAGGAAGGAAGGTGGGAAATGGAAATATACAGAGAGAGAATAGTACAACGAACACCCATATACCTTTCACTCTGACTCACCAATTGTTAAAAATTTGCCACTTTTATTTTATATCTATCTACCTATCTATCGTCTATAATTCAGCATTATTTTTGTTGAATTATTCGAAAATAGTATGCTAATGTCAAGACACTTTGCCCATAAAGATTTCAACATGAGTCTCCTGAGTAGAAGAATAATATCCTATATGACCACAACATAATTACCACACTCAAAAAGTTTAACATTGATAAAATACCATCATCTAATCTAAGTCCGTATTCAAATATCCCCAACTGTCCATAGACCACATGCTTTGAACACAAAATTGAGAATCCCTCCCAGAAGGAAGTTCTCTACCACTAGGATTATATCTTTCTCCTTCTTATCTGCCACATCCCTTGCACCAGGTAAAGATAACTCTTGGTTTGTTCTCATCTCTGTTGAATTTCAGGTCAGCTATTCTTTTGTGTGAATGTTTCCAAGTCAGGTATCCAATTGTATTTATTTTTGCGACTTTTAATATTTATTTGGGTAATTCTTGGGTTAAAGTCCACTTCTGCCACAAGACTGTTTCACACTCAGGTAAAGATTGTTTCTCCTTAGCCCTAAATGTATTCCCAGAACCTAGTAAGTGCTTGGCACATAATAGCTGTTCAATAAATATTTTTGGAATGCATGAATAAATCAAGTGTTTAAGTTGGGGAAACACCTGTATCTCCTTTATATCTCTCTGCATCCCATAGAATGGGCCCTCAATGGGAGTTTAATAGATCTTTGTTAAGTGAAAATGTTCAGCACCATAGCTGGAAGTGTGCTTTGATTTTTCCTTTTGTACTTTCCTTTGACATTTAAACAGCAGAAGAATATGGGGGATACTGAATTTCATCTGTAATTCAGTGCACCAAGATGTAGGAATTTAGTAACTATGAGGAGAATTATTGCTGTGACAATGGAAGAATTAATTTTTCATAATTTTGATATAGCCCCATAGAACTATCATTTATTATGCACTTACTAAATATTAAACACTGTGCTAAATACTGTACATACATTTTTAAATTTTATTATTTTATTTTTTAAAGTCAGATTTTTTGTGTTTTTTGGTAAGGAAGATTGGCCCTGAGCTAGCATCTGTTGCCGATCTTCCTCTTTTTGCTTGAGGAAGATTGTCCCTGAGCTATTACCCATGCCACTCCTCCTCTATTTTTTTATATGTGGGACGCCGCCACAGCATGGCTTGATGAGCGATGTGTAGGTCTGCTCCTGGGATCCAAACCCGCAACCTGGGCCACTGAAGTGGAGTGTGCAAACTTAACCACTATGCCACAGGGCCAGCCCCATTTAAAGTCAGATTTACTGAGGTATACTTGACATTCAGTAAAATTCACACTTTTTTTTTTTTTTGCAGGGGAAGATTAGCCCTAAGCTAACATCTGTTTCAAATCTTCCTCCTTTTTTTCTCTTGTTTTTTACCCCCTAAAGCCCCACTACATAGCTGTGTACAGTTGTAAGTTCTTGTGGTTCTTCTATGTGAGCCACCACCACAGCATCTGGCTATTGACAGATGAGAGGTGTTATTCCACACCCGGGAACTGAACCTGGGCCACTGAAGTGGAGCGTGCCAAATTTGAAATGCAGGGCCATCAGGGCTGGCTCAAAATTCATACTTTTTTTGCATACAGTGCTATGAATTTTGACAAATGCACATAGTCATGTAACTACCATCACAATCATGATATAGAATATTTCCATACCCCAAAAAATCCTCTTATGTCCCTTTTACACACATTAGTTAATCCTCCTAACTACTTTACTAGGTATTTATATTTATTATTCTCATTTTCAGGAGAAGAATAACTGAGGCCAAGAGCAGCTGAGTAATTTATTCAGGGTTACATAGCTAGTAAGTGGCAGAGCTTGGACTCCAGCCAAGGTCTGCCTGACTCTAAATCCCATGATTTAAATACTCTACGGTGCCATTATTATTTTGTTGTATTCTGTTTGTTCAGCATTGTATTTCCCACTTTGTTACACGATGAAATGGCCATAAAGCTGTGACAAGAAGAAACTAAAATGAACCTTTCACAAATAGTAAGAATAGGGTAAATGAACTACAAGATAAATTTTATGTCAAATTAGAGATGTATGCTTTATTACACAAGATCAAAAGAAAGTGAATTTTTAGTTCGTTGATATGGTAGTGATATTTCAGGAGTTGTGAGTTCTAACTTTACCTCACAATTGAGGACTCCACTAGTCACTTGAATCTAGAAATACTTCTAAGATAAAAAATTTGGGAGTTGGTGGGTGTCTGACATATCAGATCCAGACGGTTCCTGTCCTCAAGTAGCTTCTCATCCAGTTTCACAGATAAAGCAATTATCTGCATTATGGTTTTATTTAGAGTTCTGACATCATGGGTGTAACCACATAGTATAGCTGGTAACCACAGCTATACCCTGGCTCTGCTCTGGTCTCCTGATTTCCAAAAACCTCTCTACCAACTGTTGCAGAACTGAAAAAGCAGTGGAAGCCAGAAGGTCAGCCTTACAGAGCCACCTTTATCACACACCCTTGCGTGAAGGCAGCTTCAAGCTGTAGGAAACAACTAATTAATTAGTTAACAGCTAAAATCTAATCTCTTTTAGAAATATGTATTAACAACCTTTAAAACGTGTATTTTATCAAGGAAGATTTTTTTTTTTTTTTTTGGTGAGGAGATCAGCCCTGTGCTAACATCCACCAATCCTCCCCTCCACCCTTTTTTTTTTTTGCTGAGGAGGACTGACCCTGGGCTAACATCCGTGCCCATCTTCCTCCACTTTATATGGGACGCCGCCACAGCATGGCCTGCCAAGCAGTGTGTCGGTGCGTGCCCGGGATCCGAACCGGCAAACCCTGGGCCGCCACAGCGGAGCGCACACACCCAACCGCTTGTGCCACGGGCCAGCCCCTCAAGGAAGCTTTTAACACTAGGAGTGGACAAACATTTCCATTGCACAATCTATAGCCAAATATATTGCTCTGAGGTAATTGTATATCCATATTCAACACATATCTTTGTACCTAGATGTTTGCTTATAGCCACAAAATTTAGTTGTTCTCCTGCCTACATTCAATCAAACCTCTGTGGCGCCTGGTGATGCTATTATTACAAACATACTGGCCATTAACCAACTTTGAATCCTGGGAGATATATGCTAAAAATTCTCCCCTTTATTGGTGTATTATTAATAGTAATGCTTGAGCAAACTTAAGAATGCCTAGACAGAGTGGTTCATGGGTTAATTATAGACAGTCTTCACTATATAAATAAAGCCTGTGTACATAGTTTAGGATTTCTCAATATGGAGATTTAATGTATTAGAATGATCCTATGTCATATACATTTCAGTACATTTAATGGCTGCAAAGTTATTCTTCAAGGATAAAATTTTTTTTTAACACAACCAAGAGTTATCTAAAGCCAATTATGGTGAATAAAGTAGATGATCCAAATAGGTATTTTTTTTTTCAGGATAGGGGATATAAAAATTAGCTGTATTTATAAAGAAACGTGAATTGTTTTTCTTGTGTTTCTTTAACTGGCTTTAAAGGCAATTGCAAAAAAGAGTTTTGTTGATGCTTTGAGTAATTACATTATTGTTTAACAAGTGTGTAGCCTTCTGGAGTTTCAACTTTGAAGGACAACATATTTTATATTCCATTATGCTTGTTTAAACAAGTCACCCAAGTTTATGTTATACCTTTAAGCTAATGGCCTTAATTCAAGTAATTCATTTTATTTTAAAGAGAATTTACTGGTAATTAGGAGTTAACACTGGTATTTTAAACATCATTCATTCAATTCAATTAGGGGCACTGCTAAATGCTATGTGGGACCCAAAACATCCTTTAGGAGTTCAATATCTAGTTTAACACATAAGACTAGTAAATATTAAATGATTAGAGAACAAAATAAAGAAGTTTCTGCTTTAATGTGAGTTTTTAAAATCATTTTATCATTACCTTACTAATATAATGCATAAAAATGAATAAATTTTGTTATTTCTCATTCCTTGGCTGCACCTTAGTTCACTATTACTCCTCCTCTCTTCCTAGCTTGTCCTAAATAACTAATCAGGACAACACCCATACCTGATTTACTGAAACATTCAGATTGCTTGGATGAGGTCCCATCCTGAAACTATGATATGCTAGATCTACATACCACACAGGTTAAGCATTGCTCATCTGTAGTAAACTGAGAACATTATGTAATTCTTCCAAACAAGTGAGTAATTTGCAAGAGAAGACATAATTATTACATGAAGAAATGAAAATAACAATATTTCTTCTCATTTGTAATGATTATTAACTCGTATGTTACTACTTGATTTATTTATTTATTTTTTTTGGTGAGGAAGATTGGCCCTGAGCTAACATCTGTTGCCAATCTTCTTCTTTTTGGTTGAGGAAGATGGTCGCTGAGGTGACATCTCTGCCAATCTTCCTCCATTTTGTATGTGGGATGCTGCCACAGCATGGGTGAAAAGTGGTGTAGGTCCGTGCCCAGGATCTGAACCTGTGAACCCCAGGCTACCAAAGCAGAGTACATGAACTTAACCACTATACCACCAGGCCAGGCCCATTACTTAATTTTTTAATTCATATTTGCCTTGCTCTGAAAAAGGATTTGAGGTAGATGAGTAAAATATAGGTAATACATAAGCAATGGGCTGTGTAGGTTGGTTTCCCTACTCAAAAACATAGAATATAATTTCATACACTAGTAATAGCATAATAAAAGTAGCTTAAATTTTTAAGCAACAGATTCAAACACTGCATAACTTGCTAGTTATGGGTAATTTATACATGGGACAATCTAGCCCATTAGTTACTATATTTAGTATCCAGAGCAATCTATGTCAACGTGGGTTAATTGTTCTGACTAAATGGATCAGTCAATTCAACGCAAAAGTTAGTATAATTGATTTTCCTCTTACTGAATTGACATCAACTGTGATGTACCCATTACCTAAATTATGGAATTCTAGATTCAAGCCCATAGTACCAGATCTCAAACAGATTGTCATTTTAAAAAGTAGAAATAAATGAGGCTGTATAGCAGACCTTGCTAGTTGGTTACCCCAGTATCCATTTCCCTTCTTCAAAACATTACCCTGATTATATTTGAGCTAAGAAATGTATCCTACTCAAAATACTGGATTTCCCAGTCTCTCTTCCGGCTGGGGGTGGCTATTTGATGCCATTTTGACCAGTGAGATATAGGTGGATGTCCCTGGAGAAGGTTTGTCATCCTAAAGAAAATAGTAAACCTTTGAGAGGAAAAATTCCTTGGCCTCCATCCTTGCCATTTTCTTTTCTTCTTCCCTCTGGGGGCATGGATGTTATGCCAAAGAAGCCAAATCCATCTTATGGCCCAAAGAATGGTGAGGCAGGAAGATAGAGTCATCCTGGGACAATGGTGCCACCATGGAGCCAGTACCCCCGCCCTAGAGACCTACCTCTAGACTTCTTCTAATGTGAAAAGTCATGCATCTCTGTCTTGCTTGATTTTTCTGCCATCTGCAGTCAAATGACACAGACTATAAAAATGCCCAAAATAGGTGCCAAAAAAAAGGTAGCTATTATATGTGAAATCCAGTAAATAGAAAATACTCCAGGAAAGCTTTAATTAATTAATAAATTAACATGAAAACAGGTGAGAGAATCATCTTATTTATTTATTCTTTTTTTTTTTGCAATGGATCCCTTAGACAGTCTAGTGAAGTCTATGGAGGCTTTCTCAGAGTAATGTATTTAAATGCATAAATATACATATCATTACAAAAAAACCAATTATATTCATATACGATTATCAAAATACTAGGAAAACAAGTTTGAGTTATAGTCTATTATGTTTTTTTATTAATGCAATAAATAATAAAGTCTCACAGTGGGTCTAATAACTACTGTAATTTCAAAGTGGGATGAGTGTAAATGACATTTCAAGAATCTGACTCAACTGCAATGTGAGTTGAATATATCTGTGTTTCTATTGGTGCCAAGTTATGAGAATTGCTAATACTACTCCAGTTTGCGGCCAAATTTATCACTGAAGGAAAAGGTAAATTTCAAACAGGAATTTAGTGAAAAGAAAGATGAAATTGTTTTCCCATCCACATTCTTCAAACCCCTAAATTTGAGCCATGGACCCCTTGGTTAAGAACCCCTGTGTAAAAGCCCTTTCCTTCCTTGCCCACCTGTTGTATCCTAATCATCCCCTAAGATTTCTTTTATATGTTGCTACTAGTTGTTCTTGAAGCTAGTTCCCATGGCAGTTGTACATAATTTTATTACAGCCTATTAGGGACTGTTGCCGTCATTCGTTTACTTATCGGTTCTCTGTCACACTGGAATGTGAGTTCCTTGAGGGAAGAAATTACTTCTGATGCATCTCAGTATCCTGAGTACCTTGCACAGCCCTGCACATAAAAGCCTATTAAAAGAACGAATAGGGGCCGGCCCCGTGGCTTAGCGGTTAAGTGCGCGCGCTCCGCTGCTGGCGGCCTGGATTCGGATCCCGGGCGCTCACCGATGCACCGCTTCTCCGGCCATGCTGAGGCCGCATCCCACATACAGCAACTGGAAGGATGTGCATGACATGCAGCTATCTACTGGGGCTTTGGGGGGAAAAATAAATAAATAAAATCTTTAAAAATAAATAAATAAATAAAAGAATGAATACACTGTTCTGGGAGAACACTAATCATTTTATAAACTGCTGGGAAAGGGTGGAGAGGGGAGAGAAAATGATACTTTATTTGCATTTGTCTTTCAGGAATACAGAAATTTCATGTTATGGTTAGTGGATGAAAAGAATGTTAGAAAATCTGCCTAGAATAAGGCAGTGAATAAAATAAGGGTACATAAATAGTGGAAATAAATGCATGGCAGGCGGAACATGAAACGTTCCTGTTTAATTTTGCTCTTTGCTGGAATGGCAATACAACCGAGATGAAGTGTTTTTCTATGGAGGAGTTTAGATCACGGGCCAAGAAGCAGTCTTGGGTACCTGAGAGAGGTGAAGAGTCAGCTGCCTGAAGGTTGCTTCTTAACTTCAGTCTCGCAATGGTTAGACACAGAGGTGAGTTCACTGTGAAGCTACACTTTCAGGGCCCTTCACTTGCGTGGGCCCCTTCTAAGGTCACTTAATTTTGTATCTGTAAGTTATTTGTGAGTATCTGTGCTTTCTAAAGAGGAACTTCCAAACTGTATGAACACTGAGACTCTGGTTAGAATATTAGAAAAATGGTATAGAATTGTGCTCAGCACACAGTATGCTCTGTATGTATGAACTAACCAAATAAACAGTGTATATATGATGCACTTTCTAGCCTCTTGATATCAAGTATCTTAAATATTTGCAGAATAAAATACAGTCACAACACCCAGCATGAATATGATTTGTTTCATCCCTGTTTTTGATTATTCTTTATTCCTTTCCTAAAATACCTATGCCTTTCCCTTCTCTCTCGGCCTCTTAAATCATGCCAGTCCTTTAAAGCACAGGGTAATAAATGGATCTTAGAAACACAGTGATGGTTATACAGTGTTTCAGTTGTAGTGTTTAGAAAAACATGAAATGTAAGCCATAGCATGTGTGTGGTAGGGACACCACTAAAGGAGAAAGAAAAAAGAGAAAGGTATGGGATGGCTGTGCCATCAGATCTGGGAGGTGAATATGAAAAGGTAACAATTATAAAACAGCTTTTCAAAAATTCAGCAGTTATTCCACAACAGACTTTTTAAAAAGTAAACTGAATACTTTAACTTTTAAAAAGATTAGATGTTTTTAACCATACTACTTGTCCCTAAAATTCAGAGAGTCTTTAGGAATATACCATCTCTGGGATGGCAATTCCGACAACTAGTGTATGTGGGCAAATTATCCCACAGAAAAGTTTTCAACACAAGAGTTGTTAATAAAAGTTTGTGTTAAATTTCAATTCGTATATTTTAAAGTAAAAAAGAGAAATCATCTAAATATTCTGCTCTGTGTAATTAAATGTGACTTTCATTTAAAATTTTATTTAAAAAAAATTGCACCCTGAAAAGATAGGAAGGAAATTTAAATGCATATTATTCTGAAAGAAGCCAATCTGAAAATACTGTATGATTTCAACTATACGACATTCTGGAAAGGCAAAACTTACAGAGACATAAAAGGATCAGTGGTTGCCAGTGGTTAGGAGGGAGGGAGGGATGAATAGACAGAGCACAGAGGATTTTCAGGGCAGTGCAACTACTCTGTGTGAAACTATAATGGTGGATACATGTTATTATAAATTTGACAAACCCATGTAATGTAAAACACCAAAGTGAACCATAATGTAAACTATGGACTTTAGGTGGTAATGATGTATCAATGTAGGTCCACCGATTGTAACAAATGTACAGTTGCAGTGTAGGATACGATATGAAGAGGTTGTGTGTGTGTGTGGAGACAGGGTATATGGGAACAACCTGGACTTTCTGCTCAGTTTTGCTGTGAACCTAAAACTCCTCTAAAAAATAAAGTTAATTGATTAAAAAAATATTGCTCCCTCTTTTTAGTGTTTGATAACTTCAAGGTATGAATTATATTTTTGAAAAAGAATCCATGAAGCTATGGGTTTTGATACATATGACATACAGTCTATACATAATAGCCATTAATAAACTATAAAATGAAATGCTTAAAAAAGCGCCATTTCAGTTGTGACTTCCACTTCTTCTGAACTTTGACACTTTTTTCCTTGACCGTTCTTTTCATCCTGTCTTGCAATATTGCTAAATCTTTGTGTAATGTTCTGCTTCTCAGTCTAGATTGTAAGCAACTCTGAGGCAGAACTGTAACTTGGGTTTCTATGTTTTCTCTGCAGTCCTGGGGAGAGGGCATTTCCAGCAGAAGGAACACGGTAAGCAAAGGCACAGGGTGTGAGGCAGAGGTCAGAGACAGACCAGGGAGCCAGACAGGTGACGGCTGATGAAGCTGGAAAACTGGATCAGGGTTAGTCCAAGAAATTTGGATTTTATTCTGTAGAAAGTGAGGATTTGGTTTTTGTAAAAAGTAGGGCAGAGGCATAATTA